>NC_133024.1:114725000-115092500 GCF_048771995.1 Taeniopygia guttata | reverse complement strand
GGGGTGACTCTGGGATTGTGAATTTTCTGTTAGCAGAGCCAATGTTCCACCAGAGGAGGTGCCCTCAGGGTGTGTTCCTTAAATTCACGTTTTCATTTCCCACACATCACCTTGAAAACTCCTCCACCAAAAACTGATCCACGAGGGATCCTCATCCAGAGGATCCAGGGCTGGAGCCAGGCTGGCAGAGCTGGGGGGGCTCACCTGGAGAGGAGAAGCTCCAGGGAGAGCTCAGAGCCCTGCCAGGGCCTGAAGGGGCTAAAAAGGGAGGGAGAGAGATTTTTATGTGGGCAGAAAGTGGCAGGACAGGGGGCAGTGGCCTTAAACTGCCAGAGGGCAGGGCTGGGTGGGAGAGTGGGAATTGGGAATTGTTCCCTGGCAGGGTGGGCAGGGCTGGGATGGAATTCCCAGATTCCCCTGGATCCCTGGCAGTGCCCAAGGCCAGGCTGGACACTGGGGCTGGAGCAGCCTGGGACAGTGGGAGGTGTCCCTGGGGTGGCACTGGGTGGATTTCAAGATCCCTCCCAGCCCAAACCAGTCTGGGATTCTGTGATTCCCCCTAAATGTCACCATTTGAGGAACTGACTTCCCTTGGCCACTGTGATCTTTTTGTTCCTACAGCTATTTACCACCCTCAGTGTCATGCCCAGACACCCAAAATTCAGGATTAATTTCATACCCCGAGACAAGCCTCTTCTCAGAAGGGCTGACCTGGCAGACAAGTTCATTCCTGGAATGGGGTGTTTATCTCTCACATGAGTAGAGCTCTGTTTACTCTGCTCGTGGAAACTGCTCTGATCAGGCACTGCCTGACTGCACTTCCTCTGTCTCCCAGACTCGATTTCATCACAGATTTACTGTAAGTGAATCTCTAAACACATTTTTTTTACTTTGAGCCTCACAACATGGTGAAACGCACACACACAATGAGCCCAAAGGCTCTGGGAAAGCCTGGCCCAGCTCAGAATTCAGCAGCAAACCCAAACTCCTGCTCTAGGTCAGAACACAGAACATCCAACACAACCCAGGGAGGGAAGAGTTGCTTTTTTCCTTCCTGATCTCTTTGTGACCTGTCCCTTTTACAGGCACCTGTGTCACCTGAGCCAGGTGAAATCACAGAATCCCAGGCTGGCTTGGGCTGGAAGGGACCTTAAAAATCATCCATTAAAACTCAAATCTCTTCCCGGGGTGACATAATTTCCTTTAACCTGTGGGTAATGTCCTTTAACCCTCTGTAGGTAATTTCCTTTAACCCTCTGTAGGTAATTTCCTTTAACCCTCTGTAGGTAATTTCCTTTAATCCTCTGTAGGTAATTTCCTTTAACCCTCTGTAGCTGTGGCACCTAAAGGGGCTCCAGCAGAGAGACTGGGGACAAGGGCTGTAGGGACAGGATGCAGAGAATGGCTCCCACTGCCAGAGGGCAGGGTAGGACTGGAAACTGAGACCAAAACTGAATTGGAGATGCCTCTTTACACATCTAAATAATTTTCTATCTACCTCCAAGAGTTCCCAGCTGGCACATGAGGGTCCAGATCATCCCCAAACATCAGCAGAGCCCCCACAGCAAAGTTTGCAGTGGGAGGCTTTGTGGCTGACCAGACCAATGTGGGTTTTCTCTAAGAATGTTTTTCCTGTTCATGTCAGACCACTGTAAAACAACTCAATTCTGTCTCTCTTCCAGGAAGAAGGTTAAAAATCCAAGCAGCAGACACCAGGAGTGGCAAGGAATGAGGTCAGAGTTTGAAGAGCTTTTGGTGTAATAAGTCTGGAATTTGTTTAAAACTTTCTGAAATGTAATTTGAATAGGACAGGGGATCCTTCCTGCTTTTCTTTCTTGTTTCAGTTTCCTGACTGAGTTACCTGTGGTTCTTTAACAGAGGGACAATTGAGGAACACCAGGCTGGGGCTGATTTCTCTCCCAGACCACTGTGATGCTAAAATTGTTCACATCCTGATCACTGCCTGATGTGGAACTGCCCCTGGGTCTGGCAATGGATTCATTTCCCCTCTCCCTCTCTGTTATTTTTGGGCACCTTCTTTATCTTTTTGTAGATTTTTTTTTTTTCAAGATTCTGTGCCAGAAATTTGGCTGCAGGAAAATCACGAGCTCATTTATCCCTCGCTGTCTGATTTGATATTGACTTTGCTTCCCTCTCCCTAGGCTCAAAGACACAGAATTATCCCTGGACTTCTGTAGGTTCTGCAGATTTCCTGGATTATTGATATTATTTTCTTTCTGATCGGATGTCACACTAAACCCAGCTCTCTCTTCCCTGTGTCTTCATCAAATCACTTTATTCTCCATTCTCCCCATTCTCCTTAAGCTCCAGTTTTAATATATCCTCCCTCATCATCCGATGGTGGGTACCACATCTTCCATGAACCTTTTCTCACTTTGACCTCCCTCCTACCCAAGAGGACTCCAGGGGAGTCATTTCTTGGGCTGTGATTTATCAGGAAGCTCCAGGTAAGACAGAGCTGTGCCAAAACCCTGCCTGGACTGAAACCAAGACCCTGGCCAAGTTCCCCTCTGCTTTGGCAAAGGGCAAACAGACATGACAAGTTCTGGGATTTCTGTCATCAAACGCGTCCTTTAGCAGAAGGGAGGAGGGGAACCCCACTGCCTAAGTCACAAGTTGAGTTTCTTTAATTTCGAGTTCCTCCACGCTGCTTTCATCAGTCAAAGCCTCATTAATGAAGGCGCCCCTCTAATTAAAGTGCCTCTGCGGGCTCTGTTTTGCTGTTCAATGTCCTCATTTAAGAAAGGCGGGTTAAAGGCTGTTACAGGAGAGTCTCACCTGTTTTATTGCTGCCCCGCCCGAGAGCCCGGGGCCAAGGAACAGGCAGAAATCTCTCCCTGGATGGAGAAAAAGCTGAACTGCGGCGGAATCCGGTGATTCATCCAGCCGGGAACCAGAGCTGCTCGGAACATGAGCTCCTGCCATTCTTCCCTGCTCGGAAATCCCTTGGCACCGGTGCCAGCTCTGCCCAGGGACCCGTCGGGCACCCGAACATCATCTGCGTTCATTCCAGGTGTTTAACACACCCTAACCTTGCTCAGATTCCTCTGCTGGCAGTCCTGCCAGCCACAGTCCTGCTGACACTGTAGTGCTAATATTAGTGATGGTAATTATGATAATAATAATAATAATATTTCCCCTCGGAAGTGTTTCAGAGAGAGCATTTCGATTGTGTTCAGGAGACACTTGAAATACCCCTCTGCTTCTGTTGCCTTTAACCAAAGCAGTTTTCAGTCACAATCTGCTGTCACTGGCATCAGCTGCAGGCATGGTCAGTGTCCCCAGGGGCTGCAGGTGTGGTCAGTGTCCCCAGGGGCTGCAGGTGTGGGTCAGTGTCCCCAGGGGCTGCAGGTGTGGTCAGTGTCCCCAGAGGCTGCAGGTGTGGGTCAGTGTCACCAGGGGCTGCAGGTGTGGTAAGTGTCCCCAGGGGCTGCAGGTCAGTGTCACCAGGGGCTGCAGGTGTGGTAAGTGTCCCCAGGGGCTGCAGGTCAGTGTCCCCAGGGGCTGCAGGTGTGGTAAGTGTCCCCAGGGGCTGCAGGTGTGGTCAGTGTCCCCAGGGGCTGCAGGTGTGGTCAGTGTCCCCAGGGGCTGCAGGTCAGTGTCACCAGGGGCTGCAGGTCAGTGTCCCCAGGGGATGTAGGTGTGGGTCAGTGTCACCACGAACTGCAGGTGTGGTCAGTGTCACCAGGGGCTGCAGGTGTGGTCAGTGTCACCAGGGGCTGCTGCTGTGCCCGGTGCAGCCGGAGAAACCGGGGTGAGATGTCCTCACATCAACCACAGGGACAGGGGACAGGGGCGTCGTAGGGACAAGAATAGCGATAGGGGACAGATAAGGATGGGGATAGGGATGGGGATAAGGGATGGGGATGGGGATGGGGATGGGATAAGGGATGGGGATGGGGATGGGGATGGGATAAGGGATGGGGATGGGGATGGGGATGGGGATGGGGATAAGGGATGGGGATAGGGATGGGGATAAGGGATGGGGATGGGATAAGGGATAGGGATAAGGGATGGGGATAGGGGATGGGGATGGGGATGGGGATGGGGATGGGGATAAGGGATGGGGATAGGGATGGGGATAAGGGATGGGGATGGGATAAGGGATAGGGATAAGGGATGGGGATAGGGGATGGGGATGGGGATGGGGATGGGATAAGGGATGGGGATGGGGATAAGGGATGGGGATGGGGATAGGGATGGGGATGGGATAAGGGATAGGGATGAAGACAGGGGCAGGAAAGGACGGGGCAGGTACTCGGACAGCACAGGAGAAGGGGCCGAAGCCGGCACAGAGACAAGGCCAGGGGCAGGAGAAGGGGCAGGACAGGGCCAGGGGACCGCGGCACCGCCCTGGCCGCCCCTGCCCGGCCCTGCCGGGGCTGGCAGCGCCCTCGGGCGGGGCCGGGCCGGGCTCAGCCCCCGGGGGCGGTGACAGCGGCGGTGACAGCGGCGGTGCGGGGGCGGAGCGGTGGCGCTGCGGGGTCGGAGCGTGCGGCCGCCCCAGCCCGGCCCGGCACGGCCCGGCACGGCCCGGCCGCGCTCCGGGACCCGCGGCCGAGCGGGGCCATGCGGGGCTGGGCTCCGCTCTGCTCCCTCCCGCTCCTGTTCCTGCTGCTGTTCCTGCTGCTGTTCCTGCTGCTGGGCTCGGCGCGGGCCGCGGCCGCGGGTGGGTGCGGGGCTCGGGGGATGGGGGTTCGGGGGGATGGGGGTTCGGGGGATGGGGGTTCGGGGGGTGCGGGGTTTGGGGGATGCGGGGTTCGGGGGATGCGGGGTTCGGGGGGTGCGGGGTTCGGGGGGATGCGGGGTTCGGGGGATGCGGATTTTGCGTTTGTGGGATTCGGGGAATGTGCGGCTCGGTGTTTGCGGGGCTTGGGGGGATGCGGGGTTCAGTGTTTGCGGGGCTCGGTGTTCGGGGGTTCATTGTTTGCGGGGTTCTGTGTTTGCGGGGCTCGGTGTTTTGTGGGTTCAGCGTTTGCGGTGTTCTGTGTTTGCAGGGCTCGGTTTTTTGGGGATTCAGTGTTTGCAGGGTTCGGTTTGCGGGGCTCGGTGTTTGTTTGGGGGTTCAGTGTTTGCGGAGCTCGGTGTTTTGGGGGTTCAGTGTTTGCGGGGCTCGGTGTTTTGGGGGTTCTGTGTTTGCGGGGCTCGGTGTTTTGGGGGTTCAGTGTTTGCGGGGCTCGGTGTTTTGGGGGTTCTGTGTTTGCGGGGCTCGGTGTTTTGGGGGTTCAGTGTTTGCGGGGCTCGGTGTTTTGGGGGTTCAGTGTTTGCGGGGCTCGGTTTGCGGGGCTCGGTTTGCGGGGTTCGGTTTGCGGGGCTCGGTGCCCGCGGGCGCGGTCTGTGCCGCCGTGCTGGCCCGGGGCCGTGTCCCCTGTGCCTCCCCGCGGCTCTCGGTGGGTTCCGCGTGTCCCGTGGCCGTGTCCCGGTGGTGGCCGCGGCCACCCTGACCAGCCTGACCAGCCTGACCTGCTGGACGCGAACCAGGGCACGGCCTCCTGCAGCCAGGGACTTCCCAGGGAGCTCCGGGAATCCCCCAATCCCAAAATAGGTTGGATGGGGAAGGGCCTGGTAGCTGATCTCCCCGCGCCATGGATGGGAATTTTACACTACCCCTGAGAAGCCACTTTGGTGCACTGGAACAGCAGAAGTCCACCCAAAATCCCCCAAAGCCCATCTTCCTGTCCTGCCAGCTTTGCAGAATGGCTGGGGGCTGATGCAGGACAAGGGATGGGGAATCCCTGAGGAGCAGCAGGAGCTGGGACACGGGTGGGTCACCCCAGCCAAGCTGCTTTCACTGGCAGTGATTGTGGCTTCACACTCTGCTGGGTGAAAGTTCTGACTCGTGGTTTGAAATATCATTGATTCTCTGCACAGCAGGAAAAAACAATCTGAGCCTTCCTGGGCTGCTCTGAAAAACCAGCCCAGTGCAAAGCCCTGCCGGGTGGGAAGGAAGGATGGGACCTCTCTGTCTTTGCCTGAGGGAGTTTGGGGTTTTGAGTGGTGCTTGGACCCGTGGGTGCCGTGTTTGAAGTGTTCATTGTGTTATTTTAGGCCGTACAAACTGGAGATGAGTAGGAAGTTGAGGGCGTGATTTCAGCAGTTGCAGTCCCTGCCCTGCGAGGGAGGGATCTGACAGAAATTCAGATTTCTCTGGGTGCTGAGAAAGCAGTTCCTCAGCCTCGTGGCACCCTCGTGGCAGCCTCAGAGGGCTGGTGAGCCCTGGGGTGGCTGTGATAAGCTCTGCAGTGTTTTTGGTGAGCTCTGCAGTGTTTTTGGAGCTGACAGGGGAAATGAGTAATTTCTAAATGCAAATAAACAATGTGCAGTCATGGGATCCCAGACTGGGCTGGAGGAACCTTAAATTCCTTCCTGCCATGGCAGGGACACCTCCCACTGTCCCAGCTGCTCCAGCCCCAGTGTCCAGCCTGGCCTTGGGCACTGCCAGGGATCCAGGGGAATCTGGGAATTCCATCCCAGCCCTGCCCACCCTGCCAGGGAACAATTCCTAATTCCCAAAATCCCATCTCCCCCTGTCCTTCATCGCTCTTTTTTGATTTACTTTTAAGGTGTGCTGGGAATTGCTGCTGTGGTGTTTTGCTCTCAGAGCTTCCTGGGATTCTGTAGAAGGGCGTGCAGCAGAGGTCTGAGGGCACAGATGGTGTGAGATACCTCACCACATGTCAGACCAGCAGCGAGAGTGCAAGACAGGATCCGTGGGACTGGAAAGTGAAAATTTCTCACCAGTTTAGAGAAGGCTCCTTGGGGGCCTTCCCAGCACCTGAGAGGGGGATGGTTTGGGAAGCCGTGAGGAATCTCCCAGGGGTTTGCAAAGCTGAACGTGGCCCAAGGCAGTGTGTGTGTTCTGAGAGTGCTGCCCCAGAGCTGAGGCTGAGAAATTAATGTGACAGACCTGGGAGACATTAATGACAGGCTGATGTCACTGTTCCACCCCCTGCCATGGGCAGGGATACCTTCCCCTGGCCCAGATTGCTTCAGCCTGGCCTTTGGACACTTCCAGGAATGGGGCAGCCACAGCTTTTCTTGGAAAGCTAAAGCTCAACTCATTATTCGGTATTTTGGACTTAGGGTTTCATGCAACTTAATGTAGAAATCAAAAAGACCCAAACTTTTTAAATTAATCCAAATTCCCGGGGAAGCCTGGGCCAGAATTTGATTCGAGTGCTTGATCTGCTGATCTCGTTGATGTAAAAGTTAACAGACTGTGTCTTGGGAGACTCTGTTCTTCAGAGTAAGAACTTGCCTGCTGTGATGTGGGGCATTTTGTCACGGTTCTTTGTCAGGCCAAGGTGGGAGGTGTCCCTGCCCCTGGCAGGGGGTGGCACTGGGTGATCTGTGAAGTCCCTTCCAAGCCCCTCCATCCCCTGATTATTCTGTGCCCCTCATGGTGTGAGGGAGTCACTCCAGAAAAGCACGAGGGGTACAGGAGGAAAGCCTTCCTCCCTCCCTGCTGGTCCCTGCAGGCTCCAGGAGAGATCCCAGGGCAGCTTCTGGTTCTGCTCTTCCTCCCTGTCTCCGGCTGCTCCCTCCTCCTCCTCCTCCTCCTCAGCCCTTCCTGCTCTCCACCACCGCCCCCATTTCCCTTCCCTTCGCCTCTGGCTGCCCTGCAGGCCCTGCCTGCCTCTGTCCCTTTTTGGTCATGTTTTTGTCATCGTCCTCCTCGCCTTCCTGGCCTGTCAGTCTGTCCTTCTGTCCCTCAGACACAGCTCCTCCCTTTGCTGTGCCCTTCCTGGCCAGGAGCTGGAGGCCGATGGTGGCCCTGATGTGGCTCCTGGTGTGTCCCTGATGTGGCCCTGATGTGTCCCTGATGTGTCCCTGATGTGGCTTGTGATGTGGCCCTGATGTGTCCCTGATGTGTCCCCTGATGTGTCCCCTGATGTGTCCCCTGATGTGTCCCCGATGTGTCCCCTGATGTGTCCCCTGATGTGTCCCCTGATGTGTCCCCTGATGTGTCCCTGATGTGTCCCTGATGTGTCCCCTGATGTGGCCCTGATGTGTCCCTGTTGTGGCCCCTGATGTGTCCCTGATGTGTTCCTGCTGTGTCCCTGATGTGTCCCCTGATGTGGCCCTGATGTGTCCCTGATGTGTCCGGAATGGCCTCAGGGTTGGCAGGAGGGAGATGGGGGAGGAGAAGAGAGGAGAAGCTCCAGGCAGAGCTCAGAGCCCTGCCAGGGCCTGAAGGGGCTCCAGGAGAGCTGCAGAGGGACTGGGGACAAGGGATGGAGGGACAGGAGCCAGGGAATGGCTCCCACTGCCAGAGGGCAGGGCTGGGTGGGAGATTGGGAATTGGGAATTGTTCCCTGGCAGGGTGGGCAGCCCTGGCACTGGGTGCCCACCTGGGTCGTGCAGGGAGGCAAACGTGAGCTGCAGATAGAACAGATCAGCTGCTGGGATCACCAGTGGGCAGGGAAAAACCTTGGAAGGGCTGGAAAACCTTCCAGAAAAAAAAAGAATGTGTAAAGAGCAGAAGGGGGCTCAGCCTGGAGAAAAGGAGGCTCAGCCTGGAGCTCACTGCTCGGCACAGTCCCTGCCAGGAGGGTGGTTGGGCTCTGCTGCCGAGTCCCAGGGGAAAGGAGAAGAGGAAATGGCCTCAAATGGCACCAGGGGAGGGGCAGAGCAGAAATTATAAATAATTTTTCCTCACAGAGTGGTCAGGCCTTGGGATGAGCTGCCCAGGGAGGTTTGGAGTCGGTGTCTGGGAGTGTTCAGGACGAGTCTGGATGTGGCCTTGGGGACAGAGTTTGGGTGATGCTGCGGTGGGGTCTTTTCACATTGTTTGTGCTGCTGGGGTGGCACTGGGTGATCCTGAGGGGCTCTTCCAGCCTTGGTGATCCTGGGACCTTCGTTTATGGCTTCCTGGGGGCTGGGTGGGGTTTGTGGTTTTGTGCTGGGCTTGGTGCTTTCCGCTTTATGCTCTTTATGGAATGAATAAAAACAGGGGGTTGGAATTCATGGATACACAGAATCCCAGACTGGTTTGGGATGGAAGGGACATCAAATCCCACCCAGTGCCACCCCTGCTATGGCAGGGACACCTCCCACTGCCCCAGGCTGCTCCAGCCCCAGTGTCCAGCCTGGCCTTGGGCACTGCCAGGGATCCAGGGGAATCTGGGAATTCCATCCCAGCCCTGCCCACCTGAACATGGCAGAGCCCTGGAAACAGATGAAGAAGGAGAGGAAAAGGTTTTACCTACAAATCAGTGAAAATTTAATATATGGTGATGGAATTTGGAGACCAAAATTTGGTTACTGTGCACTTGAATGTATCAATATATATATATTTTTTTTTATTCCTCTTCTTCCTTTAGAAACTTCTTCCTATTTACCAGCGCCGAAAAATGTGGAGGTTTATTCCTACAACTTCCAGAGTTTGCTGAGGTGGTCTCCTGTTCCAGTGGAGAATGGCTCGGTGGTGTACACAGCCCATTACAAAACGTGAGTAAACAGTAAATAAAACCAACTCATTTTGTTCTCATGCAGGATAACAACTGGTTTTACAAACCCCAGAAACACTGAAAATGAATAAGCATGGACTTTAATAAAATAGATAAAAAAGATTAAAAGCATTTTTTATCAGAGATGTTTTCATGTGTCTCCAGGAGCAGCTCCTGGAGACTGACAGGCCCTTGGCCCATTGGTGTCCTCTGAGCTGAGGAGAGATTGAAGCCCTGAGGACACCCAGAAATGCTGCACAGAATTTCAGCCTTTCCTGATTCTCTCTGGCCAGTTTAAATTTCCCCAGATCCCAGGGGCTGGGTGGGCCCTGGGGTTAGTTTAACCCTTGTGAAGCCACAGCTGTGTGACACCTTCTTGTCTCACCAGAGCTGGCTGGGACGGGGGTGGTGGTCCAGGTGGTTTATTGTCTGGGTTTGAACAGCCAGGTGTTTGCTGAGGAAGGCAGGAGCCTCCCTTGAAATGGAAAATGCAAACCCTCTCTCTCGGAATTGTTCTAAATTTGAAATTAAGGGGCTCTCAGGCAAAGATGTGGGAGCAGGAATAACAGTTCTGTACTAGGAAAATTAAAAATACAAATGCAATAGTACAAAAAAACAGAAAACAAAGCAGTGCCAGAGTCAGAGCAGCCCTGGCAGCTGTGGGTCAGGGAGGTGGCAGCAGCCCCATCCCAGGGTGGCTCAGCCCTCCTGCAGTGCCAGCTGTGCTTCTGCTGGAGCAGGATCCTGCACAAGGGGGGAGTTTTCCTCTGGAGCTCCAGGGCTGGGGGAGGTGGGCCTGGGCTCCTCTGGGAATGCAGTGGGGAGAAAGCTGCTCCCCTGGGAATGCAGTGGGGAAGAAAGCTGCTCCTCTGGGAATGCAGTGGGGAGAAAGCTGCTCCCCTGGGAATGCAGTGGGGAAGAAAGCTGCTCCTCTGGGAATGCAGTGGGGAGAAAGCTGCTCCTCTGGGAATGCAGTGGGGAAGAAAGCTGCTCCTCTGGGAATGCAGTGGGAAGAAAGCTGCTCCCCTGGGAATGCAGTGGGCAAAGGCTGCTGTGCTGTTCCCAGGTCAGATTGGATCCAGGTAGGAATGCTTGTGCTGAGCATCTCCCCATGGGATGATGGAATTTTCTCAGCCGTGCAGGGATACCCACTGGCCATGGACAGAAGATAATTAATGATTAATGGCCCATGAACAGAAGAAACTCCCCCAGAGTTATGAGGGATGGCTGTGGAGGAGATAAAGAAAACTGCCCCACCTGGTTTTGACAGCTGGCCATTCACAGAGGCTGCCCCCCTGGAGTTGTGAGGGATATCTTTAACTACTGCTGCTAATTTGACAATTTGAGGAGAACCTTTGGCTGTTTGGATGTCTGACTCCCAGGTTTTAGTTGTCTGGTCATGCCATGTTATTCTTGATTTGTGTGTTTTCCCAGAGCCATCGGTAAATACTGTTACAGCATTGAAAGGCATTTCACTTAACGTGGGTTTTCCTCTGAAGCTGTTTTGCTTGCAACAGCCTGGAAAGTGAATAGAACAAACAGCTGAGAAGTTCAATAATGCAATTTGCAAATCCTCTGATTTTTGCCATTTACATGCCCTATTTTTCAAGGGCAGGTAAATCACCTTCAAATCCTTGCCTGCCATTGATAATAATCATGGGTGAGCTAAAGAACGCTGCCCCACCTGGTTTCAACAGATGGTGATGTGTTGTAGTGGAGATGGAGGCAATACAAGCACCACACTCAATTTTCAGAAGGCTTCAAACTCTTTTTATTAATGCGTGCTTTTTATACATTCTTACAAAACTCTTAAGTTTACCCTTTACTCATTGGTCACCAGAGACAAACAAAGTGTTTATTGGGACAGGCTGTTTCAAGTTTATCTTATTTATCCTTCTTTCTTTCTTGGTTTCTGTTGCTATTGGACATGAAATAAAAAATTTCAGTCTGTCTCAGACACAAAATGAGTACACAGGAGCTCGGTAAGTGCAAAAGAGAAAAAGACCCAGTTTTATTCAAACATGTGGTATTTATAGAATTCCAAAGGTGACTGTTTTGGATTGGAGGATGGAATTACTACCTCTCCAACCACACTGGTTCAAAGATCGATCAATCATTTCTCTCCACCCACAAATATGTAACCTATTCAATTTATGCATGAAATTGTGTAGGAATTCTGATTCTCAAATATGTAAACATTATCAGAAGGCTAAAGGAGTTTCATGAGAACTTTAAAACTTTCAAAAGAACTATAAAAGAAAACTTAATGCTTTTAAAAATCAGGGCAAGAAGTTTCTATGTCAATAACCTTGGTAGAGTTCAGTGTCCAGGCCTGGCCCCTCCGTTTGGGAAGGACCTTGGGAAGGTCCAGAGGGGGCAGTGAGGCTGGAGAGGGGCTGGGAGCACAAACCCTGCGAGGAACCCCTGAGGGAGCTGGGGGTGCCCAGCCTGGAGAAAAGGAGGCTCAGGGGTGACCCTGTCACTCCCCACAGCTCCTGAAAGGTGCCTGTGCCCAGCTGGGGCTGGGCTCTTTCTCCAGGCAGCACTGACACAACCAGAGCTCACAGCCTCGAGCTGAGCCAAGGGAAATACAGGTTGGATATCAGGGAAAAGGTTTTACAGAAATGGTGATAAAGTTCTGGAGTGGCTGCCTGGGGAGGTGGTGGAGTCACCATCCCTGGGTGTGTTTAACAGAGCCTGGATGTGGCACTGGGTGCCAGGGCTGGGTTGAGGGGCTGGGGCTGGGTTGGACTTGGTGGTCTTGAAGGTCTCTTCCATCCCAGTGATCCTGGGAATTCTGGGAATTCTGTGAAAGCTCTTTCAGGGGTAAACATGGATCCTCTTACCAGCCTTCCCCCTGGCTCGCAGCAGTGCCTGTGAAACCTCTGCCACAGTGACAGCATAGCCACATAGCAGTGGCAGCACACACAGCGGGTCCCACCTGGCCCTGCAGCCTAAGGGAAGGTTTTTCTGTGCTCTGCAGAGGGTTCTACGGCGCCTGGAGCGGGATGGGCTGTGCACAGACCCCCCGGACGTGGTGCCCGTTCCCCCCCGAGCTGCGGCGGCGGCGCTGGACCATCCTGCTCCGGCTGCGCGCCGAGCGGGGCGCCCTGGCCTCGCCCTGGGTGCTCACCCCTCCCTTCGTGGCCGAGACAAACAGTGAGTGCTGGGCACAGCCCCGCAGGGGTCCGGGTGGGCTCTGCTGGGAGGGGGCTGAGCAGCTGGGACAGAGCTGGCATCAGCTCTCAGGAGAAAGGGGATATCACTGAAGGGTCTGCTTGTCGGAATCTGAGCTATTGATGATCCCAAGACTGTAAAAAGTCTCTGTCTGTCAGCCCACAGCCAAAGCAGAAGCCATAATTGGTCTGTGCTGTTTCAAGGTTGTTTATTCTGTTTATCTCTAACATGTTCTGCTGCCCTGCCGCAGCTCTGTCCTGCAGGGCAGCGTGTGGGGCTCTGCCCTCAGTGGGATGGTACAAACATTAAATACCACAAACTACCTGTGCTGGATTTACAATAACGTGCCAATATCTGTCACCTACGTTGGACAGTGTGTCCCCAGCCTGAACCAACAGAAAAATGCCAACACCACAGTGAAACATGGAGGGCATGAAGAAGGAGAAAAAGGACAAGGCACACCCAATTTCCTCCATCTGTCTCCTTTGAACCCCTTATCTAGCATCCTAAAATTTACTTTTGCACCCGTGCCACACTTAATTATTACTTATATCAAACACTCAGAGCTTGTAATTCACCCTGTGAGATTGAAAACTCTTTTCCATGGACAGAGATCACAGCCAGTGTCTCTGGGGGCTCTGTCCAGGGGGGTTCTGACCCCTGCCAGGGTCCCAGGGCAGCCAGGGCAGCCAGAGGGAAGCTCTGGGTTCCCACATCTGTTGGGTGGTTTTGAGGCTGGCAGGGGCAATGACTCATTTCTAAATGCAAAATCATCAGTGTGCAGTCATGGGATCCCAGACTGGGCTGGAGGGACCTTAAATCCCACCCTGCCACGGCAGGGACACCTCCCACTGTCCCAGGCTGCTCCAGCCTGGCCTTGGGCACTGCCAGGGATCCAGGGCAGCACCAGAGCCACAGTCCTGGCTCTGCCCAGGTGGCTCCAAGATGGGTGAAAGCGCTTGGTCAGGAGATATCACATTTTTATTAGTCCATCTGCATACAGGAGTCAACTCTCCAATTAATAGCTTCAAATGATGAAGTTTCATCCTCCTTGCTTGCTTGCCCGTCCTCCTCTTTTCACGTTGTTTGAGCTTTGGGCCTGAAGTTTGAAGAGATTTTCCTTGAGTCTCCAGCTGGAATAGGATTGTTTTGTCTTCCCCACGCTGTGAAAAGATCCCAGTAACACTTAATATAAAGCTGAAAGCTGCACACCAAACAGAACAGAGAATCTTAAAACCCAAGGTATCAGGAGGATTGGGCTGTTACTGCCCACAAAGGCTCCGAAGTCTCCCCAGGGTTTGGTTCTGCTCTGCTCTCAGTGTCACCAGAGAAACCCCTGAGCCACAAAGAGCCACAGCATTCTTCTGCTGGAGGATTTTCCATCTGCTCATTTCCCTGCTGAGCTCTGCCCACACACACACCACAAACTCTCTGGTTTGTGTCAATCTGAGGCTAAAAACCTCTTTCTGCTGGACAGATCCCTCTGCTGATAAACATACAGTGTCCTGATAAATATAAATTGCCATGACAAATTGTCCTGATAATATAAATGGTTCAGATAAATATAAATTGTCATGACAAATTGTCCTGATAATACAAATGGTTCAGATAAATATAAATTGCCATGACAAATTGTCCTGATAATATAAATGGTTCAGATAAATATAAATTGCCATGACAAATTGTCCTGATAATATAAATGGTTCAGATAAATATAAGTTGTTCAGAGAAATATAAATTGTTTACAGTACAGTGTAGAAGTGTCAAGGCCACACTTTAAGTCACAAAAGAGTTGGGTTGGAAGGACTCACAGCCCATCCCATCCCACCCCTATGACATCAAAGCAAGGAGAGGAAAACTCATTATTCCTCTGCCCATCTAGGGCCCAAACAGTGGGGTTTTGGGGAACATGGAAAGTATGGCAGGCTGATCAAAGGAAAAGACAATGATTTTGTGGCAGGTAACTGCAGATAAACTGAGACACTTGACAGCATCAACTCTTTGTTAATATTCACTGAATTTCCAGGAAAAGTCAAGCAAATATTCTAATGCAGCAAGTAGGTGAGGAAATGCTTGTCCTTTCCTGAGGAAAAGCAGTTGATGTTTGGGGTGCTTGCTGAGAGTGTCCAGGGCAGGGAACGGAGTGGGAAGGGGCTGGAGAATTCCTGAGGGAGCTGGGAAGGGGCTGGAGAGTTCCTGAGGGAGCTGGGAAGGGGCTGGAGAGTTCCTGAGGGAGCTGGGAAGGGGCTGGAGAATTCCTGAGGGAGCTGGGAAGGGGCTGGAGAGTTCCTGAAGGAGCTGGGAAGGGGCTGAGCCTGGAGAAAAGGAGGCTCAGGGGGGACCTTGTGGCTCTGCACAGCTCCTGCCAGGAGGGGACAGCCGGGGGGTCGGGCTCTGCTCCAGGGAACAGGGACAGGAGGAGAGGGAACGGCCTCAGGCTGGGCCAGGGCAGGCTCAGCTGGGACAGCAGCAGCAATTTCCCCATGGAAAGGGGGCTCAGGCCCTGGCAGGGGCTGCCCAGGGAGCTTTGGAGTGCCCATCCCTGCAGGTGTCCCCTGGAGGTGGCACTGAGTGCTCTGGGCTGGGGACAAGGTGGGCATGGGCCCAGCTGGGACTCCCTGGGCTGGGAGGGCTTTTCCAGCCCCAGGATTTGGGATTGTGTGGAGCTGGAGGCAGCTGTGCCCCCAGGCTCCCCCTGCTCTCTCTGTTTGTTTCCAGCCACTCTGGGTCCCCCCAGGGTGAACAATGTCAGCGCCAGACCCGACTCTCTGCTCGTCGGTGTCAGCCCCCCCTTCACCCCCGAGCCCGGGGACCTCCTCCAGTACCTCGTGTCCTACTGGGAGAACTCCTCCAGTCCCACAGAAAAAGTGAGAATTCTCTACAATTTGTTTTGGTGCCCGGGGACCGAGGGCAGGGCAGCAGTGGGGCAGAAAATCCGTGTATTGTGTCCAGAGGGTCACCGTTGGCTGTGGGGAAACAGCTCCTGGCCTTGGCACGGGGATTGCTGCACTTCCAACCTGGGAGCTTCCTCCCTCTCTTTGGAAAGGGATGAAATCCCTCTGATTTCACAGCCGGGGACAGAACTGCTGCCAGAGGTGGCTTTTGATTCCGCAGTTTGCTCAGGCAATTTGGGGAATCCCTGCTCCTTTGCTGTGCTGGGAGCTGCAGGAGCAGCTGCTGGTGCCAGGCAGGAGAGCAGGAGATGGAAGGATCGTGCTGGGATGAGCTGGAATGAACTGGGATGAGCTGGGCCTGTTCATCTTTGGGATCATCGTGTGCTCCTACTGCTGCCTGGGGGCCTGGGAATTGTGTTTGGACAGCCCAGAGGCACAGGGGAGGTTAAGCCAGGCTTAAAAAAAAATTTAAAAAGAGGAAGCTTCCAAATGACATCAATGTGAAGTCAAACATTTAAAAAGCAGAAGCAAAAAAAAAAATTATTTACACCCCCCTTCTGCTTCAGAGTCCTTGGTCAAGCATCTCCACATCCTTCCTGCCTTGCAGCACTGTGTGTTTTTCTCACACACAGAACACCTTCAGCTGAGAGCCAGGAAAGGAGTCACTGTGGTTTCATTTTCCCCTCCATTTCTCCGTGTTTTGCTCCCTGCCTGAGCTGCTGCAGAAGCTGCATCAAAACTCCCAGAAAAACTGAAATATTCCACTGTTTCTGTTGTTTGGGAAAGCTGAGTGAGAAAAACCAAAAATTTGGTTTCTTGAATGAGAAATTTAAATGGGGGAGGGATATTTGCGTTGAAAACTGGTCTGGTTACACCTTTTCTGTTCTTTCCAATAGAAGCTAAGTGAAAGCAAGACACGATTCGAAATTGGAAATCTAAAGGAGTCAACACTTTATTGCTTCAGCATTCAAGTGCAGTTGAAGATCTACTCGGGTCACTTGTTAGAAGGGCAGCAAAGTGCCCCAGAGTGT
Organism: Taeniopygia guttata; assembly: GCF_048771995.1. NCBI lineage: Eukaryota > Metazoa > Chordata > Aves > Passeriformes > Estrildidae > Taeniopygia > Taeniopygia guttata. The sequence continues at coordinate 115,075,928 of NC_133024.1, read as the reverse complement.
CACAGAACTGCCCTCAGTGGTATGGAGAGGGAATGGGGCTTTGTGGGGAGTGGGATGGGGTGGAACAGAGTCCTGGATCACCTGGACTGGTCCCTGCCACACCCAGTTTGTCAGGAATGCTGAGAGCACCATGGGGACTTCACACTTGGCATTTCTGGCAAAAGAATCAGGGATGGAGGGGCTGTGTGGTACCTTCTCCTTTTCCTTCCTAATCCTGCTGTAAAATGGGATAATGGAGCTGCTCCAAGGCTGGAGCCAGGCTGGGAGAGCTGGGAATGTTCAACCTGGAGAGGAGAAGCTCCAGGGAGAGCTCAGAGCCCTGCCAGGGCCTGAAGGGGCTAAAAAGGGAGGGAGAGAGATTTTTATGTGGGCAGAAAGTGGTAGGACAGGGGGCAGTGGCCTTAAACTGCCAGAGGGCAGGGCTGGGTGGGAGAGTGGGAATTGGGAATTGTTCCCTGGCAGGGGCTGGGATGGAATTCCCAGATTCCCCTGGATCCCTGGCAGTGCCCAAGGCCAGGTTGGAGCAGCCTGGGACAGTGGGAGGTGTCCCTGCCATGGCAGGGGTGGGGTTTAAGGTCCCTCCCAACCCAAACCATTCCATGATTCCATAAATGTGAGCCTGCCATATCGTATTTGGATGTTTTTCCTTCTTTTCCAGAGGCAACCCGAGCTTGGTACATCATCTTCCTGTTTTCCGTGGGGTTCGTGGCTTTAAATCTGGTGGTAGCTGCTTCCCTGTTCCTGTGGAAATACCACCAAAAAATCAAATACTGGGCTCAGCCACCTCTGGAAATCCCATCACACTTCAGGGAGGTACGTGGGGACCTGTGGGGTTTCTCCTGTAGAAGAGAAACTTTGCTTTTCAACAAAAGCAGTTGTTGCTGCACAGAAATAGAGATAAACAAGTGATGTCTCAAAATGTGCCTTTTCTGGTAGTAATCTCCCACTCCTTTCATGTTTTGCTGAGCTGAGAGCCCTTTCCTGTGCCCTGGGGCACAGCTTTCCTGGCTGGGCTTATTTTACAGTTTTCTATTTTTATAATTGCTTGTTTTGACGCCTCAGGATGATCTCAAGGGGTTATTCCTGGGCATTTCCTCTTTTTTTTTTTTTTCTCCTTTTTTTTTATTTTTTTTTAGCAGGACTCAGATGAAAAACTCACCCTGGGGCATTTTCCTGCTGGTAGCTCAGACATTTCTTCATTTCAGTCCTGCTCTTCTTCCTCTTTTGTCCTTGCACAAGAGGCAGCCCTGAAGCAGAGCTTTGATGTAAAAGTTCTTATTCAGCACGAAATTCTGGGGTTTTAAAGCTTTTATTTGTGTGCAGCTCGTGGAGCTGAATATTTTGTCTCTGTCAGAGCCCTGTGGCACTCCTGTGGTTAAAATAGTAAAAAAAAATATCCCTGTTATTATATTAAAATAGTAAAAAAAAATGCTTGCACAGGGTATGAAAATTATGAAAAAAATCCTTGGTACAATGATTAAAATAGTAAAAAAAATATCCCTGTAATTATATTAAAATAGTAATAAAATGCTTTTACAGAGTATGAAAATGATGAAAAAAAATCCTTGGTACAATGATTAAAATAGTAAAAAAAATATTCCTGTTATTATATTAAAATAGTAAAAAAATGCTTGTACAGGATATGAAAATAATGAAAAAAGTCCTTGTACAATGATTAAAATAGTAAAAAAAAAATATATATATATCGCTGTAATTATATTAAAATAGTAAAAAAAATGCTTGTACAGGGTATGAAAATAATAACAAAAAAAAACCTTGTACAAAATATTAAAATAGTGAAAAGGTCCTTTTACAGAGTATTAAACAGTAAAATGTGTAGGATATTAAAAGAACTAAAAACTCTTTGTAGAAGATATTAAAATAATTAATAAATAGTTGTTCAGTGTATTAAGAGTAAAACCCCTGTAAGTATTAAAACAATAAAAAATCCTTATACAGGGTATTAAAATAATAATAACTTAAAAATCCTTGTACAGGGTATGAAAATAGTAAAAAAATATTTGTAAAGAGTATTAATATAGTAAAAAATACTTGTACAGGATATTAATAATAATAAAATAATCCTTATACTGGGTATTAAAATAATAATAATAAAAAAATAATTTTAGAGGGTAATAAAATAGCAAGAAAGTCCTTGTACAGGGTATTAAAATAGTTTTAAAAATAATTGTTCTGAATTTTAAAATTATTTTTTAAATAACTGTACAGGGCCTTAAAAATAAAAAACTTGTTCTGAGTACTAAAATAATAATTAAAAAATAATTTTGCAGGGTATTCAAACAGTGCAGCCTGTCATGCAGAGCAGCTGCAAGGGCTGAGGCTCCTGCTGTGTTCTGGAGGATGAATTTTCCAGATTCAGGAGCAGCAATATTGGATCCCCTGCACTGCTGGGGCTGGCATGGGGCAGGACAGAGAGGGAAAGAAGGAAAGAAGGGAGCAGGCAGAGTGTTTAAAATGAGAATTAATAAAAGGGATCAGCCTGGCATGGGGCAGGACAGAGAGGGAAAGAAGGAAAAGAAGAGCGCAGGCAGAGTGTTAAAATGAGAATTAATAAAAGGGATCAGCCTGGGGCCTCTCCTGGCAGCCACGAGTGGGGGATGCTGAGGCACTGAAAGCAGTTCTGTAGGGACTCCTGTGGGTTTCAGGACACTCCTGTGGGTCTGTGGGACACTCCTGTGGGTCTGTGGGGCACTCCTGTGGGTCTGTAGGACACTCCTGTGGGTCTGGAGGACACTCCTGTGGGTCTGCAGGACACTCCTGTGGGTCTGTGGGGCACTCCTGTGGGTCTGTGGGGCACTCCTATGGGTCTGTAGAACACTCCTGTGGGTCTGTGGGGCACTCCTGTGGGTCTGTGGGGCACTCCTGTGGGTCTGCAGGACATTCCTGTGGGTTTCAGGACACTCCTGTGGGGCTGCAGGACACTCCTGTGTGTGTGCAGGACACCCTGTGGGTCTGTGGGACACTCCTGTGGGTCTGTGGGACACTCCTGTGGGTTTCAGGACACTCCTATGGGTCTGCAGGACACTCCTGTGGGTCTGTAGGACACTCCTGTGGGTTTCAGGACACTCCTGTGCGTTTCAGGACACCCTGTGGGTCTGTGGGACACTCCTGTGGGTTTCAGGACACTCCTGTGGGTCTGTGGGACACTCCTGTGGGTTTCAGGACATTCCTGTGGGTTTGTAGGACACTCCTCTGGGTGTGTGGGGCACTCCTGTGGGTTTCAGGACACTCCTGTGGGTCTGTGGGACACTCCTGTGGGTTTCAGGACACTCCTGTGGGTCTGTGGGACACTCCTGTGGGTCTGTGGGACACACCTGTGGGTGTGTGGGGCACTCCTGTGGGTCTGTGGGACACTCCTGTGGGTCTGTAGGACACTCATGTGGGTCTGTGGGACACTCCTGTGGGTCTGTGGGGCACTCCTGTGGGTTTCAGGACACTCCTGTGGGTCTGTGGGACACTCCTGTGGGTTTCAGGACACTCCTGTGGGTCTGTGGGACACTCCTGTGGGTCTGTGGGACACTCCTGTGGGTCTGTGGGACACTCCTCATTGGCCTTGTTGTGAGTGCACAGAAAGCGGGGCCTGAGTTGAAACCTGATTTAATCTGTCCCACGTTTCCAGAGCTGCTTGCTGTGCTGAGCAGCCTTTATTTGATTTATTCCCTGTTGGGTTTGCAGGGAAGGGGAGCTGGGGAGTTGCTGGTGACAGGAGAAGCTGCAGCTCCCACTGGCCTGGCACTGATCAGAGCAATGCAGGTGCTGATTCCTGCAGCTCAGCATCTCCCAGCTGGAAGTGGTTTCTTCCTAACTCAAAGGAATTTGAACTGACATGGAAAGATTGGCCAAAATTTATTAAAAAAAAAAAACCCCAAACAGCCCAACCCCAAACAGAGGAACTGCAGCTGCTTTAACTCACTTGAAGGGATATTGGAGGGATAATTTATTTCTTTTCCTCACAGAAATAAGGTTTTTTAACATTCTCCTTGTTCAGTGTAGTTTCAAGGAAGCCCAGGATGGGATGTCCAGGTAGCAGCTCCTGGGCTGGAGCAATTTGTTGGCTTTGGGGTCTCTAACAGGACCTAACCTGGTGGTTTGTGGTTTTTTTCCAGTTCCTGAGGGACCCCGACGTGGCTGGCTTGGAGGAGCTGTACAGTCCTGCTGAGGAGGAGCCCCAGGCTCTTGTGCTTGGAGGAGAAGGTGGCCAGGAGGGTGAGGATCCTTCACCCAACACCTCCAGGGCCAGGGCAGCCTCTGAAGGGCCACCCCAGTGAGTGTCACCTGCCCCAGCACTGGCCAGAGCTGCTGCCATGGTGAGGCTGCTGGCAGGAGAGTCCTGATCATGGACTCTGGGGTCACAGGAGAATCCTAAACATGGTCCCTGGGGTCACAGGAGAGTCCTGAACATGGTCCCTGGGGTCACAGGAGAATCCTGAACATTGGTTCTGGGATCACAGGAGAGTCCTGAACATGGACTCTGGGATCAGAGAACATTCCCTGGGGTCACAGGACATTCCCTGGGGTCACAGAACCATCCCTAGGATCACAGGAGAATCCTAAACATAGACCCTGGGGTCACAGGACCATCCTCAACATGGACTCTGGGATGAGAGGACATTCCCTGGGGTCACAGAACCATCCTGAGCACAGACTTTGGGATCACAGGACATTCCCTGGGATCACAGGACAATCATAAACACAGACCCTGGGGTCACAGAACCATCCTCAACATGGACACTGGGATGAGAGGACATTCCCTGGGATCACAGGACATTCCCTGGGATCACAGGACCATCCTCAACATGGACACTGGGATGAGAGGACATTCCCTGGGATCACAGGACATTCCCTGGGGTCACAGGACATTCCCTGGGGTCACAGGACCATCCTGGTGCTCCAGGGGCCTCTGCCCAGCTCCTCTCTCTGCCAAAAGGAGAGAAAAGGAACGTGGAAGGGGAAGGAAAGGAACACTAAATTGCCTGCAGACAGGTGGATACAAGGGGTGAATCCCCACCCCAGCTTGGAGGAATAACTGCACTTTATTGATGTGGGATAACGTGGGATCTTTCAGGGAGTGAAGAGCTGCAATTCCATTTATACTGGTTCTGTTTCTGTTGGCAATAATACTCCCATTATACCCACCCCAGTCTGCTTTCCTGATTCATTTTAAGTGCGGGACAAACTGAAAACAAATGTGTGGGTACTTTCCTCGGGATGAACCTGTGCCAAGAGCCCCTCCCAGAGAGTTCTGCTCTTATCTGCCTCCTCCCACCCTCGTGGGAGCATTAATCTGCTGCTGCAGGCAGGCCAGGGCCCTGCACACCACAAAGCACCTGAAAGGAATTTTGCTCCGGGTTTTTCCAGTCTCAGTCGCTGTCAGACACTAAAACCTCTTGCTGAGCACCAGCAGAAGAGAAGGTGACTGAGAGCTCTGGTTTTAGTGCCTTAAAGCACAAGAGCCCAGGTTAAACCCCACATCACCCCCTGTGGGGTCTGCAGTCCAATAAAGCACAAAGAACAAGTTAACCTCTTCTGTACTAAGAAAAATGTGGTTATTTGGTTTTTTTCCCTTTGGGTTTGATACAAATAGTTAAAAAAAAAACAATTAAAAATGTGGGGTTTTTTGGAAGTGCCTGGTTGGAGGGCCCTGGCAGAGCTGGGGTGCCACTGCCCCAACCTTTCCAGGAACAGCCCAGGCCAGCAGCTGCCAAAAGCTTCAGCAGATGTTTCCTTGCAGATCAGACCTAATCCCTTGGGGTTAGGCTGCTGACAAGGGGGGTCCAGGGAAGCCCGACTCATGTAGGAATTGCCAGGTCAGCACCAGGTCTGCTTTAATCACCCACAGCTCACAAAAAGGAACACCAAACTCAGCCAGAGGACAGAAATAAGGTTAAAACCCCCTGGGAATATCTGTGTCTTCCTGAATAAACCGTGCAATGGACTTGTGTTAGGGAGTGTGGTGTTAAATATTTTTATACAAACAATTAAAAAGCAGGGCTGTTGTCACTGAGCCCTCCCTGTCCCCTTGGGTTGTGAGGTGTAGAAGTGCCCTGTGGCAGTGGGAGCCATTCCCTGGCTCCTGTCCCTCCATCCCTGTCCCCAGTCCCTCTGCAGCTCTCCTGGAGCCCCTTCAGGCCCTGGCAGGGCTCTGAGCTCTCCCTGGAGCTTCTCCTCTCCCCAGCTCTCCCAGCCTGGCTTCCACGTTCCAGCTGCAAGTCCAGGCTCAAGCTCCTGGCACTGGGATTAGTTCCAGGCCACGCTCATTCCCGAATTCCTAAAGAGCCCAACAAACATTTCTGAGCTCCTGGCCAACAAACCTGACAGGCCTGGCCCAAAGCCTGGCTTTATGTGTGGGGCAGGCGTGTACAAAGGTGAGTTGCTGTCCAGAAGTCACCGTTTTGAGCACCTGAGCTCACTTTTCCTGCAGCTTTCTGGAATCCCAAGCAGTGGGATGGCCTTACAGCAGCCAGGGCACAGGGGCAGCTCCAAACTGGCCCCAGCTCCTGCTCCTGCAGCAGTTCCCACCCACAGCAGGTGCCAAACAGTTCCCAGTTCCCAGCACAGCATTTCCACTCAGCTCCTGCCACCACCGAGGCAGCAGCTTGGATGTGGGGAAGCTGTAAAAGCCTTGGGAGCCAGGGGAGAGCAATGCTGTAAAAACCACAGAGAACTCGTGAGAAGGACTCACCCCAGCAAATGGAGCTACAGGGACACTCCAGGGACTCCAGCATCCTCAGCCTCACTTTCTGTTTCACTCCACTGAGATGAAACTGGATTTCAATCATTCATTAATGGAATCAGCCATAAAATGTAAGAGATAAATACATTTTAGCTGGGGCAATAGCAGCCCTAAAACTGGGTGTGCGTCACACCTAGAATTTATTGAAATTTGAAATTATTGCAAGGTTGGACTGAGCAGTAAATCCATCCATACCCCACATCCTTTTAAGCAGAGAGGGAACAGGTCAGGAAAACTCATTTATCAGCAAACAGCTTCCCCTGGAGACAGTGAGACTTGCCCAAGTAGCAAGATTGCTACATTGCTCTGACTCATTTATTCTTTATATCAAGTACAACTGGCATCAGTTTGTTGGAGTTTTTTTATTCTAATATCAGGAAATACATTAAATACCAACTGGTATCTCTTACACTGAGCAGCATGAAATTAATTCCAAGGACTGTGGTGCCAGCAAAATGTCCTTTGTGCCAGAGCCATCACGAGTCAGGAATACTTTGCTTTGCCATGCACAACCTGCTGAGTGTAGGGACTTGCTTAAAAACCCATAACCTTTTACCAAAAGAAGACAAAAAAAAAAATCTACTTTGTATTTACCTGAACAATAATAGAAAATGTTTAAAATCAGCTCTTATCCCAGCTGGGCCCCCGCTCTGGGATGGGCTCTGTCCTGTTTGCTCACTAACTGCTCACTGAAGCCCCGGACACGGTGAGCTCTGGAAGAGGAAGCTGATGGAAAGGCATGGATGAAGGAGAAAGCCTGGAGCAGGGAAGCCTGGCAGCTGCCATGCCCTTTGAAATGCTAGGTGCTGTCCTATGTACATATTCACACGTGTGAATGGCCAGGGGAGCTTCACAGAGCCTGCAATTGTCTCACTTCCAGCAGTTTGGGCAGCAAACCAAGGACAAAGGACTGGGAATTATCTACAGACAAGAACCACATGGCAACTATGGAGCGAGCCGGCAGGGAGCTCAGCCCCACAGCTCAGCCCCACAGCTCTTCTGTTCTCCCAAACTTGTAGATCAGGGTGCTGGGGGGAAAAAAAAAAGAAATAAAAATCAGTCCACACATAGGGTAATTTTAACAGTATCCTTAAATCTTACCCTGTGCAAATCAACAGCCCAGCCCTGAACTTTCAGTCAGATCAGGATTTGGTGTTTATAATTAGTTTCCTGTGCATGGCAGGAACTGTGGGAGCCAGCTGAAGCTCAAACAGAAAAACACCCACTTTCACAGCCCTTCTGAAGGAAAAGCCTGGGAGTTATGAAATTCAAGGAGTCCAGAGTAGCAAGTGTCACTCTGGCACCTGGGAATCAGCTCAACGTGACAGGATGTGCTGGGATAAAACCTAAACAATTCCGTTTTTTATGAACAGATCAGAAAGAGTATTAAGCCTGTGGTAGAGAATCAGATCCATATCACAATCTGATTTCCAAAATGCCACATGTTGTGGCTGCCCCATGCCTGGCAGTGTCCCAGGGCAGGCTGGACAGGGTTTGGAGCCACCTGGGATAGGGGAAGGTGTCCCTGCCCAGGTGGGACTGGATGGGATTTAAGGTCCCTTCAAACCCAAACCTTCCGGGATTCTAAAAAAGACACAAAATCTGCCTCCAGCAGTTTCCCTTTTCAATCCCAGAGGGGATTTAGGAGCTGCTGTTTCCTGCAGGAATATCCCTCATTTTCCAGAACCCATCCATCCAGGTCACTGCAGAGCATCTGGTGTGGGGCTGGAAGGAAAAGGATCAGCCAGGAATTGGAAGAAGAAAGGAGGTGAGATGAACTTTCAGTGACTGATCTTGGAACTGACACCGTTTAACACTTTCAGTGCCTTTTATCAATAAAATCTGTGGATTGCGAAATGCATTCCACAGCTAAAAGGAGTTATTAGAGACTCCAAATCGATTTTCAACTGTTACATGATAGATTTAATAATATTATTTGAAATAAATCCAGTGTGCTGTTACAAAACACACCAGCATGCTCCTGCAAAAAGGAATTCTCACTCTGTATAACTGCAAGCTCAGCCAGTGAAAGGAAATAAGGGAATATCAAGTACCAGAGACCTGAGCCATTGGTGTGAAATAGTCTGGAAAAGGGGAATGGAATCCCCAGCTGGCTCTGCTGGGAGGGGAGCCAAGGGATTGCAGGACAGAGGCGAATGATTGCCATTTTCCAAAGACACTGGCAATCCCTCATCCAGAAAACTCTGTGCATCCCTGGCCACCCACATTCCAGAGCTGCACATCCAGAGGGAGCAGAGACAGCTGGACCAACTGCTGGAGTGGGAGGGAGCAAAGAGCCTGGGCAGGGGCAAATCAACCTTGTCTCTCAGCTCTGCAGCAATGGGAGCAGAAAACAGAGCTGCTTTTCCAGGAGTATCAGTGTATGGAAGCAGGAAAGTCCCTTTGGAAAGGGGGGAATTTGCCCAGGTAACTTACCTGAAAAATATTAATGCATTCTGGAAAAACACTGCTAATCCAGGGTACACATTAGTGTCTGCAGAAGAACAGAGGAAACACTCAGTTCTTTAGTTCTGGCAGGTGGATTTAACAGGATATTCCAGTTACTGGGAGCTGGGTTTAACAGGAATTCCAGTTACTGGGAGCTGGGTTTAACAGGATATTCCACTTATTGGGAGCTGGGTTTAACAGGGTATTCCACTTACTGGGAGCTGGGTTTAACAGGACATTCCAGTTACTGGGAGCTGGGTTTAACAGGGTATTCCAGTTACTGGGAGCTGGGTTTAACAGGAATTCCAGTTACTGGGAGCTGGGTTTAACAGGATATTCCACTTACTGGGAGCTGGGTTTAACAGGACATTCCAGTTACTGGGAGCTGGGTTTAACAGGACATTCCAGTTACTGGGAGCTGGGTTTAACAGGGTATTCCACTTACTGGGAGCTGGGTTTAACAGGACATTCCAGTTACTGGGAGCTGGGTTTAACAGGACATTCCAGTTACTGGGAGCTGGGTTTAACAGGATATTCTACTTACTGGGAGCTGGGTTTAACAGGATATTCCACTTACTGGGAGCTGGGTTTAACAGGACATTTCAGTTACTGGGAGCTGGGTTTAACAGGATATTCCACTTACTGGGAGCTGAGTTTAACAGGATATTCCAGTGTCAATCTCAGAATAAAACCTGGATGCTGTGGCTCGGATTTTCCAGAGACCACAGGCTTCCATCCCTGTGAATTTCCTGCCAAAAACTGGCAAGAAAAGCACTTTCCTAGAGGAGCAAATACCCAAACTCACTCTGTGTAACATATGCTCCAAAGAGAATCCACATGGAAGCAATGAGTGATCCAAACATCAACATGAAGCCGATGAAGAGCCAGATCCGAGCCCCTGCAGGGAGAGTGAAATGTGGATTTTTATCCACAGAGGCAGGCAATGCAGCTGCTCCTCTGGGAGGATGGAACACATGATCTCACTGAATGCACAAATGGAAAGGGTTAAACCCAAGGATCAAGGACAAAATCCACCTGCTCAGTCATTGGGAAAGAAATATACTCCTGTGCTAAAGTTCTCTGGAGCTGGGACATGAATGACACACAAAAAAGCACCACAGGCCACTTCAAATGGCAGCAAATCCCTCCAAATTTACAAATCCCATGGAAAAGGCTGCTGGGATCCATGTGGGAAATAGAAAGGGAATGATGAATGGAAGCAGAGGGGACAGCAGGTCCAGGAACACCCACAGCAGTGACACAGGGGAAATGGAAATGTTTGTGACACATCCCTAGGGAATGCCTGCTCCAGAGCCACCCCCAGACAGGAACTCATTTCTCCCAGCAGCTTTCCAGGATTTGCAGGGAAAGTTTAGGAAGCCAAGACATCCAGAAACTGGATTTCACCAAGTTCCCTTTCTAACAAAGCCAGCACTTATCTCCAAGGGTTAATTCTGTAAAGAAATTAATTCTCAGAAGTTCTCTCCTACTCCTTATTGTGATTATTTCTTTCACCATCTCTTGGAAAAAACCCCAGCAGGTAAATGATCAGTCCTTCACCTGAGGCTTTGTAGAGTTAATTTACCTGTTCTTCCTAAGCATCCATCACTGTAGCTGTCTCCTCTCACCTGTGCATTTGACACAGCATTTATCCTGGGGGGCAAAAAACAGAGATATACTTCAGATTGCAGAAAATCAATTCAGAGTTCTAAGTAAAACCCCAGTTTCTTTTGGTTTTGGTTTTTTTTTTGTTTGTTTGTGGGTTTTTTTGGTTTTTTGTTTTTTGGGGTTTTTTTTGTTTGTTTTTTTGTTTTTTGTTTTTTGTTTTTTTTTTTTAATTTTTATGATGTAACAAATTTTGGGAAAATTCCCTGGCACTCTGTTGTAGTCACAGATCCCAAGTCATCCTTTTTTCTTGCCAATATTGAATGATTCAATAAAAGTTGTTACTTTTATTTGCATCTCCAAGACAAGAGCCAGGCTATTGTTACCCCTCCCGTCTGAGGAAGTTTTGGGCAAGGAACAGCTGTAAAAATTGTAAAAGCTGAGGGAAATGCATCCAATTGTTTCATATTGAGGTGAGTATTGATTTCTCCATCCCTGCAGTGCCCAAGGCCAGGTTGGACACTGGGGCTGGAGCAGCCTGGGGCAGTGGGAGGTGTCCCTGCCATGGCAGGGTGGCACTGGGGGGGATTTGGGGTCCCTCCAACCCAAACCATTCCCTGATTCTCTGATTTATCCATACTGGACACACTGTCCCTAAGCCTGGTTGAGTTCCTGGTGGTTATGTGGTGAGTCCCTGTGCCCAGCACTCACATGAAGAAGGCCAGCGTGGAGAAGACCCCACAGGTGTGGAAGGCGTGGTTCAGCTGCTCCGGCTTGGGATAAACCACGGCAGCATCGATCATGATCCACCAGCCTGTGAAAAACTGGCCACAGACACAGGGGGTGAGCCTGGGGGGCACGGCACAGCCAGGACAGCCAGGCCAGTGGTCTGGACAGCACTGCCTTAACTGGCCTCCAACAAGCACCAGTTCTTCTGGATAATGATTTAAATGTGTTCGATGGGCAATGCCTGCACAAATCCCAGCGTTCCTGTGTTCAGAGGAGTGCTTGGGAATCAGCCACACTTTCTGCACAAATTAAGGAGTGGGGTATGGATAAATTTATGCCCAAAGCAGCTGTGGCAGTGTCCAAGGCCAGGTTGGACTTTGGGGCTTGGAGCAGCCTGGGACAGTGGAAGGTGTCCCTGCCCGTGGATGGGCTGTGAGGTCCCTCCCAACCCAAACCCTTCTGGGATTCTGTGAAATTCCCTCTGCAATTTCTGTGAAATTCCCTGTTCCTTCTTCCCCTTAAGAACAAGAATCCAGACTCTAAACACACATGAGATGGAGACTGTGCAGAACAGATCCATTCTAACAGACCCAATTCTGCAGGAAATCCACAAGGAATTTCTTTTCAAGAAGAGAGAGCAGAAAGGGCTCATGATCAGCAACGTCACAGGACTTGTGAAAACGCTGCTGACAACCCCACAGCGAGCCCTGGAAGGAACAGGCTGTCTTTGGGGAAGTTAAAAGGGAGAACTGGCAGAACCCGAGGCACAAGTGTGACTGTTTGTGGCTCACCAGCACCCCGGCCACGATGGAGGCGACGGCGTTGCGGCGCTCGCTCCAGTCGATGCACTCGCACTCTGGCCAGCGGAAATTGTCCAGGAACCCTGCCATGGCCACAGCTCACGCTGCCCCGCTGGCCCAGCACTCCCTCCTGGACTCTTCCATCAACAGCCGCTCCTGAGTGCCTGAAACACAGCCAAGGGTGAGGTCAGGATGGATTCAGTCTGAGCTTCCACATTTTCCAGATTCTGCAGTGCACTACACAGTCACACAGATTATTTCCCAGATTCTGTAGTGGATTACAGAGTCACACAGATTATTTCCCAGATGCTGCAGTGCACTACACAGTCACACAGATTATTTCCCAGATTCTGTAATGGATTACACAGTCACACAGATTATCTCCCAGATTCTGCAGTGCATTACACAGTCACACAGATTATTTCCCAGATGTAATGGATTACATAGAGACACAGATTATTCTCCAGATTCTGCAGTGCATCACACAGTCACACAGATTATTTCCCAGATTCTGTAATGGATCACACAGTCACACAGATTATTCTCCAGATGCTGCAGTGCATTACACAGTCACACAGATTATTTCCCAGATTCTTTAATGGATCACACAGTCACACAGGTTATTTCCCAGATGCTGCAGTGCATCCCACAGTCACACAGGTTATTTCCCAGATTCTGTAATGGATCACACAGTCACACAGATTATTTCCCAGATTTTGTAATGGATCACACAGTCACACAGGTTATTTCCCAGATGCTGCAGTGCACTACACAGTCACACAGATTATTTCCCAGATTCTGTAATGGATCACACAGTCACACAGATTATTTCTCAGATTCTGTAATGGATCACACAGTCACACAGATTATTTCCCAGATGCTGCAGTGCATCACACAGTCACACACTGCAGTAAAACACTGCATTACTGTGGAACTCTGAACTCCACACAAAGTGGCACCAAGCTCCCCTGGCAGCTCAGGCACACGGGACAATCCTTTTCCAGCCCCAGAACCAAGGGCACCAGGGCATTTCTCACTCCTCTGGGCTGTCTGCAGCAGAATTTACAATAAAGGTGCAAAGGTTTAACACACTCATTCTCCTGTGTCACTGGTGCCTTGGTTAAATTCATCTTGTCCCTAAAGCAAAATAATCTCCCAACTTGGATAAGCAATTTAAACACCAAGGATATACTTGTTAAAGTACATGTACACATATAGTGTATACTATATATATATATATATATTACCAAAATGTTCTTAGGAAAACTTAAAGATGACATTACTGACACTGAATAAAAATTAATAAAAATGGAATAAAACATGAAATCTTAAAATGAGTAAGAATTAGACCTGACCCTGAATAAACTTAAGAACAATCAACGTTAACAGAGATCAATCCTAACAGAAAAATGCTCTTAATTAACTCAATGGAATAATAAAACATAAGATTAGAATGAAAATAACAACAGGATAGATTTACTGGAGAAACTAAAAAGGGTATAAAAAGCTTATTATGGTTTTAGGAGATCTGATTTTGCTTGGGGCTGCAGCTTCAGCCCCAAAAAGTGCAAACAGCAGAGAATTGGGGGGAGCAACCTGGGTGGATGGGACCTCATAACCTGGAGCTGTAATTGTAATTAACCCCAATATGGAAATGGACCAAAACCTATAAAAGTGTGAGAACTCGTGACTCTGAGTCCATCTTGGGTGTAGCCACAGCCAGGCTCTTGTGCTGCCCAAGGTGAATCTGTGAAGGCCTTTTAATAAATCCCTGCTTTTTTGCTTTGACTCTGTCCAGCCTCTGCTCCAGCAGACTCTCAGCATCAATCAGCAACATCTCGAGGTGTTAGACAGCTCTGGTGAGTTACAGTCTGGGGGTTTTTCCAGAATTCAGGTTTTTATATACAACCTTCCAGAGGAATTTGCCCCCCCCCATGGCAGGAGAGGGAACAAAATTGTTTTCAAGCCCTCCCAACCCAAACCATTCCATGATAAACTCTGTTGATGCTGTATTGAGCAATATTCACAAAACAACCTCCCTTACACAGAACTACAAAAGAAAATCACACAACCCAAAAGCTTATGGCAGAACTTGGTCCTTAAGTCATGTCAAGGAGTCTCAATTAAACAGTAATGTTTCCAGACTCCAATCTAACAGATAGTATGATTTAGTGCCTTTTTAACACAGAGAAAAAGAGCCCAACTCAGCAAAAAAACCCCTTGATTCTGAGGGTAAAGAAGGTCTCACTGCACAGAGAAAAGATCTCAGATAACCTTAATTATGGGAAGAGGAAAACAAAGATAATTAACTGACTCACAACTGCTCTTAGCACCATTCTAATTTGGTTTAGTACTGTCAACTTCTGCATTTCCCAACATGTCATAATTCATTTCCAGCCATTTGATAAAGACTAACAAAAATGTCCTTCATGACTGTGTGACAGCACAGACTGATGGAGAACATTTTCTGCTTAATAACAGCAGTGAGAAGAAGTGGAATAAAAATCAATCAATAAACAGTTTGTCTATGCTAGAAACACAGGTCACCTCCTGGAACAGGATCCAAGTTTGTCCTCCAGAAACCCACCCTTGTGATAGTGCTTCAAATTCCAAAGTTATTTTAATTTGTGCAGCATCTGGGCTCAGCCATCTGGTTGTTCTCCTCAATAATTCTCCTCTCACCTTTCCCTGGCAATGGGAAACCTTTCCCTGCTCATCCCACAGCTTTCACAGGGAATTGCTGTGCTTCTACAGAATTCCAGGATCATCAGGGTGGGGAAAGACCTTTGAGATCATCCAGTCCCAGCCAGCACCACCCTAAACCCTGTCCCCAAGGGCCACATCCTGACTCCTCCTGAACACTGCCACAGTGACTCCAAAGCTCCCTGGGCAGCCCCTGCCAGGGCCTGAGCCCCCTTTCCATGGGGAAATTGCTGCTGCTGTCCCAGCTGAGCCTGCCCTGGCCCAGCCTGAGGCCGTTCCCTCTCCTCCTGTCCCTGTTCCCTGGAGCAGAGCCCGACCCCCCGGCTGTCCCCTCCTGGAGGAGCTGTGCAGAGCCACAAGGTCCCCCTGAGCCTCCTTTTCTCCAGGCTCAGCCCCTTCCCAGCTCCCTCAGGAACTCTCCAGCCCCTTCCCAGCTCCCTCAGGAATTCTCCAGCCCCTTCCCAGCTCCCTCAGGAATTCTCCATCCCCTTCCCAGCTCCCTCAGCTGATTTACAACTGCTCCTGAAGCCCTTCCTCATTTTCCCCCCTTAAATGGCTCCCCTTTCTTAGTTCCTCTTCAGAGCTGTGTCTGTCCCTCTCCTGCAGCAATTCCTGCTTTCCCCTCCCAGTTCCTCACCCGCCCACACTGGAACTCTCACGGTTCCTGCTGCTGTCCCCACTGTGGAGCTGAGGGGCCCTGCCTGGGAGTGGCTGCAGGGAAACAGGGAATTATGGAATGCTTTGGGTTTGAGGGACCCCAAATCCCACCCAGTGCCACCCCTGCCATGGCAGGGACACCTCCCACTGTGCCAGGCTGCTCCAGCCCCAGTGTCCAGCCTGGCCTTGGGCACTGCCAGGGATCCAGGGGCAGCCCCAGCTGCTCTGGGACAGGGACAACCCAAAAGGGATGTGAAACTCCTCAAAAAGTGTTCAAGAAATCCAGCTAAAATATCCTGGATTTAATATGGCAGAGAAAAGGAATGTACTGATACAGGGGAGGGGAGAGATCCTCCCAAGGGACCTCAAGAGAACATCCCTGTGGGAAAAAGGGCCATGAAGCAAGTCAGAGAGGCAGAGGTGTCCTGGGCTGGGGGACAAGAAATAGGAAAGGGATTGGGATTTTGGGATTTTGGGATTGTGCCCCAGAGGTGAGAGCCCACCTGCAGAGCTGCCCCAGCCCTGTCCCAGCCCAGGAGGAGCTGGAGCTGCTGCAGAGAGCCCAGAGGAGGCTCCAGGATGAGCAGAGGGATGGAGCAGCTCTGCTGGGAGGAAAGGCTGGCACAGCTGGGATTGTTCCCCTGCACAGGAGAAGTTTTGGGCTGAGCTCAGGGTGGCCTTGCAGGGCCTGGAGGAGCCCCAGGAAACCTGGAGAGAGACAATTTCCAGGGCATGGAGGGACAACACACAGGGAATGGCTTTAAGCTGAAGGAAGGCAGGGCTGGGTGGGATATTGGGAATTGGGAATTGTTCCCTGGCAGGGTGGGCAGGGCTGGGATGGAATTCTCAGATTCCCCTGGATCCCTGGCAGTGCCCAAGGCCAGGTTGGACACTGGGGCTGGAGCAGCCTGGGGCAGTGGGAGGTGTCCCTGCCGTGGCAGGGTGGCACTGGGTGGGATTTAGGTTCCCTCCCTACCCAAACACTCCATGACCCATAATTCTCCACGATTCCTTAGAAAAAGAGGAAGGAAACAATAAACTGCATTTAAGATCCCAGCTCCATGGTGAAGCCGAGGCTCCACGGACAGCACAAGAGGCAGGCTGAGGTTTGTCCCCTGGAGGATTAGCAGGGACACAGGGACAGCTGCCAGCCCAGGGACCTCCCTGCACACAGCCCTCTGGCGGAGGCAGATGCCTTCAGCTGGAATTCCTGGATAATCCAGGACTTGCTCTCTGGTTTAAACTCTTCCACCCACACACTTCCCAGGGAGGAAGCAGGTACAGCCCTTGGCATTCCTGTCCTTCAGTGCCCTTCCCTCCCTCAGCCTCCTCCCCTCTCCCAAGGGCAGGCAGGAACATTCCTCACCCTGTCCAGCCCACAAAAATCTGCAGGAACAAACTGGAGACTCTGAGCGAGGTGAGCACAAGTGGAGCTGTAAAAACCACCCCTGGCAGATGCCAGCATTGAGAGCAAACCCACGGGGCTGTTATGCAGACAGAAAACACAACGGCAGCTCCACATCTGCACCTGAAACTCAGCTCATCCCTCCCCAGATGAGCCGACTTCACTGAAAGCATTTGCAAGGAAATACAATTTGCAGGAAGAAAAATGCCTTAACGTGGGGTTAGTAAAGAACAGAACCCCTGTTTCCAAAGAGAGGAAAAGACAGAAGGAGAAAGGGAAGAAACCTAAAGGCATGAAGAATATTCAAGTTTTCCTTGAAGATGTACCTTCCACAAGCAACTCATCAGAAAATCCTTCAGGTCACACATTTCCCCACATGCACAGAGGATGAAAAGTATATCAGGGGTTTATGTGAACATTTCTGCTACACCCCACTGTCATTTTCCCACTTCTTTCAGTGATTTCCTGCAGTTTCACTTTCAGTTCTCCCTGTTCCACAGCACTGGGCTCTGCTGTCTAATCTTTAAGTACTACAGAAAGACAAGAGCAAAGAAAGGAAGTTTTAAATGAATTTATACAAAAGCAAGGCTGTGTGGCAGAATTATTAAAAAGTTATATTAATTATATTTAGATTCCTCACAAGGCCCCATCCCTGGCAGTGCCCAAGGCCAGGCTGGACACTGAGGAGCAGCCTGGGACAATGGGAAGTGTCCCTGCCCTGGCAGGGGTGGGAATGGGTGGGATTTAAGGTCCCCCCAAGCCAAGCCAATCCAATCCACGATTTATCCCTTCACAGCAATGTGCTGCTCAGCCCCAGAACTGCCCGCAGCGGGGGTTAAGAGCGTTATTAAAGTTGGAAGACTTGAGGAGGCAAGGGAAAAAAAAAAAAAAATCTCGATTTCGCAATTCTCCAGAGGCCGATTTTGACTCAGCTCCGAGCGCATCGCTGTGCCTGCCATGGGACCGGGCCGTGACGGGGCAGGACGAGCCCCGCCAGCAGCTCCGACGGCCCGACCAAACACTCGTTATTTAGACAAAACGAGACATTTTCTCCTTTAACTTCCCCTGCTCCCCTCAGTGCGTCCTCAGGGCCGGACGAGCCGTGCCACAGCGGGACGTGCCGGTGTCCCAGGGGAGCGGCCCGGGTCCCGCTGTCTCTGTGTGCCCCCATCCCGCTCTGTGTCACTGTCCGTGTCCCTGTCCCTGTCCCTGTCCCTGTCCCGGTCCCGGTCCCGGTCCCGTCCCGCCCGGCCCGGCCGCACGTACCCGCTCCGAGCGAGCCGCTTCCGCCTGAGGGCACCGAGCCCCTTGACTGACGCGCCCTCTGGCCAATCACAGCCGAGCGCTGCGCGTCAGCCAGGGGCCGGGTATGGACGGAGCGCTGTGATTGGTCAATGCCGCAAGCACCGCCCCTCCCGGCGCGGGCGGGGCGGGAAGAGGCGCGGCCGGCGCTCTCCCGCCTTTTCCCGCTGGCCCCGCCCCCTCCCTCACGGACAGCCCCGCCCGCCATGGCCGCCCCCTCACGGCCCGGGGCACAGCGGAACTTCCTAACGTTACACATATAATATTATTGTAACATTTACCAAAAGCCAAGCATAAAATATGCGTTTTTCACAGTGTAATGTTACAAAGTTATGCTGTATTAATTTGATTAAGTAGCGTGTTAAATATATTTTTAGGCTGTAACACAATGTTAAAATAGAAACTCTGCGATGTAAGATAGTTTTTAACTAGCTCAAGAAAGAGATGAGATAATCAAGAAACTCTTCACACAGAGATAACAGTGACAGGGCACAAAAGAGTTACTGCCTCCTTATCAGAAAAGACAAACATTCTTCCACCTTCTCTCCGTCTTTATGGAACTACCAGGATTAAGGGGAAAAAGTTGACAAAAACCAGAAAAGTTCTTAATTTGCAAGGAATTTATGCATCATGTATGAGATATATGAATATGCAACAGGCTGTTGCTTTTAGGGGTTATTCCTTTGTTCACAAGGTATGTTTTTGGCAGCTTAGTGTCCAAAAACATCTAGACATCCATAATTCTTTGCTTTTTATCGTCTTGCAATTGTCCTAACTCTAAATATGTATTACTCTAATTGTATTACTATTTTTATAACCATTTTTTATTATTAAACTTTTAACAGTTCTAAAAACAAGTGCCTGTGTTTTTCACAGCTGCCCCACGGGAACAGCACAATGTTGTCATTCCTATGTTGGAATAGATAAAGTTCACCCCTAAATGCTCTCAAACCTCAGTCTGGTGTCTGGTTTATTGAAACTAAGAGGAATTAATAAACATGGATACATTCTAATTCATAGGATCAATCACAGAATGGTCTGCGTTGGAAGGACAAGCAAAACCAGATAAGCAATATGGGGGCAACAAACACATTGTGGAACATATTCCATCTGAAACAGCAAAACAAGTAAGCGACAAAAGACAGATGTTGAATAAAAGCCCTGGGCAAAGAAAAGAACTGGATCAAAGTCAGCATTTTGAGGATTAGAGTGCACATCTCACAGATGTGGAATTGAAAGAATCCGATTGTACTCAAAGTCCTCTCTCCTTCCTTTTTAACCTTAATTTACACATGCATGCTGTGTTCCATCAGGCCCAGAGACACCACACTCCCTGCTCCCTCAGAGGACACCTTCTCCCACTAAGAATAAAGATTTATCACCATAATATATGATTTGGAATAAATTTGTGCTCAGGATACAGTATCCTTTTAAATGGCTAATACAGTATCCTTTTATATGGAACCAAGTGGTGGGAAAGAGCAATATACACAGGATGAATTCCTGTCTCAAAAGATGGTTATTCTGAAGGATTATTCTGTCTAGAAGATGTGCCTTGAAACTGCCAGAAGAGGATATTCTAGGGGATTACAGTTTTAACAGGATTTCAGCAGAGTATTCCTGGAAAACCTCTGTTTAGAAGCACCAGAAGAAAAGAACATGAGAAAAAGGACAAAAGGAAAGAGGAGGACCACTTGTCCTGTTGTGCAAGAAACAGATTCCTCACCCTGAGAAAAACTGATACCTCGAATATTGTATTTTCATAATATATAGAATTATATATGTATACAATCTTTTGTCTTCATATTAAGATATCACCTAAGCCTTTCAAGCCACAAGGCATGTGGTCATTAGACCAACAAATAGGAAGTTCTGGGAATAACAACGTGGTTTTGGATCTGGGGTCAGCAATGATTGCACCCTTTTTCACAGTCATAAAATAACATTTATCAAATTCAAATAAACAGTCCACTGTCAACCAGAAAAATTCATTCTCAAGGCCATTCCCTCCTGGATTTCCTGTGTGCAGTAGCTGATATTCCTTAGGATTGACTAAGCACTGTTCTTAAGATTTTGTGAGCTCAGGGCAACAAAATTATAGACAAGCCCTGAAACACTGAACTCCTCTACATACCTGGGGAAAATTAAGGTGGAAATTACTTTTTCCATCACCACTGTAAATGTTGCAGAAGTGGGTTTTTGTGCCTGGCAGGTTTTGATGACATTAGTGCAAGGCTGATTTAAAGTTCCTTGGTCGGGCTGTGCCTGCCCTATTTAAACCCAAATGGTTTTATTAAGAATTTAAAAATCCCTCAGTCTGCTGATTCACCCCTTATGGCACCTCCGGTGTTGAAGGCACTGATGCTTCTTCGTGGGTTCCATTTCCTGCAATCTGGCTTCTATTTACCCTTGTGCCATCAATTCCATTTGCTCTTGAAATCTCCCGCTGGAATTGTCAGCAATTCTGATCCAATTCCTGCAGATCCTCATGCAAATCAAAATGTGGGGTTTTTCAGAGTACTATGTCAAAGGACCTTCAGAAAAGTATCTTTCATTAACAGTTTTGTTATAAACAAGAATAAATGATGGAAATAAGCATTCACGCACAGAGCTGGAAGGTGTCCCTGCCTGTGGCAGGGGGTGTTCACCAATAAATAAATTTCCAAGACCTCTTTCTGTGTTAAAGATGCAAAAATGGACTTGTGCATGTGTATGTTCCAAGCAAAGACATCCAGAACACTCCCTTCCAGTGAATTTAACCCTAAAGAGGTGAATGTACTTTTAAAAAATATGCAGTGAACCTGCCAAAAATTCATTTTAAGTATTGAAATAAGAGCACAAAGGCCAAACAGGGCACAGCAAGACGTTTGCCTCCACTTTAATGTGTTATTCTTATGCCTCTGTTTCCCCTCTGAAGTGACAAGAGCTTGTAAAAGCGATTAGGGCCAGTGCTGAAGTGAAGCATTAATTTGGATTTCGGCAGAAGGAAAATGGCCTGCAAGAGAAGAATTGATTTGCTTCTGCTGTGGTTTAACTCAGCCAGCAGCTGCTCAGGGGTGGGAGGTGTGAAGGGCACAAAAGGTGCCGTGCAAACCCTGCCCAGCAATAAAACATTCTGGAATGGTCAGCACTGCCTCCAGCCCAAACCTAACACGCAGCCCCAGACTAATGATGAGAAAAATGAACTAACACAACCCAAACTGGCACATTCCATTTAATAATATTTAAAAATAATTATTTATAATGCAAATGCTTATCACACAGCCAAATTTCCTTCAAGTAGGCTAACAGTGTGGATTTGACATTTTCAGTGACCCTGAAATTTCTCTAGCGCTACATTTAATTAATAAAGTGCATTCAAAACCTTGACAAGAGGAATTAGTATGAAATTATTTCGGTGTAAGTTTTAACCATTTCAAGAGAGAAGACTTCCACCCAAATCTTTTGCCCTCTTCCCCACTGCTTTCCTTCCTGTCTGAATCAGAAACCTTTTCCACGACAGCCTCGTAAACCTTTCGTGCTCGGAGCATTTCCTTGTCGGTGCTGAAATGCACCATCTGCCTGCTCAGGATGGGCACCACCAGGTTGAAGTTGTCAACTCTCTTGTTTAATTTCCTGATGTCTTCTGCGAACTGCTCGCAAATCCGACCCCACTGCTTCTGTTTCGACAGCGTCATCGGCTCCCCGAGCTTCCTCCTGGAGGCCACGATGCTCTTCCTCAGCCGCTCGATGGTCTCCCGGATCTCCTTCTGCAGCAGGATCCACTCGGGCTGGTAGCCGTTGTCGATGAGGATCCTGTTCAGGTTGTGGGTCATGGGGTCGATGTGGGGGCTGTGCGAGAACTTCTGCAAAGGCTTCCCTTTGCCGCTGAGGTTGTCGAAGTCTCCTTTGGCCATGGATTCCTGGATGAGGTCCTCCACCAGCCGCTCCACCGCCTGAGTTATCTTCACCTTCTTGCTCTGCCGCACGTCCTTGGCCCTGCTGAGGTCGCTGCCGGCGTAGCGGCTCTCCAGCCGCTGCTGCCGGTACTCCAGCACCTGCTCGGTGGCGCGGTCCACGCGGAACTGCATGTACTGCTTCTCCCGCTGGCTCGGCGTGCCGATGCCCACGCCCTCGAAGCTCAGGTAGTGTCTGTGCTGCAGGGACTTGGATTTGAACTGGTCTTCCTCCTCCTCGCCGGGCTCTGGTTTCTGTTTGCCTGCCAGGTCGCTGAGCACAACCCTGTAGGCCTCCTCCACCCTTATGAAGGTGCCGGAATCGGCCATGCCGGAGCTGCTGTCCGGGTGGTATTTTTTGGCAAGATTGCAGTAGGAGTTTCTGACGTCATCGAGGGAACATCCTTCCTCCAGCTCCAGAATTTTGTAAGAGTCCTGGACATCGTTTTTGGGTTTGTAACCCGACAACATCCTGCAGAGAAATGGCTTCAGCTTCCTTGGAATCATGGCTCCCCGTCCCACGAAACAATGTCCCATGTTGTAACTCAGCATGACGCAAGGCCACTGGGGATTTCTTCAGATGCAGCTACCTTACAAAGAACCTAGACACATTTGGACAAAAATCATGGTAAATATCCTTTTTTTTATGAGAACTTCCATGGCATTGGTCTTATCTTTAGCCTGATAAGATTAAAGAAATCCCTACTAAAATTCAGCAGTATTTTTTAATTTTACAGACTAATATTGAAATCACAGAATCCCAGAATGGTTTGAGTTGGGAGGGACCTTAAAGACCCCCATCCAGTGCCACCCCTGCCATGGCAGGGACACCTCCCACTGTCCCAGCTGCTCCAGCCCCAGTGTCCAGCCTGGCCTTGGGCACTGCCAGGGATCCAGGGGCAGCCCCAGCTGCTCTGGGCACCTGTGCCAGGGCCTGCCCACCCTGCCAGGGAACAATTCCCAATATCCCATCTAACCCTGCCTTCCTTAAGCTTAAAGTCATTAATTTACATTTCTAATTAATTACTATTGAAGTTCACAATTTACTTTTTTCTGGAATCACAACAGGAACACAGGTTTGTTTTGCACTGCAGAATTCCCTGGAAGCACTTTTATCACCTTTATTCTTCTATTATTTTTTAAATTTTATTTTTATTTTATTCTTTTATTTATTTTATTGTAGTATGAAATAAATAATATTCATTATTCTATTAAGATTTATATTATTGCCTTTATTGCCTTTCAGCAAACTCATGCCAGTGTAAACTGGAAATAAGCTTGATGCTGAGCAATAACTGATGAAACAAATCCCTTCCTTCTCCTCTGTACCTATATTTAGCAACAGCTCAATGTCCTACTCCCCTGGATCAATGCCTCAAGACCTATGACCTGGTACGTTGGCAAAGGAGGTCATCACAGCATATTTTTGGTATTTCACAGCGACATATGGATCAGCACGCATGTTATAGATTCACCAGGTCAGCCTTTCTATCCCAGCAGTGGCCAACCTCCTTCGCTGGTGTCAGGCGGGGACATAAACCTGGAATTAGAACAGATCGATACCAGTCAGTCACTCTGTCAGCAATTCCAGCAGTTCTGGGTTATTTGGGGACACAGCCAGGGCAAAGGTGACAGCAGGTGACAGAGTCAGTCCTTATGAAAAATCAAAGTAGAAGTATATAACACTAATTGGACACACCAGTTACACATCAGCCAAATCCTCTTCATTCGTGGAAATCATTAGGGAAATGCTGGATCAGTGGAGCTAAAGACACAGAGAGGGAAAGATCACTCTATTTTCAAACAAAAAACTAGGTCAAATCAACTCCTCATGGTTAATCAAAGAATAAGCAGCATTTACATCTTCTGCCCAAATCAAACTGCCCTTCTGCCCTAACCCAGACAATGAAAAGGACAAATACTTAGGACTGGATCAGTCCTCCGTGTTTTCAGCTGGCTTTGATCCGTGTAAGGCATTAAATCATCAGCTTGTAATAACGGAGCTCATTAACACCTTTTATTTATGATCCAGTGATTTCACTCCATCTGGGTGGCAGCCAAATATAACAACTGATTTTCATACGGCCATAAAACCCCATAAAACTACTTAAAAGAGAATTATCAATAAACACACTTTAAAAATTAAATTATTGCTCTGAAAGTGACTTTCTCGTAAGTCGGCAGCCCCGATTTCAATAAACCTGGTCTTAAAGAACGGCGCTTTGAACCCTCATCCCCCAAGGGGGCCGGCTGGGAAAGAAGGGCTGCTCCCCGGCAGTGGAACCGAGCGATCCCCGCTGGGATTTGGGAAGGGGGATGGATGGGGACCCCCGGACCGGCCCCGCTCCCTCCTCCCCGCTCCGCAGGGTCCCGTACCTGGAGTCCGGCCCGCCCTGCCTCACCTGGCACCGCCGGGCGGCCGCGGGAAAGGGCCGGTACCGGCCCGCAGGAAGAGGAGGGGCCGGCAGGAAGGGGAGGGGACGGGCCGCCGCCGTGACCCGCGCTCAAGGACGGGGAGAGAGAGAGGGGAAGGAACGGGCAGGGAGGGGAACAAAGGGGGCGAGACAGAGCGAGAGAGAGAGAGGCAGGAGAGGGAGAGCGGGGAAATGGGGAAGGAAGGCAGCGGGGTGCGAATATGGGTCCCGCTTGTCTCCGCTCTCCGGCAGGGGGCGCCCGAGCGGCGCCGCAGCCGTGAGGGGAGAGGTGCCATGGTGGGGCTGTGAGGGGAGAGGTGCCATGGAGAGGGGAGATGTGCCATGGTGGGGCTGTGAGGGGAGAGGTGCCATGGTGAGGGGAGAGGTGCCATGGTGGGGCTGTGAGGGGAGAGGTGCCATGGTGGGGCTGTGAGGGGAGATGTGCCATGGTGGGGCTGTGAGGGGAGATGTGCCATGGTGGGGCTGTGAGGGGAGATGTGCCATGGTGAAGGAAGATGTGCCATGATGGGGCTGTGAGGGGAGATGCGCCACGGTGAGGGGAGAGGTGACATGGTGGGGCTGTGAGGGACAGTGCCATGGTGGGGCTGTGAGGGGAGATGTGCCGTGATGGGGCCGTGAGGGGAGAGGTGCCATGGCGGGACTGTGAGGGACAGTGCCATGGTGGGGCCATGAGGGGAGATGTGCCATGGTGAGGGGAGATGTGCCATGGTGGGGCTGTGAGGGGAGATGTGCCATGGTGGGGCTGTGAGGGACAGTGCCATGGTGGGCAGTGAGGACAGGTGCCATGGTGAAGGAAGATGTGCCATGGTGGGACTGTGCATGGTCACCACGGCTCAGGTGGGCTGGGGAGCTCTGCATCCAGGCAGCAGGGAGTGGGAGAAAAGACAAACCTCTCCCAGTTCAGGCTGCACTCTGAGATTGAAGTAGTTGCTGTGAGAGCAGTGAGGACGTGTCTCACCTCTGCCAAGCTGAACAAACTGCTGCAAAGAGAGTGCTGATACCCTGCAGTTCCTGTTCCAAAATGAAAACTCTTCACCCCATTGCAGCTCAGCAGCTCATGGTTTTCCTTCCTGTGTGTGAACCCGGGGCTGACAAAAGTTAGGCATGTAGAGCTGCCCCTGTTCTTTTTTCTAACATGAAAATGTTTCATGCAATCAGGAGAGCACAAAGTGGTTGTTGTTCCTGTGCTGTCCTTGGTTTATCCCTGTTCCAGAACACTGCTGTGTGCACCTTCCTGCTGGAGGTGTCTGTCTTGAATGTCCCAGTGGGAAGAGAACAAACAGTGGGAAGATGAACTAAAGAAACAGGTGTGCCCAGGACAGACGACACTGAGCTCTCCCCAGGGGATAACAAGAGTGCCTTGGAGCTGTCCCAAAGGGAAATGCCACCAAGGTGTCCCCAGGAGCCAAGCAGAGTGACTGGGAGGCATCCCAGGGCCAAGACTACCACAAGAAAGGGCTGTCCCAAGGGGAGAGTGACAGTGGCAAAGAGCTGTCCCAACAGGGTAACAGCAGCAACAATAAGCTTTCCCAAGAAGAAGGCAGGTATGACAAAGAGCTGTCTTTGGGGAAGGCTGTAATGTTCAAGTCCCTGTGCCCATGGGAAGCGGATGAGGACAAAGGACTCTTCCAATGGCATTGAGCTGTCCCAAAGGGCGGCAAACAGCATCCAGGTCCAGAGAGCTGCTGCCTGTCTGGGAAAAGCAGCGCTCCTGGATCCATCTGTGCTGGAGGAATGACAGAAATTATTGAGGATATGGACAAGGAGAAGGGGACCCCAATTCTCTTTTCTTTCTTTTCCCCACCAAAGGAGACTCCTGCAATGGGAAAAGAAATTGTTCATGGTGGAGCTGCCCCGTGGGGCTCCAGCCCGCAGGAGAGGCCTGCGGGATATCAGGTGTGCTCCCACCTGCAGCTTGGCACTTCATAGCTGGGCCAGGAGTGGAAAATTTGGAGAGAAAACAGATTATCCAGAACCACACTTGATCTGTGTCCCCTCACTCCATGCACTCGGAGAAGGTGCTGGATAAATGCTGCAGGGCGAGTGTAGGAAATCAGGAGGAACTCTGATTTTACTCCCCGTGTGCTGCTGTGCAGCCTCAGAAAGGAGAGGAGCTTTTGTGCACGGCTGAAGCGTGCGAGTCCTCCGGGAGTTCCACAACCGTTCTGAAGCCTTGGTGGACCCAGCTGTTGGATTTTCCCTGATGCTGCTCAGCTTTGCTTCAGTGTGCCCAAAATAAAGAAGATCACAGGAAATAAATTTAAACGTTGTAAAAGACAAGAGCAACAGGTGACAAGACTGTAAATTTTTGACAGCCCAGCTTTTTCTTTTATTGAATCTTCTGTTAGTAGAGATGTTGCTGCCCCTGCCCCGCTCAGCTGCCCGTGCCCTGCCCGGGCGTTGAGGAAAAAAAACAACTTGGTGAAAACATGGGCAGAGAACCGAATGTACCACTTAACAATAACGTAATGAAATAAATACAAACTGCAACAGGTTCACGTCTGCTCCGCTGCTGTTGGGGTTCCGGGGTGGCCCTTTGTGACACGGCACATGGTGTCACGGCCCTTTGTGATGTGGGACGTGGTGGTGGCCAGAGACCCTTGTGACATCAGGGAGCTCCGCGAGGGCTGAGGGTCTCCAAGGGGCGCGGAGCCCTGGGGTGCTCATTCCCAGGAGAGCCGCTCTCTGAGGAGGAAGCAGCTCCCTGGCTCTGTCTGCGCCTGACGCCGACAGCGATAGCGGCCGACAGCGACAGACAGCGACAGCGACAAGGACAAAGCCAACTCCAACTCCCGGTCCCACAGCTCCTTGCCCAGCTGGCTGGAAGCCACCAGCGAGCCGTGGTCAGGGGCAGTGGGCAGCTCAGTCCTGTCGCTGTCACAGAGTGAGGAGGAGAGGATCTTTGCCAAAATGGACCGAGAGATTTCCCGGAGGGAAGATGTGGAAGAGACCCAGCAGAGAGAAGTTCCAGGAGCCCAAGAAATGTCCCGGCAGGGAACGAGGAGCAGCCAAGAGCTGTACCAAGGCCAGGTACGTGTGAGAGTTTGGGAGGTTTCTCAGTACAGAGGGGAGACACACCAAGAGCTCTATGAAGGGGAAGAAACCATCAGAGCTCAGGAGCTGTCCCAGTGGGAGGAGGACAGTGAGATGTACCAAGAGGGGCGGGAGAGGGAAGAACGAGTGACAACCCAAGAGATTTCCCAGTGGGAAATAGATGTGAGTGGGTGGCAGGAGATGGGATGGGGAGAAGACGAGAGATGCCACAAGGGCTGTCCCTGCAGAGAGATCTGAGTGTCCCAGAGGATTCCCAATGGGATGATGCCCAAGAGCATTCCCAGAGGGAAGGTGAGAGGTACCAAGACCTCTCAGCATGGGGACAAGGTGTGCACTGCCACATGTCCCAATGGGAAGACAGGAGAGAGCTGGAATTGTCCCAAGTGAGAGACAGCAGTGGCAGGGAGCTGTGCCAAGGAGCAGACGCTGCAGCCCAAGAGCTGCCCCGGTGAGACGATGTGAGGGAGCGAAAGCTGTCCCAAAGGGAGGAAGATGTGAGCAGGCAGGAGCTGTCCCGATGGGGACACAACATCAGCTCAGAGATCTGGGACAGACCCTTGTGCCCAGTGAGGGACGAGGAGCCTCAGCCTTGTCCCCCAGAGGGGCCCAGCTCTGCCAGCCCCGTGGGCACAGAGGTGGCAGCAGAGGCAGTGCCTGCCCTAACCAGCGCCTCTCCTGCCCCACAGAGTCCCACGGAGGCCGAGCCGGCAGCTGCTGCCCCGGCTGGAGCTGCTGAGGAGGAGGAGGAGCCAGGGTGGGCAGTGTTGGCGCTGGCAGGGCCAGTGCAGTCACAGCACTGGAGCCTGGAGGCCTTGGCTCCGGACAGCGACTGGTCATCCGACAGTGAGGAAGAGGAAGGAGAAGTGGAGCCAGAGCTGTCCCAGGGGACAGTCTCGCTCATCCAAGAGCTGTCCCAGGAGGAGGACGATGTGAGCTCCAGCTCTGGGGAGAAGCCTGTGGGCCCAGTGAAGGAGGGGGACACCCAGCCTTCTCCCCCAGAGGGGCCCAGCTCTGCCAGCCCCGTGGGCACAGAGGTGGCAGCAGAGGCAGCCCCTGCCCTGCCCAGCGCCTCTCCTCTCCCCGGCAGTCCCACGGAGGCCGAGCCGGCAGCTGCTGCCCCGTCCGGAGCTGCTGGGGAGGCAGCAGCGGGGTCAGGGCTGGCAGTGCAGGAGAGGACGGATGACGACGACGATGATGAAATGAAATTCTGGCAATACTTGGATGACCTGGCGCCTTTCCTGGTTGGAGACCCAGAGCTGTCCCAGGAAGCGTTCTACTATGAACAATACAGAGAGGAAGATCTGCCCCATGGTGTAGTCAGCAGCTCCCAAGGCCCCTCCGACTGGGAAGAATACCCTGAGCAAGTGCTGTGCGGAGGAGATGTCATCAGCTATGAAGAACTTTCGGACTGGGAAGAACACCTTGGCCAGAAGGTGTCCAGAGGGAATGGCAGCAGACCCTCAGGACTCTCCAGCTGGGGCGACGACAGTGACACGGGGCTCGTGCAGGAGAACTGGCCCCAGCACGTCATCTTGGCCAAGCCCCTGTTCCCCGAGGACGATGAGTGGGACGATGTGAGCCTCCTGGAGCTGCCCCCAGAAGACGGCAAACACCAGAAAAGGAAAGTTTTAGTGGCAGAGGGGCTCCCAGTGCCCGTCCCTCGGGAGGCCTGGGCTGAGTGCCCGGCACAGGAGCCGTGCAGCCAAGGGCCGGCGCCTGCCCCGCACAGCCCCCCCAGCCCCTGGCCTGCCCGGCTGGGAGCCCAGGCCCTCCGCGGGCAGCCGGCTGCCCCCGGGAAACGTCCCTCCCGCTTCAGGCGGGCGCTGCGGGCGCTGCGGGGGCTGTTCCGCTGTCCCTGCCTCAGGCCACGCACCGAGGAGTAAAACGGGCACGGAAAAGGGTGAAGAGCATGAAGAGAAGGAAGGGGAAGAACAGGAAGATGAAGATGACCGCTCCTGCCAGTCCCGCTCCTCTGTGTCAGAGCAGCAGCTCTTCGGCTCGGCTCGAGGGGCTCAGAGATTGCTGCTGCAGCTCCTCCAAGCCAGGGAAGAGAAAAGCCTTTGGATGGGCCAGGCAAGCCAAGCAAGCCAAGCATAGCCCAACCAGGCAGAGCCATGAAGGCCTGGGCAGTGAGGCTTGGAAAATGCCCACCCAAAGAGCCCAAAGCTCCCCCATCCCTGCCCCACACACACCCGGCCCCGGGCTGGAAGGTGCAACAACCATTTCTTGGGCACAAAGCAGAGGCTCCTGGAACAGACTCTCAGCACAAACCCCTCCGGGACAACGGCAAAGAAGACCAAGACAAAGAAGATGAAGACAAAGACACGGAAAAAGAGGACACCGACGACTCAGCAGATGAAGATGATGAAGACAGTGAAGAAGATGACGACAAATAGGATGAAGAAGATGAAGAAGACAACAAAGAGGAAGAAGACAAAGATGAAGACAGTGAAGAAGATGACGACAAATAGGATGAAGAAGATGAAGAAGACAACAAAGAGGAAGAAGACAAAGATGAAGACAGTGAAGAAGATGACGACAAATAGGATGAAGAAGATGAAGAAGACAACAAAGAGGAAGAAGACAAAGATGAAGACTAAAAAGACAAGACATAGAATGTTGATTTAAGAATAGATAGAAGAAGTATAGTAATAAGAATTTAGAAATACTTAGAAGAAGAAGAGTACTAGGAATAGGAGTAAGAATTTCAAAATATGTAGAAGAAGAATAATAGGAATAAGAATTTTTACATATGTAGAAGAAGAAAAAGAATAGGAATAGGAATAAGAGTTTTAAAGTATGTAGAAGAAGAAGAATAAGAATAGGAATAAGAATATAAAAATACATAGAAGTAGCAAACAAGAAGAATAGTAAAGTGTAGGAAGAAGATAAACCATAAGAAGAATAAGAATAGGAAAGTGAAGAGAAAATTGAAGAAATAAATAAAACTTAGAAATAATTTATTGCTATTACATATTGTATATTTCTATTACAGTTATGAAATAAAAACATTAATGAACCATATGTTGTAACCACAATGCATCATAACGCCCCCACGCAGTTCCCGTTAGTGAAGAATCTGTGTGTTTGCTAACACCGTCGGTCAGGCCCCAGAGCAGAGTGCCCAGATTCCGTGTCCTGTCTCTCCGAGGTGCCGATGCACTGTCCCAGCCCGAGCCCCGGAGCGCCCCGCGGGCAGCGCGGGCTCAGCCCCAGCGGCAGCGGGAGAGTTCCCGGCCGGGCCGGCGGGGCAGGGCTGTCGCTGCTCTCTGCGGGCAAACGGGAGGCGCAGGCTGAGCCCGGCTGGCAGAGAGCTGTGCCGGGCAGCCCTTTGCAGCAGGGCTGTGCAGGCAGCACAGCGAAGGCAGCGGAGCCCCGCTCTGCCGCTGCCCGTGGCCGGGGAGCCGGGCCGGGGCTGTTCCTGCAGCCCTGCCTGCCTCCAGCAGCCCTGGGCCGGGCGGGAGGGGTTCCCCCGCTGCAGCCCCAGCTGAGGCAGCAGCAGCAGCTCTGTGCTGCTCCTGACACATCCCTGCGGCAGCAGCTGCACGGGGCTGTGCAGCCACAGAGCCCAAAGCAGCGCAGCAGCAGCGCAGCAGCAGCGCAGCTCTGGGGCTCTGCTGCTGCTGCTGCTGCTGCTGCTGCTGGGCAGCCCCACAGGGCTCAGGGCTGAGCAGCCGTGCCTGGAGCCGCTCCTGGCTCCTCCAGCCGGGGACAGCAGCACTGACCCAGAACTGCCACAAGTGGCAGAGGACATTGAGGTCTCTCCAGGGGACAGCACAAGTGACCAGAAGCTGTCCAAAGTTGAAGAGGACAGTGAGGTTGTTCCAGAGGACAGCACGAGTGACCATGAGCTCTACAAATTGGAAGAGGCCATCAAGCTCTTCCCAGGGGAAAACAGCAGTGATGAGAGGCTGTCCCCAGTGGAAGATGACTTGAGCTCTTTCCAGTGGACAGCACAAGTGAGCAGGAGCTGTCAGAAGTTGAAGAGGACAGTGAGGTTGTTCCAGAGGACAGCACAAGTGACCAGGAGCTGTCCCCAGTGGAAGAGGCCATCATGGTGGTTTCAGGGGACACCCTGACTGATGCGGAACTGTCCAAAGTGTAAGAAGCCATTGAGGCTGGTCCAGATGACAGCTCGAGTGACCATGAGCTGTCCAAATTGGAAGAGGCCATCAAGCTCTTCCCAGGGGAAAACAGCAGTGATGAGAAGCTGTCCCCAGTAGAAGCTCTCCCGAGGGGACAAGAGTTACAAGGAGCTGTCCCCCAGGGAAGGGAAGCAGAAAGAAGAGCTGTCCCAAGGGGCGAGTGACAATAACAAAGAGCTGTCCCAAGGGGTTAACTACGAGGATGAGAAGCTTTCCCCAGCAGACATCAAGCACGAGACAGAGCTGTGGTTTGGGGGAGACTGTGATGTCCAAGACATGTCCCCATGGGAAGCAGATGACAACGAGCAGCTGTCCCATTGGGAAGAACAGGATGAAGAGCTCTGCAATTGGGAACAAGATGAGGATGAAGAGCTCTCCCATTAGGAAGAACACAGGGATGAAGAGCTCTCCTACTGGGAGGAATGTGAGGATGAAGAGCTGACAAGGAGAGCCCTGCTCAGTGGTGTGGACAGAGATTCAAGCTCATCACCTGAACTGCCAGAACTGGAGGAAATGTCAAGGCACCAGCTGGTGCTGGAATGGCTGGAAGCCAATTTCCCCAACCATTATGATGCTGAGGAGGAGGAAAAGAAGGAAGCTGACAGACACCAAGAACTGTCCCATCTGAAATCGTGCAAGGAGAAGGTGGAGGCCGCATGGGAAGAGCTGTTGGCTGATGACTCCATGCCATCTCTTGATTTCAAAGTTGGTGACAATGTGCTTTCCAAAGGAGTCCCAGTAGTGTGTCAAAGGGACGAAGCCATCCAGGACAACATCTGGAACAAACCCTTGGGCTTGATGGATGACAAGGGTTCCCTGGAGGGACCCAGCTTTTCCAGGCACAGAGGTGGCAGCAGAGGCAGCCCGTGCTGATGAGCCCAGTGCCTCTCCTGCCCTGTGGAGTCCCACAGGTGCCAAGCCAGCAGCTGCTGAGGAGGAGGAGCCTCCTGAGCCTCTCGGTCCGGAGGTGACAGAGGCACAGAGCCAGGTCTCTGAGAAATGTCCCTCCTGCTTTAGGCGGGTGCTGCGGGGGCCATTCTGGTGTCCCTCTCTTGTGCAGGGCCCATTCCAGTGTCCCTCGCTGGTGTCAGGCCAGTTCTGGTGTCCCTTTCTAACACAGGGGTCGTTCCAGTGTCCCTCTCTGGTGCGGGAGCCATTCTGGTGTCCTGGTCTTGTGCAGGGCCCATTCCCATGTCCCTCTCTAGTGCAGGGCCCATTCTGGTGTCCCTCTCTGATGCAGAGGCTGTCCTGGTGTCCCTCTCTGATGCAGAGGCTGTTCTGGTGTCCCTCTCTGATGCAGAGGCTGTTCTGGTGTCCCTCTCTGGTGCAGGGGCTGTTCTGGTGTCCCTCTCTGGTGCAGAAGCTGTTCTGGTGTCCCTCTCTGGTGCAGGGGCTGTTCTGGTGTCCCTCTCTGGTGCGGGGCTGTTCTGGTGTCCCTCTCTGGTGCGGGGCTGTTCTGGTGTCCCTCTCTGGTGCAGGACCCATTCTGGTGTCCCTGCCTGGTGGCACAGCCGGAGGAGTAGTGCCCACACTGGCACCAGGCTGGGCCTGGAGGTGGAGGCAGAGCAGCGCTCGTGTGGGACAAACGTCCTGGTTGTGGCTCCTGGAGATCAGCACAGCCCAGCACTGCAAGCGCAGGACTCAGGCCATGGACCACGAGCACCAAGGAGCCCCAAAGCTGCCGACCCTGTTCCAGAAGGGTCTGAAATGACAGACTGTCCAAGAGACCAAATTTGCATAGACGTGTGGAACCCATTTCAGGGTGGGGAACCCAGTCCATAAAAGGATACTGCCACCAAGCCCCTGACCCTGGACAGCCCAAGAGCTGGATCATTGCTGGAAGCAGGAGTGATGTCCCCTCTTTTGGATCACTGCTGGAACCAGGAGTGACATCACATCAGCTGGATCAAACTGGAACTGGGACTGATGTCCCATCAGCTGGAACCATGCTGGAGCCAGGAGTAATGGTCTCTTTTCCCCTTTCTTTCCTTGTCTTTCTGTCTGTCGTCCCTTTTTAATTCATCTTTTCCTTTCTCTCTGCCCTTTCACCCTTCCTCTTATGCCAAACTCACTGCCATGTGTTTTTATTGTAGGTCAGGGATTAATGTAGCAGCTGTGTAGTAATAAATCAAATTAACAAAATATTAATACATTGATAAAAATAATCATAAATGTTTAACAAAAGTTTTTTATTATTTTGTAGGTGTTCCAGCTTTTATCATTGCTTTTGTCTCTGAGCATTTATGGTTCTTGGGTGCTTCCTTCCCCTTATGGGTGGGTGATCACAACACTAATAAAAAATGCTATTTTTTCCAATTGTCTGTGCCTGGTCCACCTCAAGAGCAAGGCAGGTGCTGGCAGCATAAATAGTCATGGAATCATGGAACATCCTGAGCTGAAGGGACCCCCAGGGACCCCCCAGTGAAGCCCTGCCCTGCCCAGACCCCACCAGCCCCACCCTGGGCATCCCTGGCAGCGCTGGCCAAAGGCTCCTGCAGCTCTGGCAGCCTCGGGGCCGTGCCCATTCCCTGGGCAGTGCCAGCACCTCTGGGGAAGAGCCTTTCCCTAAAACCCACCCTAAATCCCTCCTGGCTCAGCTCCAGCTGCTCCCTGGGTGCTGTCAGGTCACAGGAGAGAGATCGGAGCTTGAGGGAAGAGCGACTCATCTGCAGATTTCCTGACTCCACCTCCCTCTTCTCCAGCACTTCTCAGAAATGTGACAGCACAGAGGTAAACTTTAAAAAGTTATTCTTTCATCATTTGCATTTATTCTTACATCAATTGCATTTATTCTTGCATCATTCACTTGCACAAGGCCAGTCTCAGCTGTGTCTGACACTGCACAGCCCCACACCGGCACCAGGCCTCACACGGGGGGCACGGTTTAAGGACTCTTGTTTAATTATACTTTGTCTGTAAACAGAATTGTTTAACCAGGAGTGACTGAGGAAACAAGACATTTAACTGAAATAAGTTAAAATTGCATTATGAGAAACAGTACTGCCTGATGCATACCTATTACA
This sequence comes from Taeniopygia guttata, assembly GCF_048771995.1. Taxonomy (NCBI): domain Eukaryota; kingdom Metazoa; phylum Chordata; class Aves; order Passeriformes; family Estrildidae; genus Taeniopygia; species Taeniopygia guttata. The sequence goes on along the minus strand of NC_133024.1, from coordinate 115,040,933 downwards.
AATTCCTCAAAAACCAAAAGGAGTCATCTTCATAGTACAGATATTTTACTGAGGAATAATTAAATGTGCTGTAAATGAACAATACAAGTTAATTGCATTTTCTTGAAAGAAAGGGTAACTTTATCTTCTATTGCCAGATAATTTTTTATATTTTTAAGATCATACAAATTCTACAGACAGTAGAATTTTTCTCTGGAGCTGGGATGGATTTCCCTTCCCATCCATCAGCCACTTCTGGGGGATGGAGGGAGGGCAGAGCTCCTGTGCTCACCAAGCTCTGACCTTGCAGCTCTGTCCCTGTGTCTTCTTTCTCCCCCTCTCCTGTGCTCAGGGCAGGGCAGGAGCTGGACCCGGTGGGGGCTTGCAGGGAGCCCCAGTTCCCTTTGCTTGCACAGCACTGTCAGATCCCAGAACTGCCCCTAAATCCAGGGACAGTGACACTGTGGCAGCGTTACAGGCAGCCCCGTGGTCACAGCAGAGCCTTTGACAACTCTATCAAGTAATTAGGGCCATTTAACAGACTCTCACTGCAGTTCTTTATTTTTTTTAATGAGATCCTAAATACATCCTCCTACATACAGAAAAATAATTTCCTGAGGACACTCCCTCTTTTAAAATATTTAAATGAACAAACAAAACCAGGTGCCTTTAAACACTTTTCTGAGAGACTTACTCGATATTTGACAATGACAACAGAGCTACATTTTTATAGTGTATGTACAATAATCACATATATATCTATAAGCATGTACTGAACTCTGGATACAGCAATGTGCACGTAGGACAGGAGTGGAGAGGCTGAACAAAGCAAGGGCAGATGTGGAATGTACGCACAGAGCGAGCCCTCAAAGCAATTTCTCCTGATTCCCAGCTTCTCCCTGTTCCAAGGGCTTTGACTGCTGCATTTGAACGAACTGAGATCTCACTGTGACAAGCAGAGCAGTCTGGATCCAGGCACTGCTGCTGGAGTCAGAGTCTGGACTTGTCACATCTCAGTTTTGAGAATATATGCAAGAAAAAAAACCCATTACCCACAATGTTTCCCACCCCAATCCTCCTTGCATGTAACAAAAAGTGACTGAATTATTTTTAAAGGATAAAAAAATTGTAAAATGAGCATTGAAAAAGTGCCCTCATAAAAACTTACATTGCGAAAATACTGAATAATTAAGTGCATCTTGGAAAAACCTGCTGCAATCACTCAGCTCAGAGCTGGGCTCTGGCTCCCAGGTGCCCAAGTCCCTTCCCCAGCTCTGAGCAGCCTCTCCTGGCTTTACAGCCCAGCTCTCCATCAGCTGTGCCCCAGGCAGGCTCTCACAGCTCTGAGCCAAGTCCAGCCTGGGGATGGTTTTATTTTACAGCATTTCCAAGTGCTCAGGCCCTGGCAGGGGCTGCCCAGGGAGCTTTGGAGTGCCCATCCCTGCAGGTGTCCCCTGGAGGTGGCACTGAGTGCTCTGGGCTGGGGACAAGGTGGGCATGGGCCCAGCTGGGACTCCCTGGGCTGGGAGGGCTTTTCCAGCCCCAGGATTTGGGTGTTTGAGTAACCCTGCTGGCACTGGTGGGAGTTCATCCAGGGAGAGTGGGACATCCCAAGCAATGGGGCTGGGAAGGGGCTCCTTCTGTCTCAATTCCCCAAACAGGGCAATCCTACAGGCTGCTACAGCACTTCCCTGGCAGTGCCCAAGGTTGGATGGGGCTGGAGCAGCCTGGGACAGCGGAAGGTGTCCCTGCCATGGCAGCGGGTGACACTGGGTGGGATTTAAGGTCCCTTCCAACCCAGACCTGTCTGGGGTTCTCTGATGTCCACGACACAGGTGTCAATCTGAGAGGGGCCCCTGAGTGAAGGGTCCCCCACTTGCAGCACCAAAAGAGCCTCAGGCAGGTGCAGCTCCTTGGGGCTCCCTCCAAACCCATGCCCAAGGTTTCTGCATTCCAGCCATGAGATTTTGTTTGTCCTGTTGGCCAGTTCAGCTGTCGCTGGAGTTGATGGTGATGAAATGACACTATTGACAAACAAAGTGATGCTACTTGTGAAACACTGAAATGACTGTTCACCCTGTTGGCAGCACTGAGTAAAATTAGGACAGCAGTAAAAGGTTAGACAATGACATTTAATGGTACTCCAGTAATAGATTTTATCACTTTTTTAATCCTACCACAACAATGTGTATTTTCATATACATTATATTTAATAAAATGTATTGATATGGAATTAGGAAAGCATGGGTTTAGTACTATTTACATATTTTAATTGAAACAATTTTCTTAACAACATTGAAAAATAGAAACTTAAAGTTCTCTTGATCGTGTTTTCAGCCAGTTAGTGGTAAACAAATGCATGCCTAGGAAGTCACACTCCCTCTAAAATGTGGTCAGTTTGAAAGTTTCTAACTAAAGTGTGCATCTCTGTTTTGTTTCAAAAAATACATAAGTATGTCTGTCATTTCTGATACAAAATTCTACACTATATTCAATAAATAAATAATAAAGCGATTCTGAAAAGTATGAAATGTAAACTTTGTTGTCCCTCCAACATACATTTTTTTTCCTTCCCATTGCTTGAAACATTACAGTGGTCTTTTAGGAAATTATAATACACAGACACTTCCCAGCACAGTTTACACTTATTACCATACTGATCTACCTACCTGTTATGGATATATCCTAATTTCCTAATGGAAACCAATAAAACTTGGAGTGCTAGAGAACACCGCCGACACAGGAGAGGTGGGGACCAGTACTGAAAGGACATGCAAGGAACACCAAAACCTAACAACAGCTCCACGAGAACGTTCACATGCGAATGACACGGGCTGGCACCTCCCATCCGGAATGAAGTCCTTACAAAAATACCAGTGGATGCGTGGCAGGGCGTGGACAAAAGGAATCCAAGCAGAACAAAGAGGAATTTGACTCTCAGGGATCTTTTGTCCCCCCGAGTCCGGACTCAGAGTGAGGGAAAGCAGATGTGGAGCCCACCTGGAGCCAGGAGCTTTGCCAAGCAGGGACAGGGCCTGGACGTTGTTATCCACGGAGTGAGACGGATGCAGAGCCCTGGCACTGCCCCGATGGCTTTGGGCTCCCACTCGGTGACATCAGGGGCTGCAGGACGGGGCTGCAGCTGGGACAGGGCCCCGTGCCCGGCTCACACAGGGGAGCACAGCTCAGCTCCGTGCCTGGGCACCGACACGCTGCGCACACCGGGCCCTGCAGGCTGGAACTTCGCTCCCTGAGCCAGAGCCACGATGGTTTCTTCTTCCCCGCTGTGGCTGACGCTCAGCCCGGAGCAGCAGCGGTGAAGGAGCACCCGGGAGGTACACACGACACCCAGCAGGGCTCTGGGCCTCACCCTCGGCTTCCTGCCCCAGAATTACAGTCCTGGGGACACAGCAACCTCCAAAGGGACCGAGGGCTGGACTCTTCTGGAGTGCAATTCATCTCTGTGCAGAAGGCCTGGACAGCTTTTATTTTCAGGGGCGACACAAGTCATGAAGTGGTATGTTAATAGAATCTTCTCTGTTTATAGATATAGACTATTTATTTTCTAAGTCTTTTCAGTACCATCATGAAGATCTTCAAAGATCTTCTTGCTGCAAAACTGCTCCTTCCATTCACTCACATTGACACACCACTCTGCTAGGCAATAGGCACAGAACTCCTGAAGGGGAAAACCCTCAGGAAGCCTCCAAACACACCCACACTGCCTCCTCCACGGGAACCAACCAGCAGGGCAGCTGGAGCAAGCACAGCCACCCGTGTGTTTTGCCAGCCATCCCCACTGCAGCACAAGGAACAACAGGCTTGTTTCACCAGCCCAGGAAACCAACGCCAAGTTCCACACAGAGAGATTGAGGGAGATCTCCTCACTAAATTGGGATTCACGTGTTCAGTGAGAATTATCAAGGCACAAAGATGCTCCTGTTTGCTTTGATAACCCTCTGACGTGTGAAGGGCGAGCAGTAGTTTCATGCCACACCAGCAAGGGCTCGGTGACACTTCTGCAGACGCCTGCTGCAGTGAACTCTGGCTGAATTCTGACACGGGCCCCTCTCTCCTAAGGCTCATCAAACAGCTGCAGGTCCAGGCGCACCACAATCTCCCCCGTGGGCACTTCGTGCAGAAGGAGACACTTGGTAACTGGTCCCTTGGAACCCTGATCCTTCTTGATGTCTGCCACACGGATCTCTGTCCTGCCCAAAAAGTCTGGAATGCAGAAACACAGTGTGCTCAGGAAAGGGAAACCAGAGCCTGCAGAAGGGCCTGAACTTCCACCCACCCACACACAACAAAAGAGAAAACCAGCCTTCAGTCCAACTCTAGTTATGCATTTGAAGAGGGCCAAAGGCTGCCAAGCTGCAAAGAAGGGCATTTAGCCAGACCATGTTAAACAGTAGCAGCATTAAAACTAAATGGGCCCACGTGTGGAAAAACCCACTATGCAATTCACAGCTGCCTTGCTTCAGGGACTTCTTGATTTTATGGCATGTTAGCAGAAGGCCAAAGTCCTCAGTTAAACCTGAGAGTGAACCTGCTGGAGATGACAGAGCCAAGAAGGTCATCAGCCCAGCAACGAGGTCAATGAGCCAGCACCAGTCCTGTCCAAACACTGCCTGAGAGATTGTGACTCCAAAATACTCCCTGTGATCCTCCACAAGTTCATCCCAGCTCATGAAACAAGAATGAGAGAGGATGTGGAATCCCCACCCCTGCAAGTGTTGAAGGCCACTCTGGATGGGGCTTGGAGCAATGTGGGATAGTGGAAGGTGTCCCTGCCCATGGAAGGAGTTGGAACTGGATAATCTTTAAGGTCCTTTCCAAGCCAAACTGTTCCATGACTCTGCTGGGTTGGGAATCCTGGGCTCATTTTTGCTACTGTTACTGCGTGTAAGAGGAGCTCAAAGACATTTCTCTTCCTCCTACCTGAACCCTCTGTGTGCAAGCAGCATCCAGAGCTTTCTGGAGTCTTAGAATTACACATCACATTTTAGTTGTTGTCAACTGCACAAGAAAAGGAACTCTCAAAACCCAGAGGGAGCTGCAGCCTTTTTGTGCTGATACTGGGTGGAGCAAGGTTGACTCCTAAATATGCAAAGAAGGTCAAATCTGGGGTATCTTTAAAGATCATCTCCCAGCCCAGCCCATTGCCTCTGATTTCTCTCAGCAGGAATGCTGCTCCTCAAAAAGGAGCTTTGCAAATGCCCTTGGCAGGGGCAGCCCTGTACGCACCATCCGGGGAGAACTGGTCCCGCTCGAACACCGTGATGCACAGCACGTCCTGCTCCAGGTCCTTGATGAAGAACTGGCAGTTGGAATTCCACTTGGGATTGAGGGTGTCCTGGATGGTCTTGGTGATGTGGCACTGAGAGCCCATGGTCACCTCGCAGTAGGGGTTGCTCTTTCCTGGGAAGATGGGAACAAACAGAAACGAGTGGGGCTTTGTTAGCTGCGTGCTCCTGCTCCCGAGCTTCCTTCTGCTCCAACAGCCAGCTGGGCTGGGAAAGGCTTTGGACACACCAGGCTCTGGCCCCATCCAGGCTCTGGCCCCATCCCAGGCTCTGCCTCACTGCCTCTGTAATGGGCTACATTAACATCATGGTGAATAAATACTCTGCTGGTGCTGAGCACCCTCCACTCTTCCCTTCAGGACTTCACGGCTCGTGTGGTGGAAACTGAGCCAGTCTGAAACAAAGCCTCACACAGGACAACTGCAGGACCACGGCTCAGCTGCACAAAGTCACCTCTGCCTGTTTCACCTTCATTAAACCCACGCCATTTAACAAAATCATGTGTGGGACAGAGCCCTGCAGAGCTAGGCTGGCAAATGGGAATGTGGCAAATGGGAATGTCCTCTGGATGGAGCAAAGAAAGCCAAGGCACTCACCATGGGACCTGCAGGGCTTCAGCTCAATGCCTTCAACCACATTCACCATCAGCCTCCCGATGCCTGTTGCTCTCTGAGAGCGAACTGTGGTGGAACAGAAGAGCAGAGAGAAATGTCACCAATGGATTTTCCTGCCCAGGGACTTTTCCTGCCCAGAGACCCCCACATCCTATGCTGTACCTAAGTAGGCCTTTTCCCTCTTCTTCTTTTCAGTCTCTATGTAAAGTTCTGAGGCAGCTTTGATCTTCTGAACCCAGGCAGTCCTTCAGAAGGAAAGGAGAAAAAAAAATGTTGCAAAATGCCATTTCTGTTTTTTCCTGCTGGAGCACAGCAGGCAAAAATAAAGCTGTCCCTCCTTCCCAGCCAAGGCTCTGGCCCCATCCCAGGCTCTGCCGTGCCACAGCTGTCTGCCTGGAAGGGATCTTACTGGAATTCACAGCACCTGCAGAATGTGACCATCCCAAGGCAGCAAACCCCAGCACACAGAGAAAGCTCAAGAGAGCCACGAGCAGGAGGTGCTTGGTGAGAAAACAAAAGAGGTTTCTAAAGAAGAGGTTTGCTTTCATCCAGCCCCTTGTTTTCCTGAAATAAACTGATTTCTTGGAGCCAGGAGGTACAAGACACTGCTGCTGCTGCTGAGGTGGCCACTGTCCTTGAGATTGGTGCCTGAAATTTCCTACCCAATTCTTCTGACTCCCAGGATTTAAAAAGCATAACCTGAGGAGTCCACGTGTGGTGAATGGACCCTTCTGGAAAACCATTTCACGCTGAAGAATCACAGAACATCCTGAACTGGATGGGACCCACATGGATCACTGAGTCCACCCCAACAACCCCAGCCTGAAGGAGGCTGAGGGGGAAGGTTGACAGAGAAAAAGGGTGGCAGAGGGGCTACTAAGTGACCTCAAGGGCTTAGAAGAACTGCTGTGACATACAAGGGAGCCTGGGTCAAGGAAACCTGGGAGAATCTGGAGGCTGTGCATCAATTTTGGAATGTTAGATGAAGAGATGCTGCTCCACAGTTTGGGTTGGGAGGCATCCTAAAGCTCACCCAGTTCCACTCCCTGCCAGGGGCAGAGACACCTGCCACTACCCCAGGTAACAGCAGAAGATAGAATTGCATCTCTTTGCTTCTTCATAAAATGTGAAATGCAGCCTAAACATCCACCCTCAGCCATTTCATCACCAGTCTAGCTGGAATTCAGAAAACGTCATTATTTCTTCCTCCTTTTCAGATCACCATATTCACAAGAATGAATTTTCCAGTCTTGGAAAGTAACCAGCTTGGAAATGCTCTGCAAGTTTCTATCACAGCCATTCCCATCCTACATTTACCAGACTGTTTGAAGGCCCACGAAGGCATTTACCTTTCATTAATGCTTTCAGCCCGGAGTGTGTAGACTCTGTCAATGTGGGAGATGTGGAAGATGGGCTCATCTCCAGAAGGGTCTGTGGGTAATTTTACCAGTACCTCATTTAGGAAAATGGGCTGTAAAACATCAGCAGAGCTGGAGTTGTACTGCAGAGTTTGCACACATCCGCTCACACCAGGTTTCATTCCATGCCCCAAGTATCTCCCCCCTTCTGCCTCCTGTATTTCTGCAGAAAATTTTAAAAGCTGACAAAGACAGAGGTGGCTGCATAGCCTGGGGACACTCCTGGAGAGAGCCAAGCACAGCAGATTCCTCCCCCAGAGAGCAGCGAACGCCGCTCTCCCTCCGCTCCCTCAAACACAAGAGCCCTCATGGAAGAGTTTTATTCAAGCAAAACCTCAAAAGCATCTTTTCTTATCTCCCTAGAGCACACAGCCACCCTTCCTGCCATCAGCCCCTGAACCCCAAATTTTCAAACTCTCCTCTGGGAAGGCTCTTGCCCACAGCCCCAGAATGGAGCTCCTGAGCTCCCCATCCCCGTGTCAGAGCGGCACTTACAGTTTTGTACATTTTGTATTGCAGGTTGGACTTGGGGCTGAAGACCTTGTCTGTGCCGGAAGAGCCAAGAGGTTTTATGATCTGAGTGAGGAGGAGGAAGTCGTTGAAGAGAAAGCCATACAGCTCCTTGTTACTCTTGGCTTTATAGAGCTTCCCACTGTGCAGGAACTTGCGTGGTCCCAAGCAGTTTGTAACTGAATTAAAAACGAGTTGCTGCGAAAAGTAGAAGAAGAACAACAACGCACTGTATAAAGTGAAACAATCGGGGCTGCCCTGCAAGAGAGCAAATACAGTTTTGAGTCCTGGTTCCAGTCCGTGTCACAGGGGTGACGAGCCATGCCTCAGCACGACAAGCGGCGCAGGTCACAGGAGGCCCGTGAGGGTCCCTGAAGGTCACAGGGCCACGGGCTGGGCAGGCAGGGAAAGCCAAAAGCATCTGTGCCCCTGGCCACGCTCATGCACCTCCAGGGTGGGCCCGAGCCAGGGCACTGTCCTGGATGAGCAGCAGCTCTGCCCACGGCCTCTCACAGGCTGAGCTTCCTCAAGGGCTGCATTCTGAACTGGGCTTGAACTTCACCCCTTAAAACACCCCAAAGGATTCCAGATGGTCACAATACCCGAGTTAGAGCTGCTCATCACTGGGACTGGTGCAATCCCAGACTCAGCCAGGCCTTGCTAGGGATCACCAGAGTCTTCCCTTGCCTGAAGTGCCATTTTCAGGTTTATTTTCAGCAGGGTTTGGCACAGCTCTCCCCACCCAGGGCAGTTGGCTCTGGAGGGGCTCCTTTGGCAGGCTGGAAAGCCCTTGGACAGAAACCAGGGAGAGGCTGGGCTGTTCCCTGCCATGGCTGGGGCTGCTGCTGGTGTTACGGTGCAGCGAGCACCCCGGGCTCTGTCAGGGTGTGGAGCTGCTGTTCTGGGGCCAGGCACCACCTACAGAAAATAAAAGCAGCCACTCTCCTGCTGGCAGGCAGCTGGATGTGCTGACATTGTCACACCTGTCCTCCTCCGGAACAGTCAGACTTCCTCAGGTGAAATACAATTTTTCTACTTTGTGGACCAACCAGTGCTCATTATTTTTTACCTTCTAGAACAGCGCATACTTTGAAAATCAAGTTGTGATGTGTCTGCCTCTGTTACCTCCACCAACAAGAGGAAGGCCATCAGAATATCTGCCCTCCTTTTGCAGGACATACAAACAGAATATTTCTAGAAACTTATCACATAACCATAAAAAATAACATGGCATGGGAGGCAGGAGTCCTCTCTGTAAAGTCTCCAGAGATTTGATCAATATTCTTGAGCTTTCGAATGTATACAAAGCTTGATCACAGAAAATATTTCTAAAGATTTGGATTTTAAAGCACTCCATAGTGGTCAGGTGCAGTCTGGAGTGGGATACAGCAGTCCCATAGCCACTGCTCCACACAGAACCGGGAACTGGGAAGTGGTGGTGCCAATGGCAGCAGGGAAGCCGGGACTGCTCCGAGCCAGGCAGCCGAGCAGGGCTCAGCCCGAGGGGCAGGAACACGAGCAGCAGCCAGGAGGGCGTGCAGGAGGCAGGTGGGGACAGGAACGGGGACAGGGACAGGGACAGGGACAGGGACAGGGATAGGGACAGGGACAGGGACAGGGACGGGGACAGGGACAGGGACAGGGACAGGGATGGGAATAGGGACAGGGACAGGGACAGGACAGGGACAGGGACAGGGACAGGGACAGGGACAGGGATGGGGACAGGGACAGGGATGGGGACAGGGACAGGGACAGGGATAGGGACAGGGACGGGGACAGGGACAGGAACAGGGACAGGGACAGGGGCCAGCGACAGGGATAGGGATGGGAATAGGGACAGGGACAGGAACAGGGACAGGGGCCAGCGTGGCCAGCCCCAGCGAGCCCCGGTTACCTCGGAGAGGCCCTCGCACTGCACGTGGGCCTGGATCCACTCCAGCCTGTCCGAGTTCTCCTTCTCCCGCACGCCCTCGTTCACCTGCGAGCACAGCTCCTCCGCCTTCTCCAGGGCGTGCTTCAGGTGGCTGTGGTCAGGGTGGTTCTCGGGGGTGTTCTCTATTATCTGCACAGAGCAGAGGCAGCCTCAGGCTCCTGGCACCACAGCTCAGCTGCACCCGCCCTGCCAGCCCCACACTGCCGTTCCACTGCCAGCAGAGCCGGCCCCACAGTCATTTTCCTCCTTGACAGACGTGAGAAGTGGGACACAAATACTGTGTGTGACACAGCTGGACTGCAGGCCTGCCTGCACAGCCTTTGCACCAGGACACTGCTGCTCCTCTGACAGGGGCACACACATTGCAGCCAAATACAGAAATGCAGTCACAACTGCTGAAGGAATCCCTTAAACATCAACATCCAACTCATCATTCCCTGTGAAAGCCTTGGGCCACGTTCCCTGGTGTTATTTGGGACGGGAAGTGTTAAGAAACAAGTGGAAGTTAGGAAAGGGCTGTAAATCCTCCAGCACCATCAGCACAGGGAACCTGCAGCAATCCAGGCTCAGCCCTTAGGGAGGGAATGGCACTGAGGGAAAAGGCAGATATGAGCCCAAGGATGTCTTGTTGCTCTTGTTATCTGAATTTTAAATTTTCATTCAGCACTCGCTGCCTTCTGGTTCTTTGGGTGCAAGCTTCATCTCTGTTTCAAATGGAAATATCGAATTATTTTGCCAAAGCCCAGGGAATGATCCCATTTTCTATACTGGAATTGAGTATTAAAGGACATCCCGCATTCCCCAGCACATCAGAAGCCTCACAGTGACAAAGCCTGACACAAGTAAGGGAACAACCCTGTAATTAAGGTGTAAGCAAAGCAGCACCAAACCCACCATGTGTGCAAAGGAACGTACATTTTTAATTATTAGTGGGTATCTGGTTACCCGTTGCATAGGCTTTAGTAGAAAACTTGATAGTGGCATTCCTTTACAGCGAGGATCCATTGCTAACCTCTGAAACATTAGAGAGGTAAAATCTGGTTAGTCAGGTGGTTTAAAACCCAAAAAATGAACTCCTCCAAGGAAGGAAAAGGGAAGGCAATAAATGAGCACCAATCCTCAGCTGAATCTACTCTGAGGTCACAACATCAGCAGAACTCCTGGTGGTTTTTACAACACTTCTTCACCTGCCTTGTCTGGACAAGAACCCCAGGATCACCAGGGCTGGAGGAGCCCTCCAGGATCACCCAGTGCCACCCCAGCAGCACCAGCATCACCCCAAACCCTGTCCCCAAGGCCACATCCAGACTGCTCTGGGACAATTCCAGTGACTCCAAAGCTCCCTGGGCAGCTCATCCCAAGGCCTGACCACTCTGTGAGGGACAAAAGTGTTTCCAATCTCCAACCTGAGCCTCCCCTGGCGCAATTTGAGGCCATTTTCTCTCCTTTCCCTCGGGATATGGCAGCAGAGCCTGACCCCCTGGCTGTCCCCTCCTGGCAGGAGCTGTGCAGAGCCACAAGGTCCCCCCTGAGCCTCCTTTTCTCCAGGCTCAGCCCCTTCCCAGCTCCCTCAGGAATTCTCCATCCCCTTCCCAGCTCCCTCAGGAATTCTCCAGCCCCTTCCCAGCTCCCTCAGGAACTCTCCAGCCCATTCCCAGCTCCCCAGGGAAGTCTCCAGCCCTTCCCAGCTCCCTCAGGAATTCTCCAGCCCTTCCCAGCTCCCTCAGGAACTCTCCAGCCCCTTCCCAGCTCCCTCAGGAATTCTCCAGCCCCTTCCCAGCTCCCTTCCCTGCCCTGGACACACTCCAGCCCCTCCAGGTCCTTGTTCAAGTGGGTGGCCCAGAAGAGGACACAGCCCTCGAGGTGGGGCCTCCTTTGCTCAGCAGCTCAGCCAGGTGATGCACAGAATTCCCAGGGGTTGCTGCTTCCCCTACCTTGACAAACTCCTTGAACTCGGGCACTTCATCCGTCTTCTGCTGGATGAGGGCGGCCCCGTTGAGCTGGCAGCTGCAGAACCTGATGTAGGGCTGCATGTGGGGCAGCTGGGCTGTCAGGATGTCCCCGATCATCTTCACCGGCATCTTCTCCCCGGACATCTTCTTCCTCACACGCAGGGCCCTGAGAGGGGCAGGGCACGGGGTTGGACAAAGAGGCACTCCTCAGTTGTGGAATAAAGGGGTGGGTTCTTATTCATTATGGAAACCCAGAGAGCCAGAAATACATCAGCCACAAGATTTACTGCAAGGATACAATAAATAACCCAGGCTGCACCCCTGGCCGACTGTGGGAACCCAGGGCTTCCCCCTGGCTGCCCTGGCTGCCCTGGGACCTTGGCAGGGGTCAGAACCCGCCTGGACAGAGCCCCCAGAGACACTGGCTGTGATCTCTGCCCATGGAAAAGAGTTTTCAATCTTACAGGATCAATTACAAGCTCTGAGTGTTTGATATCAGTAATAATTAAGTGTGGCATGGGTGCAAAGGTAAAATTTTAGGATTCTAGATTAGGGGTCCAAAGGGGACAAGATGGAGGAAATTGGGTGTGTCTTGTCCTTTTTCTCCTTCTTCATGCCCTCCATGTCTCACTGTGGTGTTGGCATTTTTCTGTTGGTTCAGGCTGGGGACACACTGTCCAACGTAGGTGACAGATATTGGCCCGTTATTGTAAATCCAGCACAGGTAGTTTGTGGTATTTAATGTTTGTACCATCCCACTGAGGGCAGAGCCCCACACGCTGCCCTGCAGGACAGAGCTGCGGCAGGGCAGCAGAACATGTTAGAGATAAACAGAATAAACAACCTTGAAACAGCACAGACCAATTATGGCTTCTGCTTTGGCAGGGGGCAGACAGACAGAGACTTTCTACAATCCTGGGATCATCAATAGCACAGATTCCGACAGCCAACACCTTTCCCTCTCCTGGTCAGCCAGCTGCTGCTTGACTTCAATGCGATGACAGATCACAGGTGACAGAAAGAGGAGGGTAATTTCCTTTTCTATTAGTTTACAAAGAGAATTACTGATGTGTGAATGAGGCAGGGAAAAACCCCATCACTTTGAGTTTTTAGCCTGGATTCCTACTAAAAAACCTTAGACCTTCATTGTCACTCATCCTGTCACCACCACAGCTTTTCACCCTGTGGGCCATTTTAAATACATTTTACAAAAACAAGGAGATATTACAAAGCTGTAAAATAGGTTCAGTGTAAATTAGCAGCTGAGTGGGGAAAGAAAAGAACTTTATTAATGCTTTTGCTTCTCAAGGTGCAGGTTTAACTGTGCCCTCACTGAGTTTCCCTGGCAGTGATTTGGGGCAGCAGCACCCGGAGCCTTTGGAGAGGGGTGCTCTGGCACAAACCCTTTGGAACCAGGCAGGGCAAGCCCTGCTCTTCAGAGGAAAGGAGGATTCGCCTTCTGCAGCACTGGAACAAAGTGAGTGCAAATGGCAGAGAACTGCTGGGTTCTTCTCAGCAGCTCACAGCAAACACTGCCCCTGGTTTCCTTTTTCCCCCATGCAGAAACATGTGGCCCTTCTGGTGAGGATTTGTGTAAGTGGCAAATGTTTTCATGCAGATAAAAGGAGAAGCAGGGGGAGAGGCCAGGGTTCTGCTTTTGTGAAGTATGGGGGAAAAAAACAACTTACTTCAGTAGTTTTATATTGCACATAATCAGCTCCTTCCAATTCACAAAAATCATGGCAACTTCTTTTTCTGTGACCAGCTCAGACTCCATCAGTGGTTTCTGGAAGATCTGGGGAGTCAGAAGAGGACATTTAGAGTGCACAGGGTAAGTACAGACACACCCAGCACACTCCAGACATCCATGGTGGTCCCTGGGATGGCTGCGACTAAGGAGGCCCTCAGGTATGAGGGGCTTTAACAGGGAATACTCTGAATTTGTAGGGGTGGTGGTGTTAATTCTGAGCTGGATAATCTGTTTGAAACCTGGGAATTTTAGCAGAGCTCTCCTGCAAAACATCCCAGCATTCCTTTGATAATGCAACTGAAAATAGGTTTTACTTCGGACTCTTCTATGGAAGAACTGATTTCTCTGAGAGTCCCAAGTTTTGCATATCTTGAACTCTTCTTCAAAAAAGGACTTTGCTTCTCTGTCAAAAGAATTGTCCATAGTTGTCTGTATTAAGTCCTTTTTTTCCTACCTCTAAAGCCAATCACAGGAAGTGATAACTGAACCCCACTGCTCAGTTATCACTCAGTACCACTGCCCCCCTCAGGGCACAGGGAATGTGCTTCATTCCAGAACACTTGTTTAAGCTTCACAACTTGCACATGAGAAATTAACACTGAGAGCTGGGAGCAGAAGCGTTTTGGTGCTGGTAGCACAGGGGATTGCCATGGTTTGCATCCACCCACAGCTGTTTCTGTATCTGTATCTATCTGTATCTGTACCTATCTCTCTCTATCTGTATCAGTATCTATCTCTGTCTCTATCTCCATTTCCATCTCTATCTCTCTCTCTATGTCTCTCTATCTCCATCTATCTCTATCTCTCTATCTATCTCTGTCTCTCTCTATCTGTCTCTGTATCTATCTATCATTCTATCTCTATCTGTCTCTATGTCTGCCTCTATCTCTATCTCTGTCTCTATCTCTATCTCTATCTCTCTATATCTATCTCTATCTATCTCTATCTCTCTCTGTCTATCTCTCTCTATCTCCCTATCTCAATTTCTATCTCTATGTGTCTATAGCTCTATGTCTATGTCTATCTCTATGTCTATCTCTATCTCTATCTCTATCTGTCTATATCTCTGTCTGTCTCTATCTCTCTCTGTACCTGCCCCACCTCTGCCCCACCTCTGTCACCAGCTGCAGGTCTGTACCTGCCCCACCTCTGCCCCACCTCTGTCACCAGCTGCAGGTCTGTATCTGCCCCACCTCTGCCCCACCTCTGTCACCAGCTGCGGGTCTGTATCTGCCCCACCTCTGTCACCAGCTGCAGGTCGTTGACGTAGTTCTCCTCGGTGACGATGAGCTCGTGGATGTAGCCCTGCCTCTTCCTCTCGGTGGGGGTCAGCATGTCCAGCAGGTGCAGGTCTGCACACCCTGTAAAACACAACAGGACCTGCCCTTCAGCGGGGCTGTGCCGGGGGGCTTCACCCGCAGCAGCCAGAGCCCGAGCCAGGAGCTGCTGCTGCCCTGCTCCCACACGGCACAGCCCCACCGTGCTTCCTCTCTGTCCCCCAGACATTCCCTTTCACACCTTTTGATTTATCACAGCAAAAGCCATCTCTGTGAGTGAGCTCCTCCCTGGTGGCCAAGCCTAAAGTCCCCCTCACCTGTGCCTGCCTGTCCCCATCCTCACCCTGGAGGCCCCCGACCCCTTGGGTTGTGTCATTCCAACCCCACGTGGAGGGCTGGCAGTGAGAAAGGGGGAAAGGACTCCGTGTGCTGTGAGGGAAACGCAGAGATATCCCAGAGGGAATTAGGGAGGAGCTGCAGTGACCCCAGTGCTCCAAGGGGCACTTTGGAATGAGCCCTCAGCTGATGGATGCTCCATGGTCAAGGTTCACCTTGGCCCTTCTGCTCACAGAAATCCTGCTCAAGAAGGGCCTCTTCACTTCTTCACACTTCAGTTAAAAACTGCTCCCAAATATTTGAAGGGCTTGAGCCAGGACATGCAAAGATTCCCAGATTCCACTGATGTCTGGGCCAAGCCAAGGGGTGGATTTTTAATTGTTCTCCTTCACATTTAAAAGCACGGCACTGAGAGCTCCTCTTCCATCAGTTTTGTCCTTTCGTTGTTGCAAACCTCCCTTGCACTGATTCCCTGTAGATGGGAGGATTTTTATATCAATTCCACAATCTTGAATTTTCTTTTCTACTCTGAATTAGATAGAACATTTAATTCCATTCTTTCTTCTGTAGGCCATTATTTTTCAGCTGAGCTTAATTAAGTTCTTCTGAGACTGGAACACAGAATGTTTTCTTCCAGTTTTTGCTACATTTCTGCATAAAATACAATGCATTTCAAAAAGCAAAGGTGATTTCAAACAGGTGGAAAATGTTTTGCTCTAAAAATTATCTATTTCAACTATTTTCACACAACCAAAATTTCCCAGTTGAATTATTTTTCTCACCCCTCAGAAAATTCAGTATATTCCCCATGGAAACAAACTTTCCTCATGGAAACATCAGGCCCCAGGTAACTTTTTCAGTTCTTTGCATATAAAGTTAATACTTAGGGAGTATTTCCTGCATTTTTAGCTTCCTGAATGGAGCTCAGACAATGCCACTGGGAAGGTCCAGCTCTATCACCATTATTCCCATGGAATACCAGCAACATCTGCTTTAACTGATCTGTGCTCCTGAAAGGGGAATGATGGATTTGGCTTCAAAAAAAAAAAAAAAAAACAAGACAAAAACAACAAACCAAACCAAAACCAAAAACCAAACCCAAACAAAACCAAATGAAACAAACCCAGAAAAGGAGATACAGACAGTGAAGGTTGTTTCCTCTCTGGTTGAAGCTGGGAGGGATCAGGTGGGAAGCAGGGTAGGTAACACTGACAAGGCTCCCTTGAGACACAGGATGTCACAGCCTTTCACAAAGTGCAGCTGAAACTTTGCTTGCAATAAAAAGCAGATGTGGAGAAATATCATCTTTATGCCAAAACAATGAATTTTGGCCCCTTCCAAAAGCCACAGGTTTCATCTCTGTTGAATAAATGCCTGATTTCAGAGCAGCTTCCTTGGTACCAAGTAAACCACAGGCCTAAGAAACAGATCCAGTTCTCCCAGTGCTTCATTAGGAGATAACCAAGTGTTTAATTCCTTTTCCTTGGGGAAGTCCTCGTTGAAAGATGTTCACAATCCTTGGCCTGAAGGTGATTTCCAACCACCAAGCCCTTGGAGGGAGCACTGACATTTTGAATAATGAACCATTTTAGTGGCTCCCTTGGCAGCCAGCTGGGCTGTGAATGGGCTGCTCTGCCCAGAGACAAAAACTCTGCTGTTGGATATGAAGTATTTGGGGGAGAAAATCACCCAAATCTGAGCAGAACATCCCAAAGAAACTTTCCTGGTAGGGGATTTTCTTTGTGAGGTGCACAAATACAGGGATTTTTCTTGTCTTTGTATTAAGAACACTGAAGAAGAAGTGGATTCCTTCCTTTCCAGGTGGAAATGTCTGGCTCGATCTTCAAGGATGCCAAAGAACTTTGGTGAATGGGATTGCACAGATGACAGAATCATGGAGTGGTTTGGGTTTGGACCCCAAATCCCACCCAGAGCCACCCCTGCCATGGCAGGGACACCTCCCACTGCCCCAGTGCTCCAGCCCCAGTGTCCAGTCTGGCCTTGGGCACTGCCAGGGATCCAGGGGCAGCCCCAGCTGCTCTGGGAATTCTTTGGTTCAATCCAGTAAAGCCAGGAAAGGATGGGGAAATGACAATAATTAATTTGGTTGTTCTCAGGAGAGTGAATCCATGAATTCTGCCATTCTGTCTGGACTTGGAGAACCAGCAGACAAATGTTGGAACTGCAAATCTGTGCCTTGACCTCCCAGCACCACAGTCCCTGCAGATTAAGGGGCTCCAGAAATGCAAAAAATAATATCAAATATCTTTGTATAGAGTAAAGATGTTGTTCCTCTTCCTTACAAAGTCAGCCTTGAAGATCTGGGTCTCCCAAGACAAACATTGAGCCTAAAACAAGATGCTGCTTTTTAGGAAGGGAGGTTCTGCTGTGGAAATCACTGATCCACATCCAGGGTGACAGCTGCTGATTCCTTTTTATCTGGGGAGGTTCTCCAAGCAGTGCCACTGCCACATTTCCCTGGAAGCCTCGTGCTGGCCCAAGCTGTAGTGACCAGGTCACAGGAGACAGGAATCTGTCCTGTTAGAGGGAACCAGGAGCAGGCAAAAGGGATGTCACAGCTTTCCTCCAAATGCTTAAGGAGAAGGGGACAGCACACCAGGAGAGCACCCTTCACTCAGGGAAATTATCCACAGATCCCAAATCCTGGGGCTGGAAAAGCCCTCCCAGCCCAGGGAGACCCAGCTGGGCCCCATGCCCACCTTGTCCCCAGCCCAGAGCACTCAGTGCCACCTCCAGGGGACACCTGCAGGGATGGGCACTCCAAAGCTCCCTGGGCAGCCCCTGCCAGGGCCTGAGCCCCCTTTCCATGGGGAAATTGCTGCTGCTGTCCCAGCTGAGCCTGCCCTGGCCCAGCCTGAGGCCGTTCCCTCTCCTCCTGTCCCTGTTCCCTGGAGCAGAGCCCGACCCCCCGGCTGTCCCCTCCTGGCAGGAGCTGTGCAGAGCCACAAGGTCCCCCCTGAGCCTCCTTTGCTCCAGGCTCAGCCCCTTCCCAGCTCCCTCAGGAATTCTCCAGCCCCTTCCCAGCTCCATTCCCTGCCCTGGACACGCTCCAGCCCCTCCAGGTCTCTCCTGCAGGACCAGAACTGGGCACAGCCCTCGAGAAGCCTCAGCAGTGCTGGGTTATTTAAATCACAGCATTTCAACATTCAACTTTCTTAGCACCTGTTTCAGATGCAACCAATTCCCCTTAAATCTCCTGGGATGGACCCTCCACTGAGAGGCCACCCCAGCATTTGGTGAGGACATAGTCTGGGATCAAACAGATCTCTCCATCTGCAGTGCCCAGCCCCATTTCTCAGCTCTTTCCAACCATTTCAGCAGGTCTGGAATTTCTCAAGCAGAACAGTGTGTCCAGTTCCTGTCAGAGCAGAGCACTTCCCTCTGAGGCACAGGGAAGGAGCTGGAAACAAATCTGAGCAGTCCCTGGCAAAACCTGCAGCACTATTTAGGGGTGGAATTGCCCTCTCTGGAATGTTCAGAGGAGGTCTGGATGAGGCCATCGAGGATGTGCTCACTGCTGGTGCTCCAACCTCAAGCATTCCATGAGTCATGGTTCTACTAATCCCTTTCCAGAGGCTGCTTGGGGACACTAAAATCCCACATGTGAGGGCAAGAATGCATCCAAAATTGTTAATCACAGAGTTAACCAAGCCCTGGAATGGCTCAGAACACATCAGGAACCGAAACCTCACCTGTGGATTGTGAGCCAGGGCCTGTGGGAGCCCCTGGGCACTCAGGGCACAGGAGCAGTCACAGGACCAAGCAGAAGGGACTGCACAGCCCCATTCCACAGGGAATTCCACAAAGGATGGTGCTGTGCAGGCCCTTCACTGGGAACCAGGAATGTGGGAACCAAATGCAGTATTTCAAATGTTCCAACCTCTTATCAAACATTTTATCATTTTTTCACTTTGGCACAGGCACAGCTCTGATCTCTGCTCCTGTGACCTGACAGCACCAGGGAGCAGCTGGAGCTGGGCCAGGAGGGATTTAGGGTGGGTTTTAGGGAAAGGCTCTTCCCCAGAGGTGCTGGCACTGCCCAGGGAATGGGCACGGCCCCGAGGCTGCCAGAGCTGCAGGAGCCTTTGGCCAGCGCTGCCAGGGATGGACAGGGTGGGATTTTGGGGGTCTGGGCAGGGCAGGGGTGGAACTGGATGATCCCTGGGGGTTCCTTCAGCTGATTTCAAGATCTTTGCTCATTGAAGTCCCCAGGTGGGCAGTGAAGTCTTGCTGAAAACCATTTTCATGTTTAACTGCACCAGGACAATGTCCCAGAACCCAAAGGTCACCTCAGCCCCGTGTTCAGCCAAGGAGCCTTTGTTACCCTGTCCTCTCTGTCAGTTCTACTGGCGCAGTAATATTTGAGCTACATTGTTCCTGAATCTACTGAAGTTGTCTAAAATAAACTTAAAAACAAGTCATTTGTCATCTGATTTTACTGCACAGAAGTTCCTATTAAACAAGTTAAATAGCTGGAGTCAATAACCACAAAGAACTAAAAGTGCTTGAAAACCAGAGAACAAAACCAGAGTTTCGGTGATTTTGCTTATGGGAATAAAATGTGCTCAGTGAGCTCATGGGGACAGAAAGTGAAGCCACTAAAGCTCCAAAAGAATTGAGGTTTAAATAGAACTAATCCTGAATATAAGGCAAAATGTTCTTGATAAACCCACATTCCAGACTTAAGAGTTGTCTTGGACAGATTTCAAGTATTGGAAAGAACAAATTCTCTGAAAGAACACCCATGGGAATTCATTGTCAGCAGCTGAGTACAGAAAGAATTCCCACAAACGGTAAAAACAGTGAATAAAATAGCAGCACTGGCAGCCTCTGGAATTCCAGTCTCCTCTCCATCCCTCAAGTGACAATTCCTGTGCAACAGGAGAAGGCACCTGGCACAGGGAAGTGAAGACAAAGAACCAACTCACAGAGTGCCAGGATGATCTGGGTGGGAAGGG
The DNA here is from genome assembly GCF_048771995.1 of Taeniopygia guttata. NCBI lineage: Eukaryota > Metazoa > Chordata > Aves > Passeriformes > Estrildidae > Taeniopygia > Taeniopygia guttata. Next base: position 115,020,879 of record NC_133024.1, on the reverse strand, counting down.
ATTTCAAGGATCAGCCAGTGCCACCCCTGCCACGGCAGGGACACCTCCCACTGTGCCAGGCTGCTCCAGCCCCAGTGTCCAGCCTGGCCTTGGGCACTGCCAGGGATCCAGGGGCAGCCCCAGCTGCTCTGGGCAGTCACTGTCAGACTCCCTTTCTCATACATATATTTATATATACTTTTGTACAGTGATATCCATAAACACAAATAAAGCAGTCACTGCAATGCCTTGTTCCCTGCAGCTCAGGAGAATCCCTGATGAGGAGGAAGAGGATGAAATGCTTCCTGCTGAGCTGGCAGAGCACCCTTAGGGACTCAGGGAGGAAATGAACATTACAGGGATTTCAAATCTGTCACTCAAGCCCCAAGGGAGTGTGTTTGTCTGGGACTCTGTACATGAGATTTATGTTGCTCTTCTGCCTGAGGAGTCCTGGCACAAGCAGTGCCTCTTGTTTGTTCAGCTGGGACAGCAGCAGCAATTTCCCCATGGAAAGGGAGCTCAGGCCCTGGCAGGGGCTGCCCAGGGAGCTTTGGAGTGCCCATCCCTGCAGGTGTCCCCTGGAGGTGGCACTGAGTGCTCTGGGCTGGGGACAAGGTGGGCATGGGCACAGCTGGGACTCCCTGGGCTGGGAGGGCTTTGCCAGCCCCAGGATTTGGGGATTCCCTGTGACAGAGGGACAATCCCAGACTGTTCCTCCCAGTCACTGCCAAGCAGCCCCCAGGAACCTGCAGTGATTTTGGAAGGTTCCAGTCTCAGCCCTGCACTCTCAGGGCACTGCAGGAGCTTCGTTTTTCCTCTCACTCGATGCAAAGAGAAAGAAAAGAGCAGCACCTGAACCCCCTACAGCTGAAGCATTGCAAGTATTTCACTACAGGCTCAATCTGTATTTCTGGCCTGAAGTCACAGGACCCACAATGTCCCTGAGGGCCAGTGCTTTCAGTCGAGTCTGTTTTTCAACCCAGCAGCTCAGGATGGGAAAAGAGGCAGAGGCTCTCATTCAAATATCAATTAATGCACAAAATATTGACAGAGTGGAGTCAAAGCTGGCTCCATCCCCTCAGAGAGCACTGAAAATCACAAGTGGGATGTGCTGTTCCATTTCTGCAGTTGTCAGCAAGTGGCCACAATGGAGAAGAATTACTTTTTTAAGGTAGAAGTGAAAGATGTATTACTATTTAAACACTGTCCTAAAAAGAAGGAAAATCTGTGCAGTTGTGCATACTTTCAGACTTGCGCTTCTGGCATAAAACAAACCCCAAATCCCAAACCCATGGCAAACCAAGAAAGAATATTTAATTTATCTATAAAAACCCATCAAAATCCACTGACTGGCACCGTGTAGAAACCCTGGGTAAGGAATCAGAATCCCAGAAGATCCTGAGCTGGAAGGGACCCAGCAGGAGTCCAGGACACCGCAGCAATCCCCTCCTGAGGCTGAGGGTGAAAGGCTGCAGAGAACAATGATGAAGCTGAGGGATTTCAGTGAGAGCAGTTCCAAAAACCCGGGCACATTCCCTGGGAGGGGCTGAGGGCTCCAGGCTGTGCTGCTGGCAAAGCCCTCGGGAGGAGCTCGGTGGGACCCAGCAACGAGACAACAAACACGTGTCAGCGCCTCTTTTGTACGAAGGATTTAATTCTCTATACATGGAACTAGTTGGAAAGGCTGGATTACAGTTGTTAAAGCTGCAGGTTTTTATATATTTATATAATTTACATTCATAGTGATGAAATACTGAAGTGCAACTGAATAAGGAGCTTGACTTGTCCTTTGCACCACAGGACGGGAGCAGGGAGCTGGGCTGGGAGCGCTACAGGTGCCAGCAGGGCTGGGGACAGGGGGACACACAAAGCAGGAGGAACTCCGTGGTAAATCATTAGTAGCAGGGCTCTGCTGTGCTCCAGGCGTTGGAGAGGGCGCTGCCAGCACATTTCTGCAAGAGCCGGGCGCTAACGCTACGGAGACACGCACAGCTACAGCTCCACTGAAAGCTCCACCTCGTATTAATTTGTATAAATTCCACAGTCTAGTTTAAAAAAATGTAAACATTGGAAATTAATTGCAGGGAGATAGTTCTATACATTCGTTCTTGTCAGGAAAATGATTCGTTGGGAAGGTGGTGTTCCACGGAAAGCACAGCTGAGAAGCCCAAGTGCCGTCCCCGGGGGGAATTTGGGAATTCTGGCACCCCCAGGAGGGAACATTCCACCCATTTCTGACCCAGGAATGTGACAAACCGAGGGACAGACACAAACCAGGCTGCTTGCTCACTGTTTGCAGCTACAAGTCATGTGCAAAATCAAATGAACAGAGCTGGGTAAGACATCACTCCAGGTTTGCCTCTGGCACGGGAGGAGGGCATTTCCCCTCCCCACAACGGGTTACACACTCAACAACACCACCTGTTACAAACAGTACAGGAACTACAACAAAATCCCTGGAAATGGACATATTTAAACTTCCTTAAACTGATTTTAACTCCTTCTGTTCTTTTGTAATTAAAAAAAAAAAAAAAAAAAAAGAAAATTAAAATAATAAAAAAAAAAGAGACACATTGACAACACTGGACAAGTGAACAATAAAAAAGAAAGATACATAAAGTCTCCAATTCATGGACATTTGGAACAATTTTAATAGCACATGCAGCATTCCTTGATAGTGGGTCTTTTTGCACAAACAAAATTGCAATGAAGAAATTAAATTTATACTTTTCCTTTAAAAGGCTAGAATATATCTTTAAAAAATAATTTTTAAAACTACCAAAAGCACCTGTGCAAAGGTGGAAAAATTAGTTTGGTAACTCTGAAAGCCACAAAAGGACCCACTATCCTCTGATTTTTACTTTTCTTTGCGTGTGTGTGGTTTTGTTTTGTATTTTTTTTGTTTTGAATCAGTTTAATTTTGTCGGTAATTAACTCAGCCATTGCGATTCCATGCAACTAAATGTCAAATGAGGTAAAACTGCTGTGCAGTGTGTTCTTGACTCAGAAGGCAGTAGGTGATCATGCTGGAAGCCACATGATCAAGGCTGCATCTCCCTTCATCCCTCTGGGCACTGCTATGGGATAGTGGGTCTCTTTGAGGACTTTCAAGCCTGAGTGGGGGATGGACAACATATGATTCCTAGAAAAAGGAGGAAAACAACACATAAGCAAAACAAAACAATGAGCAAATTCAAGCTGGGGAGATGAGGCAGGCGTGGCGAGGCATGGAGCAAAAATGATGGGTGGGGGGGACGTGCTGGGGGGATGGGAACGAAACCAACCAAACACAACGGGGGGACAGAAGGTCTTCAAAGAGCCCGGGGGCGCGGGGGCGGCGCGGCCCCGCGATGCTGCATGTGGGACCCGCGGGGACACGTGGGACACTCACACTGCTGGCTGGGGTCCGTGTCCGTGGTCAGCTTCACGTAGTTGGACGGGAAGAGCCCCACGTGGCCGTTGACCTCCCCCTTCCACCAGTCGGGGTCCTCCCTGTTGAGCACGGTGATGATCTGGCCCTTGTTGAAGGCCAGCTCGTCGTCGTTCTGGGCGCTGTAGTCGTACATGCCGATCACCTGGCACACTGTGGGGCACAGGGGTCACCTGGGGCTGCAGCCACCCCTGCAGGGCATCCCCAGGGACCCCCAGTGCCACCCTGCCCTGCCCAGACCCCCAAAATCCCACCCTGGGCATCCCTGGCAGCGCTGGCCAAAGGCTCCTGCAGCTCTGGCAGCCTCGGGGCTGTGCCCATTCCCTGGGCAGTGCCAGCACCTCTGGGGAAGAGCCTTTCCTGATCTCTAGTCTGGTCCTGCCCACATGCAGAGGTTGCCTCTGGACATTGCCCATGGCTCAGGACAGCTCCACAGAATTCACAGGATCACTGGGATGGAAGAGACCTTCAAGATCACCAACCCAGCCCCAACACCTCAACTCAGCCCTGGCACCCAGTGCCACATCCAGGCTCTGTTAAACACACCCAGGGATGGTGACTCCACCACCTCCCCAGGCAGCCACTCCAGAACTTTATCACCATTTCTGTAAAACCTTTTCCCTGATATCCAACCTGTATTTCCCTTGGCTCAGCTCGAGGCTGTGAGCTCTGGTTCTGTCAGTGCTGCCTGGAGAAAGAGCCCAGCCCCAGCTGGGCACAGGCACCTTTCAGGAGCTGTGGGGAGTGACAAGGTCACCCCTGAGCCTCCTTTTCTCCAGGCTGGGCACCCCCAGCTCCCTCAGGGGTTCCTCGCAGGGTTTGTGCTCCCAGCCCCTCTCCATTCTCACTGCCCCCTCTGGACGTGCTCGAGTATCCAGATCCCATCCTGGGGCACAGCTCAGCCCCCCCAAACTGACTCCAGGGGTTTAAAAATCCCAAAGAATTTCACGGAATCCCAGCATGGCTTGGGTTGGAAGGGCGCTTAAAGCCCAACCAGTGCCACCCCTGCCATAGACAAGGACATCTTCCACTGCCTCAGGGTGTTCCAGCCTGGCCTGGAACCCCCCACCAGGACTGGTCAGTGGAAAGGAAAATCTGGGACACTTTGGAACTTCCACTACTGGAAGCTGCATAATCCAAAAGAAAGCCAGTGGTGATGCCCTTGTTGTCCTAGTTAGGTTTTCAGAACAAAAAAATCGTGGAAAATACAAGAGAAAATTGACAGAACTGGGGTAAAGCATCCCAGGCCATCCAGACTGCTCTGCTGGCACCCCAGGACTGCTTCCAGCAGGGATTTTCTATTTCCCTGCAGCGGAACTCATCCCATCTCAGAATACACCTGGTTCTGCTCACTTCTGACAAAGCAGTTCCTTGAGTTCTCTGCAGCAGCAGGACTGTTTAGTTCAATAAATAATCCCCTCTATTTCTCTGCTGTCTTCTCTTTGCCAGGCCACAGGGCTTCTGGTTTCTCACCAGACATCAGACTTCTATTAATGAGCCTTGCTGGCAGGTTCTCTCCACTGGATTAATCCAAAAATTTGCTTTTATTTTCATCCTTGTACCAAGCCAGCAACTTATTTCAATTTGCCAAACAGCTTTTCTCTCTTTTTGTTAATTACAGTTTAATTAAGATGTTCTGCAAAAAGTGCTAGAATTTTATTCTGTAAAATTTAGCATGTGGAGAAAGTCCCAGATTGTCAAAACTGAAGTAATTTCAAAAAACATTAAAAAATCTCATCCTGTTTCCTTGCAAAAGGTTCTGTCTCAGTGCTGAGTTGCCATTCTGAACCTGAATTCCATGAGGCATTTTCTGGATCTTTAGAACAACCACCAGCCAGGCAGCAGCAGTCCCACAAACACAGGACCATGGAATGGGGTCTGGGAAGTCCCTTCCAGCCCAGCCAGGCTGTGATTCTGTGGAAATGTTCTTTTCTGTGGCTCCTGTGTCCTTTCCCAAACCCTGCAGTGCAGGAGGAAAGGTCCCTCCCCATGGGGCATGTCCCACATCACCTCAGACCAGGAGGTTCTGCAGGAGAGGAGCCTCAGGTGCCAGCCCTGGCTCCTCCTGAGCCTCTGCAGCTCCTGCTGCTGTCAGGGATGGGCTGGTTTGGGGATGGAGACACATCCCAGAGCTCCTGTCCCACACTCAGGGCAGGGCTGGTTTGGGGATGGAGACACATCCCAAAGCTCCTGAACCACACTCGGGGCAGGGTTAGCTTGGGATGCAGGAACACCACAGAGCTCAGGTCCCTCATTCAGGGATGGGCTGGGCTGGTTTGGGAATGCAGACACATCCCAGAGCTTCTGTCCCACACTCAGGGCAGGGTTGGTTTGGGATGCAGGAACACCCCAGAGCTCCTGTCCCACAGTCAGGGATGGGCTGGGCTGGTTTGATGATTGAAGAACATCCCAGAGCTCCTGTCCCACACTCAGGGATGGGATGGGCTGGTTTGATGATTGAGGAACACCCCAGAGCTCCTGTCCTCTCGACACCCCTGTCCCACACTCAGGGATGGGATGGGCTGGTTTGGGGATGCAGGAACACCCCAAAGCTCCTGTCCCACAGTCAGGGATGGGATGGGCTGGTTTGATGATTGAAGAACATTGCAGAGCTCCTGTCCCTCATTCAGGGATGGGCTGGGCTGGTTTGGGGATGGAGACACACCCCAGAGCTCCTGTCCCTCATTCAGGGATGTCCTGGGCTGGTCTGGGGACGCAGGAACACCCTGGAGGCTCTGGAACACCACAGCCCTCCCAGCTGAAGGCCCAGCAGGGGCACAGCACCCGGGGAAGGGGTGCCAGGGGCAGGCAGGGCTCACCTGAGGGTGCTGCAGGCCTGGGCAGCTCGGTGGGGGTGCTCTTGCTGGTGCCAGGGCTCAGCAGCTTGACGTAGTTGGCCGGGAACCAGCCGATCTGGCGCTTCTTGCCGCGCGCCTGCGGAGACAGCGGCTGCTCACAGGAGCCTGGGCAGGCACCAGGAGCTCAGCACCAGCCCAGCCCCGAGGGCAGAGGGCTCCGGGCAGGGAAACCTCAGCTGCTCTGTGGCACTAGCTGATTGTTACACTATTAACATAGAATCTTACTAATATTTCTCATTAAATGCTCATTCATCATTATGATTGTGTGGCAGGCACATTCTTCTCTCTCTCAGGATTTTTTCATAGAGCAGCACAGAGAGAAGAAGGAGAAAACGATTTCTGTTTCTGCTCCTTGTTTTCCCATGTGGAACGTGTTTGGAGAATTGTTTCCCTGGGGTGTTGCTTGGTTGGATTCTGGTGAGGATTGTTTGAGCTGATGGCCAATCCAACCCACCTGGGGCTGGACTATCAAAGAGGGTCATGAGTTGTGAGCGAGTCAGATATGGGAGTTAAAAAAAGTGGGTATATAGTTTTAGTATCTCCTATAAATAGTATATTAATGTATTATAGTATAGTTATAATAAAGAAATCATTCAGCCTCTCAACTGGAGTCATACATCAGCATTTCTTCCCACCAAGTTCACCTACATTTACAATAGGCTTGTTACATTTTAATACATCCCCAGATTGTGACAGTTTAAACAGAGATTAAGAATCCAAATTTCCTCTTTTCTTTTACAGAACCATGTTCCATTGTACTGCAAAATTCCTGTCTCTTAGGAACAGGGGCATTCTACAGAAACATATCCAAGCTTTTCAATGCCTTGTGTCACCAAAGCAGGAAACCTCATCCTGTTATCTCCCCAAATCCAATGTCCATTGCAAATCAAACCCAGAAAAATTCCTTACAGTAAGAAAGGTTCTTCCAGAACTTTGAATCCAAGCTTCTAACTCTATCTCAATGATGATTTTAACTGTTTGTTCTGTTTGTGTTACAATAAGGTTGGCATTTGGGGCAAGGAGAATTCTGCCTCTGAAAAACACACTGTTAACTTTGGTGAAGTCATCTAAAGGATTTACTATTCTTGAACTACTTTCTTCCCTGTCTAAATCTTTCCTAAAAAAGAAAACACTTGATCTAAAGTCTATTTAAATAATTTAAGAAATTTTTGAACACTGCATTAAACCAGCAATGTAATGCTTAAAACATTTGCCTTATTTTCCTTCACTGTGACCCCCAAGTGTAGAGCAGGAGAATAAAAAGAACAGTCAGGGATTGCTAACAAAATAAAACCCAATTGTAAAACCACATGTAAGACATTAAAGCAGCTAAACTTACATAGGAGTATTTACACAACCAAAATGGAATTGTTTCAGGGCCTCCCAGCAGCTGCTCAGTGATAACTGTGTCAGCTCTTGCCCAGGGAAGTTTCTTTTCTGTCTTAAAATACATTTAATGGAAACTCTTTAAAGCTAAAAGTTACCAACAGCATCAAGGTCAGTGATGGAAAACCCCAGAGGAATCCTGTAAGAGGATTTCTCCACAAAAGATGAAAAAAATATCACCAGGAAAGGCAAAAAGGGCAGGTACAAAGTGTTAAAAATAACTGAATTGGTCTGAGATCTGCACTGCACAAATAAATCAATGGCATTGTCCCATCTCCAATTTCCTTCTAAAAACCAAGCCAAACAGAAACTCCTTCAGGGGGACCAAATTGTCAAGTTCTACTCTCAAAAACACCTGGGAGGGTCCAAACCTGCCCTGAGCTCCTACTGCTCTCCCAAATCCAGGCATGGCAGGTGTGGAGTGTTCTGGAAAGGTGTTTTTTGGGAACTGCTGCACTGCAGAACGTTGTCAAATTTATTTATCATCAACACATTCAGCATTTTCAACTACTAAAAACTATTTTTAAAATGGGATTTTACTAGGAAAAAAAAAAAAAAAAAAAAGGAACTAACTTGGAGCTCTCCTTCCCACCAACCACCTGGATTCTTCTTTCTGATGAGAATCAACTGGCCAGGAGCAAGAGTCAGCTGTTCTGGGCCTGTTGCTGTGTAAGAGGCAATAACTTGGGCAATTTCTGTTGAAGCAGAGGAGGAAAGAAAAGGTTAATTTGAAAAAATCTGAGCATATTTTATCCAACATTCATTCTGCTATAAGACTGTGTTATTCCTTTCCAGAAAATTTTTATGGATTTATGAATTTCCATGAATACATGTGGTAATTGTCAAATAAATGAGGGGTTCAGAGCACTACAGGAATAAAGATGTAATAAACCAGAGGTGCAGCAGCTCTATGGCTGGAGATCAAATATGTTTGAAATGGATAATAATAATAATAACAATAATAATAATAATAGGAACTGTACAGCTTTTAAAATGCAGTGTTTTCCAGTAAATACATCTTTGCACTGAGCTCCCTAAGGAGAGCAGGCACATCAATGACAAAATAAAGAAGTTGCACCAAGAGGTACAAATTCAGGCTGGCAGAGAATTTCTCAGCCTCTGGCCCCAAAGGAAATGTTTTCCAGTGCAGCAAAGAGGATTTCTCAGGAAATCTTTGTTCCATGGAGGCTCTCACAGAACAGGGGCTTTGTCTGGTCCCCTCCCAGCACCAGGGGACACAGAGGAACTGGGAGCTCACAATTCCAGGGAATTACCCCAAGCAGGTGTTGGAGTTTCCTCTGCCCCACAGTGCTTATGGAAAGGCAGGGAACAATTCTGGTCCCCACAGGGTTAAGCCAGGCTTGGATCCAAGTGAAGCTGCAGGAATTCTGGTGTCCTCCCAAAGGCAGGCTCAGCCCTGTCCCCAGGGCATGAGCAGGGTGAGGGGGACACAAACACACACAGAGTGGGGCTGGTGCTGCTGGAGCTTCCCGAGGGACCCAGGACATCACTCTTTCCTCAGGGATTCATTCCAAGGGCAGCTGGAGGCAGAGGAACCCAGGAACCCTGGGAACTGAGGGAGGCTTTGGTGCAGGGAAGATACAGAGAGAGTTGAAGCCCAACATGGAAATGATCAAATGATTGACATGAAATTTAGAAGGAAAGGACCAGCAGGAATATTAAAAATTATCAGAGAAGCAATTGAGATAAAATGAGCAGCATGAGGAGGATGGGGAGCAATGCAAAGAACACAGGGGGCAGCTGCAGCAGAACCTCCCTCAGGACCTGGCAGCAGGAGAGGCAGGGACAGGGAGCCAGGCAGGTGGTGGAAAGGCCTGGAATGATAAAGGTGCTTTAAACCAGGATCTGGGATCAGCACACCAATTATTGGAGTCATGGATGGCCTGGGTTGGAAGCACCTCAGAGCCCACCCAGTGCCACCCCAGCCATGGCAGGGACACCTCCCACTGTCCCAGGCTGCTCCAGCCCCAGTGTCCAGCCTGGCCTTGGGCACTGCCAGGGATCCAGGGCCTGCCCACCCTGCCAGGGAACAATTCCTAATTCCCAAAATCCCATCCAGCCCTGCCCTTCCCAGCAGCAGAACTGTGTTCCCAGCCCAACCACTCCCTGGCTTTGCCCTCACCCAGCACTGACTCTACTCTTGGTTTTTCTCTCTTTAAACCTTCCACTCTCCTGCCAGCACCTCCTGTATTTAAAGAGAAATTCCTCCTCCTGTCTTCTGCTTTCACAGCTAAGAAAGCTGGAGGGGGACTTGGGACAAGGGGGAATGGCTCCCACTGCTCTGCTGAGCAATCCAGCAGGGAGTTCACATTCCCTTCTGAGCAAGCAGATTTTTATTCTCTAGCTACATGTTATTTAGTGATTGACACACTAGAATGATTAGAGGATGAATTATTTTATTACAGTTACATTATTTATTAACTGCATTTATTCCAGTTATTTTATAATGGTTTTCATCAGTGCAAACTACTCCAAGATGACCAAGAGCAAAGAGTCTATTTTCATGGAAAAGGTTTTGTTGCCATTGAATTGAACACTTAAGAACAGAGAGAAGGTGCTGTCACAATATTTGACTCACCAGGTTTCTTCCCTAAGCTTCCTGTTTTCCCAGCTGCTCCTGGAGCCTTGAAATGGAGAACAAGAGACAAGTTTAGCACTCAGGCTTCTTTCTCCAGTACACAAAAATGATTCACAAAGCTTCACTCAACAAACATGTGAGTCAAAAACTCACAATAAATTCTGTTCTTACAAAAATCCTTAATATTTTAGATGGCAATAAAAACCTGGGAATAAATACCAAGCACAAAGTGGATGATTAGTTAATGCAAAAGTGCAGACTTTTATTCCCTTTCATGGGCTGCAAATCCCAAAGGAGATCCCATTTGCAATCCCAAAGGAGATCCCATTTGCAATCCCAAAGGAGATCCCATTTACAATCCCAAAGGGGATCCCATTTGCAATTGCAAATCCATGTATCTACATTATGGGAATTCTGTGGAGGCGAGCTGAAACAACAATAGAAGTTTTCATCCCTCCAAATTGCTGGATTGTAAATATTCCTGAGCAACTCCCTGCACCCAGACAGGGTGAGGTGAGGGATGAACATCTGCATCCAAGGGATTGGAAGCAAAGCCTTTGAAGAGCCACAGGAAATTCAGCAAAACCTGATGGCAGTCCAGTTCCTGCCCCCTAAAAAATTCCTGCAGTTTCCTCCCAGGAATTGCAGGACAGTTTTATGTCCTGCACTAAGGAGGTCTGAGGTGGATAACAGCAACTTAAATCTAAACTGGACTGTGGCCAGGAATGTTGGGGAGCCATAAAAGTCCTCCTGCCTTCAACACCTTCCACCTCCCTCAACTTCACCTTCAGGATCCTCCTCACAAACTTGGAGCCAACATCAAACCACATGAAGGTTTCCACAGAATCCTAACTCCTGTGTGGAGAAGAACAGTTTCCTCCTCCATATTCTCCCTGTCAACTGATGCTTTGAAAACTTGGGGATTCTGGCAGCAATTAAACTGAGGAGTAACTGAAGAACAGCTCAGTGGCTGAGAGAAAAGGACCACTCAAAACCCTGTGTTGGCTGTGAGTCACCTCTAACATGGATTAGCAGATACATCTTCAGCTTGCCTTGATGTCTCAGAGCTCCTTTCCTGTCACAGATTATTACAGTCACACCCACAGGAGCAGCAGATCCTCCTCTCCTCCCTGACCTGCTTTGATTGCCCCCAGATCCCCCTTCCCTGCCCCTGTGAGCTGGGCCATGAGCAGGGACCCAGGAGAGCCCCCAGGGGAGCAGGGACAAACCCCAGTGCAGCTCTGGGGACAGGGGCAGATGGCCCTGACAGCCCCACGGAGGGGAGTGAACCACAGCACTGCCAGGATGACCCCAGGAATTCCTCCTGCTCTGGGAAGTGTTCTGGCAGAGGAACAACCTCTGCCCTCCTCAGCAAAGAACAAGGACCTTCAGAGAACCCCCTCCTCCCAAACATGCCCTGGTCAGCATCCACTCTGCTGGATTAGAAGCACATGGACAGACCAAACAGACTGGGACATTGCCTGTCTGTGACACAGAGAGATGATTTTAAAACAGAAACTTCAGAACTACCTTGACCAGACTGAGTCTGAATTGCCTTTGAGGATTCTCTGAATCCTCAGAAGCGAAGGAACACAAAGAAAAGTCCTACAGCACTTCAAGAAAGAACTAAATTCATAAATAACACATTTAGGATGGTCCCCATTACTGGCCCACTCAGGAGAGGGAGAAGCAATTCCTACTCCTTCTGCTGAGGGAAAACACAGCAGCAAGGCCAGACCCTGTTCTGCCTCCCCTGCACACCTGAGGGCACTTTGTGACAAGGGATGAAGTCTCCTGAGCCAGCAGAGCAGAATCTGCTCTGCCAATTTAATAATCCCCACCCAGCAAGGACTTGCCAGTTGTGCTGTACAGCAGGACCCTTCAGATCCTAACTTGATCCATTCAGGGATTATTTTCTGAACCCCTGTGCAAAGTTTTATAATTGCATGTCCTGAAATTGTTGTGTTTCCAAGCCATCCCCACAGAGGGAATTCTCACCAGTGTCCAGAATAAAACCCTGTATCCATCCACCTCCCCCTAAGGAACACCCTCAGAATGGGCCATTGTTCCACTCAAGAACAAAGACTTCCCCACTTATTTAATAAACTGAACCTTGAAGGAACAGGGAATGGTTTGTTTTAGCACCCTGAGGTGAATGGGCACAGAAGAAATAATTTAAAAAATTCTTCTGCTGTGGAAACCATTGAGATTTTGAGTCATTTCTAGAAACTCTGCCCTTGCTGCTAAAAGATCACTCCTGCTTTTCTTTGGTTCTGTCAATTGTGCAGAACACATGAAATTATTCCTCTTTTCAGAACATTTTCCAGCCCAGGCAGCTGTCCAAGCACAGCAGCACATCTGAGTGCCCAGAGAGCCAGGACTCTGAAATCCTCTGCAAAAACTGTCTCTGGGAGCAGGCTGGAGAGCAAAACCCAGGTCCCCACTTGGAGGCAGATCCGTGTCCTGCAGGCACAGAAAGCCTGGCATGGAAACAACATCCCAGCAGCAGGGGCTCCACCAGCTCTGTGCTCCTTCCTCCCTCTCTCATCAAGATTTGAGCTGAAGGTGGGATTTTCACCAGCACAAAGGGCACTTGGGCAGCTTTGGGTGAAGTGCACTGAGCTGGGGCAGCCCCAGCCAAGCTGAGGTGACAGAAACACCAAGCTGAGCTCTCTGACAAAAGGGGGCTCAGAACTGAACACCTGAGCTCTGCACAGGGACCTGCCAACAGTGCCCAGTCCCACCTCCCCAAGGACTGCAACACTGAACATCACTAACCACCAGGTTTTTAACCCTGGCCCAGAGGACATTGCTGGAATTTCTTGACACTGAAAATTTCCTCTTGAAAGGTTTCCTATGGCTGCAGATTTCACTGCAGCTGTTATCCTGTGGCTTTTCCAGCAGCAGGAATGGCTCTAAGGAGTGACTCTGCTCAGGCTCTGTGCTGCAGTCTTTCACCCAGTTCTTGTGCATTACCATCCAGATCCCCCCAAATCCACTGATTTTTATTTATTTATCTTTAACCCCCCCCCATTATTCCAGAGATATAAACCAGTATCCTTCTCATCAAGAGATCAGCTGTGTACCCAACCCTGAATCTAAACCAATTCCTACTAGGAGATAAATTATCATCTCAAGCCATATAAATGGCAGAACATCTCTCTTAAGAATGGCTAAAAAGAAAACAAAAAACCACCCCAAAAAACCCCAACATGGATGTGTTCTGTGGAATTATTTCAAGCTAAAAAGAGATTAAAAAGAACCTCTATTATTCAGTCAAAAACTGACTAATAAATACAGTAGTTAGCAAAGTTTTGGTGCAAAATTTGTTCTTGATTGCAAGAAATTATAGGGAAAAATGTAATAGACAGAAATATTACTGTTTAGATTTTTTGGGTTTTTTTAATAATAGCAGTAAGATACAGCTCAGGCATTAAAAACTTACCAGGGCAATATAACAATCATGACTGTTCTGATCAGTGTCTAAAAAACTGTCAAGTGCACTACTGATGTTGGCATTATGTGCATGATGATCCCCCAAGTTATTTACGATATTAAGTTGTAAAATGAAACTATTGTTGTTATTGTAATTGTTTCCTTTCCAGTCTCAGTCAATAAATCTGCAATGCATATTTATTTCCCCTACCATACCCTGCCTTCAGCTACCACTACAACCCCAAAGAAAACATTTCTCTACCTCAGAATCTTTGAGTCTCACATAATTAGATGGGAAAACTCCTGATTTATCACCCAGCGTTCCCGTCCACCAGTCACCATCTTTCTTTGTCACCAGGATCAGGTCACCTTGTTGGAAAGTGAGGTCTCCCTGCTCCGAGCTCTCGTAGGTGTACATGGCAATGTACTCTGGAAAAGGGAAATACAGCACATGGAAAACTCCTGAGACACCCCTGAGATCCCCTGCAAAACCTCCTTCATACCAGGGCTAGGCAGAAGGCAAATTTATTATTTATTACTCATAGAAACATCAATATTTCATGAATAAAGTTGCATCTATCAGAACTGAATAGGATCTATCAAAAGGCTGCCTCGGGGTGGTGGGGTTTGTATATCATTTGCCATTTTAATTAAAATGTACATAAATCATTTATTTAGATACTAAACATTTTTCCCAGTGATTTCTGGGTTGTGCTGATGAGTGGGATGCAAAGTGCACACACCTTAAAAATCACCTTCTGCACATGAGCTTTTCTGCAACCCTCTCGACAGAAAGTGTTAAATCCCTGCTTTATTGTTTCTCAAAACCACAGCTTTTTGAAGAGTTTAAACAAAAGTTGTGTTCCTTTTTAATACAAACACAACACCTGAGATATCCCACCTGGACAAGACTCTTCATGCCCACAATTCCTCCTCCTCAAACACCAGGAAAACCAGAACAAGGTGACCTTGAAGGTCCCTTCTGACCCAAACCAGCTGGGATTCTATGGAATAACTGAGCAGAGCAGCTGTACCTTGAAATAACTGATTATCTCCCTTTTCTCTGCTGCTCCCTTCTTTTAGTTTCTGTGGTGCTCAGGCCAGACAAATGAAATGCTAATGTCCCTAAAAGTGTACCTGGAAATTCAGTTAGAAACTTCAGGTGTGCTGTAGGGACCAGACACAAATGTTCACCTGTACCCTACATTTAGATTAATTGCTCTCCTGTGCCTGTGATTTAATTAGCAAACCTCTGAGCTGCCTCTGCACTGCAGGGGATTAAGAGTTAAGGCAGCTCAGGTGGGGACATTCCCCTCCAGCTGAAGGGTGGCAACAGCCCCCTTTGAAAACCCTTCAGGAGAATATCTGAATTCAGAGTCTGTGCCCCAGGCCCCACCTTTAAAAGGGAGCTGGCCAAAAAGATCCCAGTATTCCCTAAGTGACTGGGATTCATTAAGAGCTCTAATGAAACTCTGGGAACCAGCTTTGGGGGAAATGAAAATATTTACCAATTCCCAACACCATGAACACATGGACAGAGGTGCTTATTTGGTCCTCTGTGAAAACCCATTCTGGATCAGAAAATGTCACCAAAATAATGGCAAAAAAAAAAAAAAAAAAAAAAAAAAAATTGGGAAAAGTACAAACTACAAAATATATTTTGTATTTTATACTTTTTCAATATTTCTATTGGATATTTTCACATCTTTTGTTTAATATTTCTACTGGATATTTTCACATCTTTTGTAGTTTGTACTTTTTTCACTATTTCTACCGGATGTTTTCACATGTTTTGTATTTTGTACTTTTTTCACTATTTCTACTGGATGTTTTCACGTGTTTTGTAGTTTGTACTTTTTTCACTATTTCTACTGGATGTTTTCACATGTTTTGTATTTTATACTTTTTTCACTATTTCTACCGGATGTTTTCACATGGTTTGTATTTTGTACTTTTTTCACTATTTCTACTGGATGTTTTCATGTCTTTTGTAGTTTGTACTCTTTTCACTATTTCTACTGGATGTTTTCATATCTTTTGTAGTTTGTACTTTTTTCACTATTTCTACTGGATATTTTCATGTCTTTTGTATTTTTCCCAATATTTCTATTGGATATGCTCATATCTTTTGTGATATGTGAAATTATTCCTTCTCTATATACAACATACAAAAACTATTACTCTAATAATAATAATTCTAAATTATTCTAGAGGCAAACTGATTAGCTCTTGGATTTTAACACCACTTGAAGAGCACAATCTGGTTACTGATTTTGGCAAAAAGCAGAGTTCTTGTGTTCAATTCAGAGTAAGAGACTGCCAAGCCAGGACTCACCTTCCCCTGACACCGCTGCCTTGGCTGCTGGGGATGCTACCCTTTTCAGACTAGCAGGACTTTCTGAGGAACCAGAATCCATGCTTTAGAAGAAAATAATTGTTATTTAAGAAATTCAATCTCTTCAGAAAAATTACTATTATAGTTCAAATATAAAATGCAACCTCAAGCAACACCCTGGGTTTTAAAAGAAGAGACAGTAAATGTGCAAAAAAACCAAAAAGCTTTGAACACAGCGATCTGTCATGGTCACATTTAAGCAACTGCCTTAAATACAGAACTTTCTGCATCTCCTCTTTTTCCTCAGGAAAAAAAAGATCTAAAATCATTCTCATTTGTATTCCTAATGCTAATGTTGCCTTCAAAATACAAAAAATGAGATTTTAGATGTTTACTCTCCAAGAATAATGAGCAGTGATATAGATTTGAGGAATACCTTTTAATTTTGGCCAGATAGGAGCTCTGACTTACACAGCTGTACTTCAGAAAGTCCAATACACTCATTTTTCAGTTGCAAGTCACATAAAATTAAGAAGGTTAATTAATCTTTTGTTGGCGAGGCAAGACCCAAGGAGAACTGAGGTCAGTATTCTTATTCTCTTAGCCTTATTGAGGTCAGTCTTATTATTTCTTAAATTCTTATTCTTATTGAGGTCAGTCTTATTATTCCTTAAATTCTTATTTTCTTATAATTAATTATTTTATTGATTTCTCAATTAAGAAATTGAAAAATTCTTGAATTTTCAGGATTGGAAGTCAAAACCCTCCAGATAAAAACAAGGTCCCTTCTACAGGGTAAAACTTTAAAATTCAATGGTGCAGCTCTGGCCATTTCCTTCTACCAGCACAGAAGTGAAGGACAGGAAGAGCAAATAAAATACCTCGTGGACTTCCTAATGGGGCCTGAGATGAGCTTGACGTAGGATTTGGGGAACCAGCCCTTCTGGCCCTGCACCTCCCCAAACCACCACATGTCCTGCTGCTCCAGCACGGTGATCACGTCGTTCTTGTTGAAGTTCAGGTGGTTGTCTTTCTTTGCTCTCCAAGGATACAGAGCCTGTGCCTGAAGCCCCTCCACTTTTTCACCCTTCAGAAAGAAAAACAGGAGTCAGCCATGCTCCGCTTGCAGCAAGAAAGCTGCTTAAGGAATTATATCCTCAGGCTGCTTAGACAGCAACAAATAGAGACTCTGTCAACTAAAGCATCAGTTAAACTTCCAAAGTAATTCCAGGAATGTTTACAGTCCTCCTGCATTTCTGCCTCTTAACACATCATGAATGCAATGCAAGATTGAATTAATTACTTTTATTTAAGATACACATGTAATAAACCCTTGTGAAGCTGCTTTGGCAGGACTCCTAGTCAATTTTATGGAAAATGATGCTTTGCTGCATTTTATTCCTTGCATATTGCAATTTCTTTTTGCTCTGAGATAGATGTTTAGCACTTCCCAGAACACATGAGCTCCCAAGAACAGTTTGTTGTTCCACTGAGGAAAAGGAAATGCCTGAAGAGAGGGACAGAATTCAGCTGGGGAGCTTTGCCATTGCTATTCCACTTAACCCACTTGGGAGTGAAGGTTCTCAGGGGAGTGAAGAAAGCCCCAAGGAAGTGACCCAACCCTGCACCACCAAAATCTAAAAAAGCCATCCCAGCCCAGCAAACCAGAAACTGCTTTGTGTTAAATCCTGCCCCAGATATTGCCAATTGATCAAAGATCCACAGCATGGCCTGGGTTGGGAAGGGACCTTAAATCCCACCCAGTGCCACCCCTGCCATGGCAGGGACACCTCCCACTGTCCCAGGCTGCTCCAGCCCCAGGGTCCAACCTGGCCTTGGGCACTGCCAGGGATCCAGGGGAATCTGGGAATTCCATCCCAGCCCCTGCCCATCCTCCCAAGGAGGAAATTTTTCCTAATATCTGATCTAAACCTGTAATTGCTCACTTTGAAGCCATTCCCTGTGTGCTGTCCCTCCCTGCCCTGGAAATTGTCTCTCTCCAGCTTTCCTGGGGCTCCTCCAGGCCCTGCAAGGCCACCCTGAGCTCAGCCCAAAGCTTCTCCTGTGCAGGGGAACAATCCCAGCTGTGCCAGCCTTTCCTCCCAGCAGAGCTGCTCCATCCCTCTGCTCATCCTGGAGCCTCCTCTGGGCTCTCTGCAGCAGCTCCAGCTCCTCCTGGGCTGGGGCAGGGCTGGGGCAGCTCTGCAGGTGAGACCCTCCCTGCCACCCCTCCGGGAGGTGCTCACTGTCACGTCAGGTGAGTGTTTCAATACACAGGCAAGGTTCACACTTTGCTCTCCAAGCCTCGGTGCTGGCTCAGAGCAGGTGGGAGAGGCCAGGAGCTCACCTGGCCCAGCACAGGGGACGGGGACGAGCCAGTGACAGTGGCGGGGGTGAAGGCCGAGCGCTGCCGGAGCTGCCCCGCGCTGGGCACGGTCAGCGAAGGCTGAGCTGCCCAGGCATCCCAGTTATCACTCTCTGCCTTCTCACTGCTGTTTGCTGGCCAGCTAGAAAGAAACAGAAAAGAACAATGTGATTGCTACTGTTTTTAACAGTAGGAAAAAAAAAAAATCACGCAGAACCAATATTTCAACATTCCACATGAATTTCTTTTCCACGAGTATCCAGCAGCTTAACTCAAGGTGCAGCAGTGAAACCAAACACTAGTTAACCACTTTAACAACTTCACCATCAAAGGCAACCCCCAAACTGAGCTCCTTGTCCTTGCCACTGGAGGACAGGGCTCTTAGCTGTGTCCCCACAAACAGAAGTTCAAGCAGTGCAGGCTGCATTACACACAGTGGAAAGAGAAATAAGAATAACCCATCATTCTTTCCAAAACTGGTTTGAAACCTTCCCCCCTGCACATCACTGACCTCTTACACCCCTTTCCATTAGACACAGAATCATGGAATGGTTTGGGTTTGGACCTTTAAAGCCCACCCAGTGCCACCCCTGCCATGGCAGGGACACCTCCCACTGCCCCAGGCTGCTCCAGCCCCAGTGTCCAGCCTGGCCTTGGGCACTGCCAGGGATCCAGGGGCAGCCCCAGCTGTGCCAGGGCTTCCCATTGAGATATCAGTTTATAAATATGGATTCCATGGTCAAAGGAGAAGGAATTGCAGTTGATAAGTGCCCCGTGTATTAAGACACCCAGGGATGGGCACATGTTCCAATTCCATTAGTTTTGCTAATGCTGTGAGCAGGAATTAAAGCACCTTTTCATGTCATCTCTGCCATGAACATATGATACCTAACAATAAGTAAGTTGGAAGCCTTCAATAAGGTTGGTGCAAACTAATGTAGGAGAAAGGGATTTAGGAGGTGGCAGTATCTGAAGGGGTTCCAGGAGAGATGGAGAGGGATTGTTCATTAGGAAGAGGAGTGGCAGGGCAAGAGGGAATGGGTTCCCACTGAAGGAGGAAACTCACTGAAAGAGGAAATTTCAGTAACAGATGAAGATGGAATTGTTCCCTGGCAGGGTGGGCAGGGCTGGGATGGAATTCCCAGAGCAGCTGTGGCACCCCTGGATCCCTGGCAGTGCCCAAGGCCAGGCTGGACACTGGGGCTGGAGCAGCCTGGCACAGTGGGAGGTGTCCCTGCCATGGCAGGGGTGGCACTGGGTGGGATTTGAGGTCCCTCCCAGCCCAAACCAGCCTTGGATTCTGTGATTCCGAGGAAGTGAACACCTTGGGATTTCCCCCATGCCCACATCCTCACACAGGGATGTCTCCTGTTCGTGCTGTGCCCAGGCAGGTGTGATTGGAGCAGCCCCAGGTCACACAGGGCTGCAACTTGAACAGATTCCTACAGAAAACATCTTCCACTTCCCAGAAGGTGTTTTTAGTTTGCACCCTGGCTGTGTGCTCAGTGCCAGCTCCAAAGGACCCCACACCTTGAGGGGCTGAGCAGCACCCAGACCTACGTGGAGCTGAAGTCTGCCCAGTTGTTGGCTGCTGCAGGAGCCTCTGGAGGGGCAGGGGCTCCCAGGGAGGAGGAGGTTTCCTGCACAGACACTTTGGGAGCAGCAGAGGGCTCGGCCACGGGCTTGGCAGAGGCTGGAACTTCACTGTCCGGAATCTTCTCTGCATAGTTTGCAGGGAACCATCCAGTTTTCCCCTTCAGTTCTCCACCAAGCCACCCTGGCTCTCCAGTCTGGCTTTCATCCACCTGCAGACACAGGAAGTCAGAGAGTTAACAAACATGTCCAGCAAATGGGAATTTTACTGAAAACAACCCAGATCTCCTCTACAATAATGAACTTTTTGCAATGCAAGAGGGCTTGACAATTGTTTTTTCCTTTTCTTCCCATACTGAAATCACTGAACCATGGAATGGTTTGGGTCAGATCAAACCTGTTCTGCTCCACCCCTGCCATGGCAGGGACACCTCCCACTGTCCCAGGCTGCTCCAGCCCCAGTGTCCAGCCTGGCCTTGGGCACTGCCAGGGATCCAGGGGAATCTGGGAATTCCATCCCAGCCCTGCCCACCCTGCCAGGGAACAATTCCCAATTCCCAATCTCCCATCCAGCCCTGCCCTCTGGCACTGGGAGCCATTCCCTGTGTCCTGTCCCTCCCTGCCCTGGAAATTGTCTCTCTCCAGCTTTCCTCCACCCTGAGCTCAGCCCAAAGCTTCTCCTGTGCAGGGGAACAATCCCAGCTGTGCCAGCCTTTCCTCCCAGCAGAGCTGCTCCATCCCTCTGCTCATCCTGGAGCCTCCTCTGGGCTCTCTGCAGCAGCTCCAGCTCCTCCTGGGCTGGGACAGGGCTGGGGCAGCTCTGCAGGTGGGCTCTCACCTGAGCACAGGGGCACAATCCCAATCCCAATCCCTTTCCCGACCCCAGCTGGGGGCTCAGACCAAGGCAGGGATGGATCTCCGGCTCCTCAGAGGAGCTGCTGACAATTTCCTTTCTCTCGGGCCATTTGTTGACTCTGTGCCTCCCCCTGGAAGTCGCATCCACCTTTCCCCTCCCGGTGCAAACCCATCCCTCATTCCTGCGGGTTTTGGGTCCCCTCCTGTCTCCCAGCCCCTGGCAGCCCAAGGCAATCCCAGAAATGAAGGCACTTCATGCTTGACCAGTTCCATGTGCTTTCCCTGCAGTGCAGAGCAAAATTTCCACTGCAGCAGAGATGGGAAAGCAGCAGGATGGGAGAGGGAAGGGCACAGCTGAGGGGGGAGCTGGGAAAAAGGGATTAAAGCACCGAGGGGCTGAATAATCCACACAGGGATCAGTCACCCCAGCCGGACTCACTGCAATCAGCACACAGAGGAAACAAACAGCACTGCAAAGGCAAATCTGGCTTGTGGAGATGCTCTAAAAAGTGCATCTCTGAGGTGAGCCACAGGCTCACAGAAACCACTGGGATTCTTCAGGCATAAGGAAAAACAAACAACCACAAGGTTTTAGACCCATGCAATTAATGGCTCTTCATGAGGGGATCTGAAGCTGCAATAATTCTAAAACTGCCTGTGAGGATACAGATCTTTGTTTATTCAACCAATTAAGTTCTCTATGCACACTCATGAAAAGGCACTTTGAAGGATAATTTAAACTTCGTAATTCATTTCAGCTCTGGTTTCTTCTTCATCTAAAATACAACCCACATCTGGTTTTGCATTACCATACTGAAATTTTAAATCAGTTCCTTTAAATCTTTTTAAAGCTAGTTTGTTTCAATTTCCTTTAATTTTTACAGCCAACCATCCACAAGCCCCAACAACAATCCCAGATTATTTCTTCCAAAATACAACCAGACTTTAAATGCACACCTGAATAGTGAATTAGTGTGGGGGAGGTTGTTTTTATTTATTCAGCTCTACTTTAGAGCCACAGCTGACAACTCCTTAGTTCTGTGGATCACAAAGAAGATTGACTCCAACTCCAACAATCAATAACTAAGAAAACTGATGAGAAACTATCATTACAATCCATTGTCGATTTTTCAGGAAGAATATCTGTTCCCACACAAAAGCTTGGTTGAGCTATAGCCAGGATTAAAATCAATCTCAACTTAGAGTGGAAGAAATTTAAGTACATTGAAAGGATAAGAGAATCAAAAAGTGGGAGAATTAAAAAGCCAGAGTAATTGTGGAGCCCTCCCAGACTGGCAAAGCCTTTTCCTTCCTGGATAAATCCTCCTCCTCCCTGGTTCCCTCAGCCAGGCCTCGGGTTGGTGTTACACTCTTGGAAAGAACATTCCCAGGCTCTGGAAAAGGCCCAGCTCCAGTGACAGAATGAGCTCTGCAACCCCATTCCAGGCAGGATCCCAGGCAGGATTCTAGGCAGGATTCTAGGCAGGATCCCAGCTCAGGATCAGAGCCCAGCCCCAATTCCAGCCGAGGAATTTCAGTCTGGGATTCCAGCCCAGGATCAGATCCCAACTCAGGAATTCCAGCCCAGACTCAGATCCCATCCCAGGGACTCCAGCGCAGGATCAGATCCCAACCCAGGAATTCCAGCCCAGAATCCCATTCCAGGAATCCCAGCCCAGGGCTCTGGTGGCACCTCCTGCCCGCTGCCTGCCAGGACCTCTGGTCCAAAAGGGGTCAGGATTTGAGTTCCAGCGTGGGGAAGCTCCCCTGGTGCGAGGACAGATATCCAAGGAGCAGGGATTTGGTGGCACAGGAAGCTCCCAGCTGGAGCTCAGCTCCACTGATGCCACCAGGCAGCCTCACCTTAACACTGAGCTGGCAAACTGCTCTTTTTCAAGGAAAGGCACCACTGGCACCTTTGGAAGCACAGGACAGACACGGGAGGGCTGGGGAAGGAGCTGAAGGCAGCATCAAAAGCAAACCCTGGCACAGGGTGTCTCAAGAACTTTTGATAAGCTGGGCTGGGTTACTTTGAGCCAAGGAAGTGCAGGAGAACCAGCTCAGGTGGGTCAGTGAGGAGCTCCCTGGCAGCACTTACCCACTCCCTTCTCACCTCCAGGGGAAGCAGGGATGCAAAGCAAGGCATGGTTACTGCACAGCTCACACTGACCACCCCTCTGCCCACAGCTCTGCCCACAGCTCTGCCCACAGCTCTGCCCACAGCTCTGCCCACAGCAGCCCTTCAACCCTTCCTGCTGGCCAGCAGAGCCCCCAGGAACCTGCTGGGATTATGGCCAAAATCACTCAAAAAAAGGCAACAGAGAGGAGTTACCCTGCTGGGGCTGAGGGGGTTAAAATTGAGTCCATAAACAACAGATAACAAGACTCAGATGGCCTCAAAGTCTCTATTTAAAATACATGGAGTGCTCCTTAGAATCACATATTTTGGGGGGAAATGTTATTTTCCTGCAAATATCTCTCTTAAAATTATTTCAGTGCTCTTTATAATTGTGTATTTTGGGAAAAAATGTTATTTCTCTGCAAATCTCTATTAAAAATTATTTCAGTGTCTCTTAGGATTGTGTGTTTTGCAAAAAAATGCTATTTTCCTGCAAATTTATCTTTTAAAATTATTTCAGTGCTTTTTAGGATTGTGTGTTTTGGGAAAAATTTTTTTTTCCTGCAAATCTCTATTAAAAAATTATTTTACTGCTCCTTAGAATCACACATTTGAGGGAAAATGTTATTTTCCCTGCAAGAACAGGGATAAATATGTGCAGAACTGCCTAGAACCACATGTTTTGAGGAAAAATGTTATTTTCTCTGCGAATCTCTGTTTAAAAATGTATTAAATGCTTCTTAAAATCACAACTTTTGGGAAAATTTGATATTTTTCCAGTAAGTCTGCCTGACAGTGATCACTCTTGCCCCCAGAATGACCTGTAAATCCAGGCCACCCTCTATTTCCCAGGAAAACAAGGCATCCCAGCATTTCCCAGCAGCCTTCAGAGTCTCCTCTCCACAACATTTCCTGCAGCTTTACAATCTGTTGTGTCCTCAGCAGTGATGCCGAGCCAGGATTCACTTTGCATTTTCCAGAAGCCCATTCCAAGGCCACAAACACCCAATAAATAAAAAACCAAACCAACACCAAAATGTTCAATTTCCCAGAACAGGTTTTTAAAAAAAACAATAATTACAATTTAGAGGATGCCACAAAGTGTATTTTTACAAAATCCACCATTACTAAACAGAACTAAAATGTAAAAGCTCTTATAATCAATTTTATTGGGTAGAACACTGTTGAGAATACACTTCTCCAGTGAACAATATTTAAGTATTCCCCCATGAATTTTCATTCTGCATGTTAAGAACATACTAATGATTAATTAGTATTAATATCCACTTAATCCCTGCAGCCATTAACCAGGGAATTAGAACTTAGAGAGACAAAAGCAAACTTTTCTCCAGAGTTTGACACAACCCACTGAGCACATCCCAGAAAAACTGGAAATTATTCTCTACCAACACACCTGCAACCAGATTTTTGGGATTTGATGTTCCTTTCTTGCCATATAAAATGGAACCCAGCCATAGCAGGAGCTGAAGGCTTTTCCCAGGGAACATCCCAATCCCTGCTTACCATGACGATGTCTCCAGGCTGGATGGTGATCTCGTCGTGGCTTCTGGATTCAAAAGGATACAGAGCTCTGTAATACACTATTTTTACATCCTCCTGAGCAGAAATGGTTAGAGGAGCTTTCTCTGAGCAAAGGAAACAAACACACAGATACAGAGAGAAGAAATCAAACCACCTGATTTTTAAACACTTGGAAAATGGGGTGGAAATGGAGACAAGAGTCACCAAACCTGGCAGGGTCTGCAGAACAACTTTATCCCCTTTTTACACAAGGGAGATAGAAAAATTGATTGTTTAAATACATTTTTCTTATTATTTTCTCCTCTAAACAACAAGGAAAATCACAGAAACACAGAATTACCTGGGCTGGAGGGACTCTAAATCCCACCCAGTGCCACCCAGCCATGGCAGGGACACCTCCCACTGTCCCAGGCTGCTCCAGCCCCAGTGTCCAGCCTGGCCTTGGGCACTGCCAGGGATGCAGGGGCAGCCACAGCTGCTCTGGGCAGGATTTAGTTATAAATGGGATGCAATGCTTTGGACAAGTATTTAAACCAGTTTTACATTCCCAAACAGTTTTTCTGCGTATCCAAGCCACTTAAGAGGGAAGCAGGATTCCCAATAGAGGCAAAAATCAGGATACAGTGCACGGAAAAAGCTCTCAGCTGAAAGTGAATGTGTGGAGAGAAAAAAGGGGGATTAAATCTTAGATTTCAGGTCATTGGTCCTGTTAACAAAGGAAGGCAGGAAAGGAAAAGGGTGACTAAACAACATATTGTTCCTACTCTGAAAAATCCCAAGGCATGTATCCCAGACCAAAATAAGGAGGACAGAAATAGTTTTGACAACTTGCATCCAGCCCTTTGCAGCTGAGATCCCCCTTCCCTTGCCCTGCAGTCTTAGAGCTGTGCTTGCCCCTCTGCTGCACACCAGCCTGTGGGGAAGAACAGTGATGCCTAACAGAACCAGTTTTGGAGCCTGGAGCTCAATCCATGCATTATTTACTTTAACAAGACTCCCAAGCCAGCCCTGAGCACCACCTTGTTCTATGTTAAATGGGAAAAGAGTACCTGCATTGGACCACGGAGCCTGGCCAGGCTTGTTGGGCTCCTGGTGGGGCTGGAAGAGTTTACTCAGCTTCTCCTGCACCTCCTGTTTCCCCTTATCCTCACTTTCCTTCTTCTTGGGTAGTTCTTCCCTTTTTTGCTTCTCATCTTCCTGGATTTTTTTTGGCCACTGTGGTTCTTCCTCTGGCTGTCCCCGCTCCAGCCGCGGCTTGTCCCGCTCCTGGATCCGCCTGGGGGACAATGGGGACAACACAGCCACTCAAACCAAAGCCACCAAAGCTTTTGGGTCATCTCCTGCTCCAAGTGTCCTCTCTACGGCTTTCCATGGCCTAACTTCATTTTGGTGAGTTACCAATCACTCCCCAGCATCTCCTCACACTGGGAATGAATCCCAGAAATCACAAATGCAGGGAATTGTTTGGGTTGGAAGGGACTATAAAGATCCAACACAAGGTAAGACTCCAAACAGGCAAATCAGAAAGAGAAAAGCAGGAATCAGAACATGTGACCATCCTTTTCCTCATGCTGAGGGCCAAGGAGGAGAAGTATTTGCAAGCTTTACACAGCACTCCAAAGAATTATTGGGAATTTTCCCATTCCCAGCCACCAGAGTTAACAAGTCCTTCCCCTCCACCAGAGGGGAAGACACCAAGAAAAGAATAAATAATCTCTGCTGGAAACAATTTCCCCCAGTAAAGGCAGCTCTGAAGAGCTGAAGGATGCCCAGTGTGCTCCAGTCTGTTCCATGGCCTATTCCACTCCTGGAATTCTTTCAGAATTAGAGACAAATGCCTGAGAAGCAGCTGCTCCTCACACACTTGGTGTGCTGCAAAGAACAGACCTTGTCCAAGGACAATGTCAATTCCTGATCAAAAACAGTGTGAGGAAAATAACTAATTCATGGAACCCCAGGATCCCTGGGGCTGGAAAAGCCCTCCCAGCTCAGGGAGTCTCAGCTGGGCCCATGCCCACCTTGTCCCCAGCCCAGAGCACTCAGTGCCACCTCCAGGGGACACCTGCAGGGATGGGCACTCCAAAGCTCCCTGGGCAGCCCCTGCCAGGGCCTGAGCCCCCTTTCCATGGGGAAATTCCTGCTGCTGTCCAACCAATCCACTTCCCAAGCATTATAGGGAGGCACTAGAGGACACAAACCTCATCTGCATCCCTGGAAGTTTTGGGCAGACAGGAATATTTTCCAGGAGATGCCAGGGGAGGCTGGCATTTAGGGCTCCACTACAGCAGTTCATTACCTCTGAGCTTCTTTTTGCTTTTCCAGCTCCACTGTCTTCCTTTCCTGTTCCTTCTGTTTCAACCTCTCAGCTTCCAAGCTCTTCTGCTTCTGGAGCTGCTGTTTGTTATGGATTTCTCTCAGCTCCTGGATTTAAAAAAGGCAAAAGGTGTAAAAATCCACTGAAATCCACTCTGTGAATCAGAACTGATGGCCCCAAGGAGTTCCCTGTAAGGGGACAACTCCTGGCAGCGGTTGGGGATCTCTCAAAGTCACAGTCCTGCCAAATGCAGATATTTCAGGTTCATTCCCAGGGTCTACAAACCACCTACTGTTTTTGTATTTTTATCCATTAAAGGGTTAGGAAACCAGAAAACCTTTAAATGGGACTCTGAAAAATGGACAAGGCTTAATCTGAACAGTCACTTCTGTTTTGTTTGCTGGTTTATGGAATCCATCCATTGAATTCCATACACAAATCTCCCCTCTGAGCTCTCACAACAGCAACTCTTAATCAGTTTCATTTGCCAATTAATGCTGATTTACTAAAGAACCTTCAGGGCTGGTTTATACACAGGAGACTGAAATCCTTAAGGAATGTCTTTGGGATGAGTCATGATACAGACACCATTCATATGTAAGTCAGTTTTTCTTCAATTGCCTGAAAAAATTAGAATATAAATAATAATAATAAAACCATAGTATTTTCAAGATTTGTTCTCTGCATTAACACCTACTAACACAAATCCAACCTTTATCTGGAATTTTTTTGCATGACCTGGAATTTTGCATCTGAACTCCTCAGCATTACAGTAGAAAAAGAGAAAATTTACCTATGAACACTGAGGATTTTCACTGAAAATAATTCACTTCAAAAATTGGTATCTTATCATGAAAATATGGTACAGGTAAAACCAAAACAGCTAATCCTGGAAGTATCTGGATGGTTTTTCAGAAATTCACAATCTACAAACCACAGGAAGTTTTCATTCCTCATGCACTGACACAAATGAGAAAATTGCATAAGAAAAAAAAAAAAAGAAATTGAAGTGATTCCAACCCACTGGATACAGGGGTGCAAATTTCAAAAGGGAAGCTGATCCTTGTGGCCCAGGTCTCAGTTTTATTTCATTAATGCTCCTCAGTTTTAAATCCAATGAAAACTGAACTCAGCATCATTAAAGAGAATCAGTTCCCAGGGAAGCTGGAATTAAAGAGACATTTTAAGAATCATTTAAGTTTTCCACAGACACTTTAACCCACTATTCCCTCCCAGCCAAGCTGGGTCAGTGTTCTGTGAAAGGGTTTTTCTGTGACAGAAGTGTGTGTTAAGAAAATCAAACCTAGTTTATAGTGCTGGCACAGGATGGAGCATTTTTGGAGATTAAAAAATCCCATATACATCCCTTTTGGGTCAGCCAGGAGGAAACAAAGATGTGCTGGGCATCTCATGCAACATTGTTTTACCAAGTGGGAGGAAGAGGCAGCATCTCCCACATCTCTACTGGAAGCCAGCTGAATAAAATTCTGCTAACACCTCAAAAGCCAAGACACTCCCAGCTGGATGCTCAGCACAGCCCTACACTCCTCCTGCACAGACACAGCTCCCAGCTGGACATTCCCCCTCCTGTGCTGCAATTCCAAAGACACCCCAAGGCTTTGCTCATTCCTGGACAAGGAATGCTTTACCTTAAAAGCAGGGAAATTTTTACCTGGCATTTAAATCCAAACAGATGAACAAGGAGGATTTGAGGAGTTAAAACAGCGCCATTCATGTTATTGAATAGGAATTTCAATAGCATTTCAATATTCACTACACACAGCAAAGTCATTTGCTACAAAAAACCTTCCTGGTAGAAGTGGAGTTGTTTTGGCCCTGATTGTGCCTTTTTGACAGGAAGACAACAGGACTTGGGATGTTCAGGGATTACAACCCAAGGTTTCCATCAGATCTTCTCCCCCTGAGACAAGCAGAGCATTCGATGCCAGAGGAAAGGACCCTGCAGTTCTGTGCTCCCTGAAGCTTTTCCAGAGCAGCCCTTTCCTGCCCCAATCCCCAGCTCCCAAAGCCCCTGCTTTGGCCTTGGCAGACAATTCCTCCCTTCACCCCATCCTGGGGGATGTTGGGCAAAGGAAGGGAGCTGCCACCCTCTCCTACCTGGAATCACAGATTACAGTGATGTGTAGGGATTCTTCCCATCAAAGTGTTTGCTTTTTTAAAAATTCTGAAAATCGTGACCAAAACAGGCAATTTACTTAAACTCTTGAAATTCCAGATAAGCAAAAGACAAAAATAACTCACTACAACTGTGCCCAAGTTGCAATTCAGGGCACACTCCTCACGCTGGCATAAGGATTAGATAAAATCCAATGCTAAACTCTTCTCTCTGGTTTTGGTTTGGTGCTGGCACCCCTCAGCAAACACTGACTCAGTGAAACACTGCACACTCATCTGCTTAGGGAAAGTGAAGCACATAACTGGAGGAGGCTCCTCACTCAGAGAGAGCTGGGTCCTGCCTGAGCAGGCCACGGAGACCTTTGGGAAGGAGTGTAAGTGCTGGATGCAGCCCAGGAGGAGAGCCAGGCACTGCAGCATTGCCTCTTCCACTGCCACTGACTGGAAGAAAGAAATGCTGAGATGTAAAGAGGGTTGGGAGCAGGAGTGCCCTGCTGACACTGACACACAGGCACTGACAGCCACGGGACACACGGACAGCCACGGGACACTTCAGCCCACTGAGGGTCACTGCTTTGGCCAGGCACTGGGAAAGAATTCTCAGCACAACTGTTGCACAAACATGAACTCAATCCTCGTGTGCTTTTGGGCAGGAACAGCAGCAAGAAATTCTGGATTCTTCCATGGGCATTAGGTCCTTGGAGCTTGGAGGGTCAGTTTAGATCCCGGGACACTGGGGAGGAATTCTGTACCCTGAGGGTGGGCAGCCCTGGCACAGCTGTGGCTGCCCCTGGATCCCTGGCAGTGCCCAAGGCCAGGCTGGACACTGGGGCTGGAGCAGCCTGGGGCAGTGGGAGGTGTCCCTGCCATGGCTGGGGTGGCACTGGGTGGGATTTGAGGTCCCTCCAACCCAGACCATTCCATGATCCTAAAATAAACAAGTGACCAGATCCATTTCATTGATACCTGCATCTAATAATCTAATAATTAAAAGAGATCTAATAATTAAAAGAGATCTCTCTAGACTGAGATTTTTAAAGAGCACAGAAGTTTCACTCCTTCAACTGCACGACACAAAGAAATTGCCAAACTTTCAACCTTTGTTACAAACTCAGTCACGTTATAGCCAAACACACCCCAAGCCACCAGATGGTTAATCCTGCATCATAAAATGCCCCAAACCTCATTTGAAAGGATACCTGAGCAGCCAAACAAGCACCAGCAATCTCCTGAAACCAAGTGGTTCTACCTTAAGATATCCAATACTACAATTCAAATGACCTGATCTGAAATATTAATAATATTTTGCAAGCCTGAAAGCTGTTGGTGGAAATGTACCAAATTGTAGGAATATTTCCTACTCCAAAGAACTCATCAGAAGGAATTGAAATCAGTTGTTTTGGATAGATGGCAAAAACATCCAGCCGAAAAAAAGGTCTCATTTATCTCCCTAATCACTCCTACAATATTAAGACACACAGCAAAGATGATGTACTTTAACACTTGTATGAATATTCACTTATTACAGAACATAAAAACATGGAGACAAATCCAGAGTATCCTGTAAACTGCTGTGGTTTGGAAAAGCTGCCTGGTAAACTAAGTGACCTTGATTAAATCCAGAGTTTGTAATTTATTTGTTTGATAAAAATGTATTTTAAAAAGAAAGATTTCCATGCTTCCCATCTTGACCTATTATCCCTTAATTTACAAAAAACTTTTATCATATTTAGAGCTCAGATGTGGTGGAATTGCTGAGACACAATTTGAAAAATTTCCCATTTCATTGCAAGCATTAGCCAGCTGCCTGGATAATGGAAAATCACACAGGTGGCACCACAGGACACACCCAGTAACTAAGAACTCAACAAGTTCTTCTGCTATTTAGGGAAATTATTAATTTAGCATTATTTACAAGCCAATTTTTACCTATTGTCAATGTCAGTCCCTTTTCCAGTGGTGGCTCCTAAAAGTTGTTGCAGATTTTTGATTTTTTTAGGTAATTGTATGTGAGAATTATGGGAGCTCATAATGACCTGGTTTGGAGTGCTGTGATCACTGATACATCATGTGATATCGTGTGATATGAGAGAGGTGTGCTCCCTGTGGGTGGAGAACTCCCACGTCACACAAATCCCAGTAAATCCAGGATTCTAGGAAAACCTTCACTGGCCTTGGGCACAAAATTCCAGGGTGCTGGCACTGCCCAGGGAATGGGCACGGCCCCGAGGCTGCCAGAGCTGCAGGAGCCTTTGGCCAGCGCTGCCAGGGGTGCCCAGGGTGGGATTTTGGGGGTCTGGCACTGGGGGGTCCCTGGGGATCCCTTCCAGCTCAGGACATTCCATAGTTCCATGAAGAACAACAGCCATGGAGACACTGCTGCACTCAGCAGCTTCTGAGTGGTTTCTCCACCCCTTCCATGCCTAGGCCACAAAAATCCATGTGCCTTTTTAGGGTTATAAATCCAGCTATAAAATCCTCCAGGCCCCCAAAATATGCCTTGCGTACCTTGAGAAACTATAAAAGGGAGCAGCCTCAGAATTCAGCTCCCACTGTCAGTTCCATAGTACAGCTGGGCACGAGCATGTCCAGGGCAGGGAATGGAGCTGGGAAGGGGCTGGAGAATTCCTGAGGGAGCTGGGAAGGGGCTGAGCCTGGAGAAAAGGAGGCTCAGGGGGGACCTTGTGGCTCTGCACAGCTCCTGCCAGGAGGGGACAGTCGGGGGGTCGGGCTCTGCTCCAGGGACAGGGACAGGAGGAGAGGGAACGGCCTCAGGCTGGGCCAGGGCAGGCTCAGCTGGGACAGCAGCAGGAATTTCCCCATGGAAAGGGAGCTCAGGCCCTGGCAGGGGCTGCCCAGGGAGCTTTGGAGTGCCCATCCCTGCAGGTGCCCCAGACGTGGCTGGATGTGGCCCTTGGGGACAGGGTTGGGGTGATGTTGGGGTGGCACTGGGTGATCCTGAGGGTCCCTTCCCACCCTGACAGTTCTGGGATTCTGTGACTGCCCTTCCTCAACTCAGCCCTTCCAAGAAAGCCCAGGAAGCTCAGCAGGGCAGAAATCCCCACAAACAGCTCCTCCTGGCAGGTGAATCCCACAATCTCCTCAGGCCAGAGGAGACCTTCTGCTCTTCCCAAAGAAGTGTCTACATAACTCCTTTTCAATTGATTGAAACCAATTTTCCTGTTAAACTGCAAAATCATTTACCTTTAGTCAAGACATTCCTGGCACATGCCGATAAATCTGTGCTTAATGGGCAACTTCCATTTTTAATTATCATCACCTTGTTATCTGGGAAGTGCAATCCTTAAATATTTAAAAGACTGAGTTTTGGGTGTC
Source organism: Taeniopygia guttata (assembly GCF_048771995.1). Lineage (NCBI taxonomy): Eukaryota > Metazoa > Chordata > Aves > Passeriformes > Estrildidae > Taeniopygia > Taeniopygia guttata. The sequence continues at coordinate 114,988,597 of NC_133024.1, read as the reverse complement.
TGGTTTGTTGGTTTGGGTTTTTTTTTTTTTTTTGCTGCTGTCACAATGCCAAGACTGTTCATCCCTTTCCCATTTATGTTTGGGTAATTTATGATCAAACAAAATGCAGGCACTAATTTTACAATTAATATCCTTTGGTCCAATTTATCACTTTTAAAGGACTTCATAAAAAAAAAAATAATACCCAAGAAGCACAACATGCTAAGATGTATCCAAAACCCAAATATGAAGAAAAACTAAGTGAGGTTTAAACCTCAGGGATTAATTAAGCAAGGGTTAGACCATTCTATTTTCTTTTTAATATAATTTGTGCCCATTTTGCTTGTTCTGTGTCTGACTCTGCAGAGATACTCCTCTCCCAACCTCCCTGTCTCAGACTAGGAGAATCATCTTCAAATGATGAAGATGACTTCATCTTCCCCTTAAAAGAGGGACTCACTTTTAATTTTTCCTGTAATTATTAATAACTCCAGCTGAAACAACCGATTTGCTGCTTTAATTCAACCCCACCTTCTATCTTAAATTGGTTGATTTAATCCCAGTTGATCAACTTTCATAACAACTCCATTAATGTCTCTGTCACAGTTATTTTCCTGCTGAATACTTTGTAGCACAATTTGTGACACTTTGCAGGAAATTGAGCATTTTTGGTCAGCTTTCAGGAGAACCCACCAGTGGAATTAGCAGATAAAGTACTTGAACACTGGAATATTTATGAAAAAATGAATGCTATTAAAAGTTTGTAACTACAGCCTGATTCCCAACTTCTCTCTGCAGAACTCTGACATTGCCAGTGCAGAAATACACAAAAAATATCACAGTTTTAACAAAGACTGAGTAGTAAAGCATGAAACCACAAACCACAGGCAGCTACACTCAGGGACAGGGGACAAGCAGGAGCACACAGACAGCAGATAACATTTCTGGGTGGCAGCAGAAGATCAAGTCTCTTTTATTCAAGATTTCAATTTGAACTCCTGATTCCAGCAGATTTGCTGGCCTTGTCCTGCCCTTCCTGGATGCAAAAGCACAGACATTGGTAATTTCATTTTTGCCATCATGGATTCGGAATCAGGGCTCAAATCTCCTCCTGAAGAGACTCTACAGATTAAATTGATTCAAACCCTGAGTTTGAAAGCTGAGCAGCATTTTCTTAAATAGAATAAAGATTAAATAAAATCCTCAACAGACAGATTGAGAATGCTCCCCAAACTGACATTCTTAATCATTTCAGTTCATTTTTTAACCCCACAATCAGGTTAGAAAATAATTAACTGAACAATCAGGAAGGCTTAAGGAGCCCTGGGTTACCTTCAGCTGATTATTGAAAATATCAATTTCCTGCAGTTTAGATCTGGTTTCTTTCTCCACCTCATCCAGCTGGTCCCGGAGCTGCTGCCGTGCCAGTTCCTTGGCTTCCAAGGCTTTTTTGATGGTGAGAAGGGAATCCCCTGGTTTGGAACACATTGTCAAGTCAGTATTTTCTTCTGTGGAACACTTTAGGTCACAGAAAGCAACATTTTCCCATCTGCATCTTGCAACACACAAAGAGCAATTCCAGGGGACACTATAGTGAGGGAACGTGCCCTGCCCCAGCTCAGGCATGCCCCAAAAGCTACTCACTGTGCAAACTGTTCTGCTGGACTTGCTTGAGCTGATCATTCAGCAGCTGCTTCTCTGGAATCAGCCTGCCCAGCATCTGCTGGGACTCCTGGAGCACAGACATGGGCAGGGAAAACAAGAACAGAACCAGGCGCCAGGTGAGTGAGGGACAACTGCAGCCACCAGACCTAAATGACCTTGATTAAATCCAGAGTTTGTAACTTATTTGTTTGATAAAAATGCATTTTAAAAAGGAAGATTTCCATCCTTCCCATCTTGACCTATTATCCCTTAATTTACAAGAAACCTTTATCATATTTAGAGCTCAGATGTGGTGCTTCACACCTGCTTCACTTCTGCTTTACTTGTTCCCTTGTTCCCTCACTGAATGAAGTGTTACTGCTTGTTTCCCTCCTCTGTATCATTATCTTATCCAAGCACTGTCTGTGTGATATCCCCACAGATCCCAGACGTTCTCTGCCAGTCCAGAAGGGTGGGTGGATGCATGGAATTGATCTGATTCTCATTGAGTATTGAGCCTGGCTTGGAATTACCCAAAACCGAGGGCAGAGAGACAAGGCTAAATTTGAGGAAATGTTCAAACAAGCACTTACAAAATGTTTAATTCTGATTTTAATACATGAAACACAGAATCCCCAAATCCTGGGGCTGGAAAAGCCCTCCCAGCCCAGGGAGTCCCAGCTGGGCCCCATGCCCACCTTGTCCCCAGCCCAGAGCACTCAGTGCCACCTCCAGGGGACACCTGCAGGGATGGGCACTCCAAACCTCCCTGGGCAGCCCCTGCCAGGGCCTGAGCCCCCTTTCCATGGGGAAATTGCTGCTGCTGTCCCAGCTGAGCATGCCCTGGCCCAGCCTGAGGCAATTTCCCCTTGTCCTGTCCCTGTCCCCTGGGAGCAGAGCCTGACCCCTCCTGGCTGTCCCCTCCACTAATAGTTAATTAATAATATTAACAACAGTGTTAATGATTAGCAACTCAGGTCAGGAATAGTAAGACAAATAGTTACAGGAAGACAAAATAAAGATTTTCCTTTTAAAGGAACATATTCTGGCCAAAAGCCATGAAACACAAGCCCTGTGGGATGAGAGTCCCTGAGTTTTTGACATCTTCACGCTGAGCTCTTGGCAGAGGATTCTGATCTCTGTCAAACTCAGCACGTGTTTGGGAGGTTGTGAACCGCTGTGTTACAGGGGTCCCTGCAGAAGGTGCTCTCCCTTTGGAGGATCCTCTTTCCTGTAGAACACTGGCCCTTTCCAGAGCATAAAGTGCCACCTCACACACTTTTCTGAAGCCTGGACCTCCCAGCTCAAGTTGTCAAAAGATCTTCAGCAGCATGAGGTGAAACAGCACTTAAGTATCAACATCCCATCTTTCCTACAAACCCTGGAACTTTTCTGAGCAGCTGTCTGGAACAGCAGGCTTTTGAGGAATCAAGCAGCTTACAGCTTCAATTTGTCATGGAGGATTGCAAATGACATCACTCAATACTAAGAATAAATGTCCTGTGATCCCTGAACAGCAGAGTGAGCCCCAGGGGTGTTGTGGACTCCCCTGGATCCCTGGAAGTGTCCCAGGCCAGGCAGGAGCAGCCTGGGACAGTGGAGGGTGTCCCTGCCATGGCAGGGGTGGCACTCCATGAGCTCTAAAGGCCATCCCAACAACAAGTCATTCTGTGATCCCACAGTTCCACAAAAAGTATTAATTTTGGTTAAAGCCAGGACTGACTGCACTGCCATGGCTTTGGGCTGTCCCACTTTCCACCTGCCAGACCCTGAAGGGCTCTGCAGTGGCCAGCTCAGCTCTGAGCATTATGCAACAACTGCAGCCTCCTGTGAGCTCCTGATGCTCCAGAAAATACCCTGAGACAGCACACAGCACAGTCAAGCACTTTAGGAATTCACAAGTAGCAAAGCAGCAAAATTCAGATAATACAGATTAGATTACGAGGAGCTGCACGTGTCCCTCACAGCTGCAGGGCCTGACACAGCAACAGAGCTCTCCCAGCCCCTCAGGGAGATCCCAAAAGCTGGATAACCCCAATCCTCCCCTGCCTGGGGCAGCCTCACCCCCAGCGCTGGGGACAGTTCTGGCTGCCTCAATAAAAGGTCAGAAGCTGTTGGGAAGTGTCCAGAGGAGGGACACGAGGTGGGGAAGGTCCCCCCGAGGTCCCTGGGGCAGCTCAGCCTGGAGCAGCCTGAGGTCAGAGCTCCCCGGGGCTGCAGCTCCTCCCGAGGGGCAGCGCAGGGACAGCTCCGAGCTCTGCTCTGGGCCAGGGACAGCACCAGGGAGCGCCTGGGGCTGGGCCAGGGCAGCTCAGGCTGGAACCAGGGAAAGGCTCTTCCCCAGAGGTGCTGGCACTGCCCAGGGAATGGGCACGGCCCCGAGGCTGCCAGAGCTGCAGGAGCCTTTGGGCAGCGCTGCCAGGGATGCCCAGGCTGGGGCTGGTGGGGTCTGGCACTGGGGGATCCCTGTGGATCCCTCCAGCTCAGAATATTCCCTGTCTGCCATCCTGGGACTATTGTCTGCCTGGAACAAATGGGAATCAGCAATATACACAATATAAAGCCTTTCACTGGTGGGAGGCTCCTTGACCATGGCAGGGGTGGATGAGCTTTAAGGTCCCTTCCAAACCCAACCTCTCTGTGTTTCTGTGGCTCTGAGAACTCTGCAGATCAACCAAAGCAGCAGAATGTTCATCAACATGAAACAGAAATTCTCCTTCTCCAAGCACAAAAAGCAGCACAGGATAGCATTTGAGGGTGGAATGTGATCACAACATCAGCTGCTTTGTTTGTAAAGGCCAGAACACTTCCAAACATCCCAGATTACTCAATGCACTGAATAGTTTGGGGAGTGTGTAAGGACAGAGAATGCCAAGGCATCCCGAGGGTCAAGTCCTGTTTCCTGAAAGCCCAGACAGCCATGGAATAAGCATCTAGCCAAGAACACCCACCACATGGATTCCACATCCCTGCCTCATGCTAAAGAAACAGATGAAAGAAATTAACAGCATCATAAACTCTGGAAACTCCTCCAACAAGAAATGGCCAAGAGCTGAGTAATGTCCCACGTGGAGGGGAAATGAAAACCCAGCTCCTGCCCCTTTGGACAAGGGAAAATGCTCTTCCAGTCACCAAGGAGGTAAATAATCCCTGCAGTACTGAGCAAGCCCCAGACAGCACAAAGGTGTTTCCAGCACAGCCCAGGTGTCTGGAGAGCAGGAGCCTCCTGAGCATCCCTCGAGCAGAGAGCCAGAGAACAGCCACACATCTTCAGCAGCAGCACTAACTGGGACACCACTCCTCCCACAAGTTTAATGAAACTGCATCTTGGAAGTAATTAATAGGCTGAAGAATAATTACTCCTCTGAATTAATTCATCTTCCCACAGCAAGGGTCAGATGGATTAAACTCAACTACTTCCAGTGAAGATACATCACCCTACAAAGATAATGACACTTATTGACTTTTTAACCTATTTGAGAGTTTAGAGGATGAAAATCTCCTTTTCTAAAACTCATTTATGTTTTTGTCCGTTCTCTACAGATGATATAGGAAAGTTTACAGGATACTTGAAAAAAAAAAAATTCAGGAAAAAGCTTTAAGGATCTCCCCAGACAAAATGTGGCCTTTTCTCCTAAGTAGTGACATTTTCTGGGATCACAACTGGGATAAAATCACCTCAAGTGACACTAAGGGAAATATCAGTGGTGGAGATCAATGAGAGCAGGCATCACCACACAGCCACAGCTATTGCTGCCAAGTCACCTCAAAGCCCAAAGCTCAACAGAACAACTGCCAGGGAAAGCAGGAGTGAAGCTGGGATGGAATTATTTTATTATAATTTTTAGAATAAAAACTATTTCTTAAGTATTATTATAATGTTTAAATACATTTAAATTTATTTAAATTTTTATAAAAAGCATAGACCCTCAAAAAAACAGTTTCATATCTGAAGGTTGTGAGTTTGATCCTCACATGAGGCACCACTAAATCCTGGTTTGTGGTTTTTTGTTTGTTTTTGTTACAGCTGGGATTAAAAGTGTTTGAAATGGTATTTTGTGTTTTGACTTAGATGTTTATTATTTTTTACATATATTACAGTTTCATAAATTGTGAGTTTTATAGTATTTTATTAGTAAGTTATGAAATTGTTTTGTATTTATCTTTATATGGTTTTTAAGGGAAAAGTTATTTAATTAAGAAATAATATTTAAATTATTTTGATTTTTAATTTAATATCTAATTACATTTTAACTTAATCACTAATTTTTATAATAAAACAGCAGGATTAGGTTTTAAGCCAGGTTTTACACCTCAGCTCTATAAATGTGAGATTCTTTGTAGTGGTACAAATACACTGAGAGACCCAAGAACTAGCCAAGAACTAATTTCAAGCCCTGTGAAGTACTTAATAAAGAGAAGAATTCCTGAATCAAACACTACAGCCCATTGAAAAACCCTTACAAACGACAGGGAATATTCTTTCACTGAAGGCAGACACCTACAGCTCCAGCTCTCATGTGACAGAATTTTACATCAGTGAGAAAGGCAAATGCCAGGTTTAGATCCACAACTCCCTGGTTTCACTGGGAGCTTCCATATTCAAAGTTCATTGTTTTTGATAATTAAAAAAAAAAAACAAAACACATCAACAAGCCACTTCACTGCAGTCAGTTCTTTCCCCCAGCACACAAAGAGCAACACAGGACAATTTCCTTCTCCTCACCCCCAAAAAACACCTGCAGCCAAAGCATTTCCTGCTGCCCAGTCCAGGAGAAGGAAAGGATAACCCCAAACGCCTTCAAGTGTAGGAAGCAGTTCCTAGACACCTCTGCAGGACATTAACTTACAGGAATGACAAATTATTTTTAAGTGTGAGGAACAGCTCATTCCAAGTTTGCTCAGGATACTGATGTTTTTGAGGAGGTCAAAATTCAAAGCGAAGAATAAAATTAGAGAACGTTTTCTCACCTGTAGCTGCTGCTGCAAATGGGTGATTTCTGCAATTCTGAGTTCTCTGGATTTATTTGTACTTTCAATTTCTTGTCTTTGGGTCGACAGTCGACACCTGATATCCTGGAGCTTCCCCTCCAACTGGTTTCTTTTATCATTCTTTAAAAGAAAAAAAAACCTATTTAATAATTTTTCAACCAAAATGTTCAGTCATGCAAGTCTAGATCTAAAAACTTACTTTAACTCCTTTTCTAAAACTTATTTACATCTTTAGTCTGTCCTCTACAGATGAGATAGAAAAATTTACAGGGTATTTGAAAAAATAATTTTTTTTTCAGGAAAAACTTTAAGGATCTCCCCAGACAAAATGTGGCCTTTTCTCCGAAGTAGTGACATTTTCTGGGATCACAACTGGGATAAAAACACCTCAAGTGACACTAAGAGAAATATCAGAGGTGGAAATTCTAGAAAACAACCACAGCAAGGACACAGTCACCACCACTGTGCTTGTGTGTGTGTGAGCTGCTCCAGCACCACTCACGAGAGCTTCCAGTTCGAATTCCAGGGTTTTCTTCTTGGCCTTCAGCACCATGATGTCCTCCTGCTCCTTGTTCCTCTGGTTCAGCAGCTCCTGCCGCCGGTTGCGCTCCCACTCCAGCTGCCTCTGCCTCTCCAGCTCCCGTTTGGCAGCCTGCAGATGCAAAAATCAGCATCTGGAATTTGGGATATTCCTATTCTGATATTCAGTTGGAACGTTGGCACAAATGGGGGGCTGCTCTGGGCTCTGCACACACCAATTGCTCAGGGGGTGCTTCCAGCAGATGATGCCTTATCAAGCCTGCCCTGGAGCAGAGGCTGGGCAGAGCTACAGAATAAAGCAGGGATTTATTAAAGGATTTATTAAAGGATCTCCTCCATGGATCCAGCCAGGGTTGCACCCAAGATGAACCAAAATGGCCCCAAAATGCACGAGCGCTCCCGGGGGCTCTCCCTGGGATCAGTTCTGCTCCATTGGCACCTTGGAGTTCATTGTCCCATTCCAGCTTCAGCCCAGGCAGTCCCACCCTGCTTGTTTTTCTCTCTCCAGCCCACGCTGTTTGTGCTCCTGGGCTGAGATTTGGATCATTTGTCCTTGGTGCCCAGCTGGAGCAGGAATTGTTTTGTCTCCCTGCCTTGTGCACAGAGCTCACCATCCCCTGATATGAATCCCAGACCCACCCACATTAAAGCATCACAGAATGTGAAAAATAGAAAAGTTAAACCTGAGGCATCACAGAAGTGACTGAACAGAAACCCCCTCTGTTTTGCAAGATCCAGTTTGCTGATTTAACAGGTTGTTTAATACTGGACTGGGAGAACTCTCTAGGACATATCCAAATCTCTTTCCAATCTCCAACATTAGACCTTCTGTAGCTTTGCAAAGAACAGCCAAGTGTTTCTGTGCTGAACCTATCAAGGTTTGGCAATGGGAGAAAAGGGGAGATGTTTGGGTAAACCAAGGTGTGTTTCCTTTAACAAATTAAAGGCCAGGTTGGATGGTGCTACGTGGTCTGGTGAATGTTATCCCTGCCCATGGCAGAGGGTTGGAACTGGAGGATCTTGAAGGTCCCTTCCAACCCAAACCGTTATGGGACTCTATGAAATGAACTCATCCCTGGAAAATCATGAATGCTGGAAGTTTTTCTTCATTCATTCACACACCTCTTAACACCTAATATAATAACAACAGTAATAAAAATATTATTTTTAAAGAAGTGAGAGGTAAGGAGCATGTTGTCCTAGATGTCAGTGTCTCATCCATTAATTTTACAGGACAAATGAAGCAAAAACTGCTCCTTCCTTGCCTTTAACACCCCAGAAATTTTAGTTCCTGCTTTAAAAGTTTGCTCCCTACCCTGGCAGCACCACACCGAGTGCCCAGCAATCACCTGGATGCTCCCAAGCTGGGGCACTGCTGGAACCCTGTCTGCTGAGAATTTCAGACTTTCTGTGCTGCCAGGCACTGACCCCAGGAGAACACTGCACTGACCTGAGGCCGTGGAGAAGCTTCCAGAATGGAATGGCAGAACTGGGATTGTGGGGTGGAGTTTGGATAGAAGTGTGTGATATCACAGGGTGGGAAACTCAGAGTTTAAGGGATTAGAATACAGGAATAGATATGAAGTGTTACAGTGAGCTCATGGGCACCCTGTGCCCCCCTTCCCCAGGACCCTGTGACTCTGATCCAGATAACCCCTGGATCCTCCTTCCTGCCCCAAAGGGGTTGGCGGAGAGCCAGGAAAGCCCACCCTGTCCAAAACCTATATAGACCCCTGACATTTCCTGTTCTTCCTCTTTTGCCCTGCTCTCCCATGGACACCACAGAATAAAGAGAGCTGTACCAACCAACACCCTGGGGTAAGAGCCTCTTTTGAATATTTATCCCTCTCCTGAAATTCCTCCCCTCACAGCCCCTTAATGAAGCAAGATGGAGATTTTAGGGTAGAGGCTGCTCCTTCTTCACCTCCTTCTCCATGGGTTTGGGTGGTTTTGTGTAACTGGACAAAAAAGTCCCCATTGTGGGCACGGGTGGTTGGGTATTGGGTTAAAAGTGAAAATAATTGAGGTGTCATTTCTTAATTGGACAGTTTATTATTATTAATTTTTACAGGCTTTAAAAGGCCTCATAGAGAGAGAGATGGGTCTCCATTTTTAGTTTGCTAGAATGAAGTGCTGCAGAACTCAGGGTTTGTGAGGCTGTGACAGAGACAAGAACTGAAACACCTGAGTCCCAACAAGAAATACCCTCTCACACATTTAATCCCAACCTTGGCTAAAAAAGGAAGCCAAGACTCCACAGGGCCCAGCCCCTCCCTGTGCTCCCCAGCTTACCTCTCTCCTCTCGATCTCCTTCCTCCTCTCCTCCTCGCGCTGCCGCTCCAGCTCCCGCTGCTTCTCCAGCTGCTTCTCCAGCTCCAGCTGCCGCTTGCGCTCCTGCTCCTGCCGCTCGCGCTCCTTCCTCTCCTGCTCGGCCCTCTCCAGCTGGGCCAGCCTCTCCTGCTCCTTGCGCTGCTGCTCCAGCAGCGCCTGCCTGCGCTTCTCCAGCTCCAGGTTGCCCCGCTCGAAGTTCTCCCGCTTCTTGTCCTCGAACGTCACTTCGTGCATGGAAACGCGGGGCAAAAGGACAGTTAGACTGTGCCACTGACTTGGAAACAAATAAACCATAGAAAGCCAAAGGAATCCCCAGCAAAGTCAATCCACCTGCCAGCAGGAGAGGATGCACCTCCCTGCTAGGGGTAACAGCTCCACAGGTCAGCCTGGGGTTTAGTGTGGGAAATGGGAAATGGATTCATAGTGGGAAATGGATTTGTAGAGAGCTCTCAGGGCCTGGCAGAGGGCTCACACAGTGTGCATCTGTATGCAAACCTCGAGATCAGAAATGCTGACTTAGAAATGCCATGGAATAGGACAGACATTGCTGAGAGAGAAGTGGAGCTAGAAAAAAGTTTCAGAGGATGGCCCTGCAAATAAGACTAGATACTTTGGAGAAATAGAACTATGAAAGACTGATGCTGCTGATTCCCTCAAAGCCACATCCTCAGCAAACCAAGGAGGGAATTCCCATTTCCACTCCTCAGACCTTGAGCTTTCTCCACAAAACTCAGCAAGGGAAGTAATTTAGACAAACCAGTCTCCAGCTGATCCTCCATGGGGACATGGATCTGAATTCCTCAGCACACTGGATAATAGCAGCAGTCCAAGAGCCAACACTTCCATTAGTGTAGAGCAAAGAATTCAGCTGCTGACATCATCAAAAGGCCATTATGCAAATGACCAGAACTTACTTAAAGTTGCTGTTCTCATTAGATTACTCATTACTGTCAGGAAAAGAAATGGTTTAGGTTCTTGAGCAGCTGAGCTCAGAAGTCTGGATTCCTGGAGATCCACATGCTCACCACTTACTGTCCTAAAAGAACAGTCTCACTTTCAGCACAGCTTCCCTGACATCCCTCTGCAGTCCCAGGACTGTCCCTCCTTCCCCTCACTCCTCAGCACCTCCATCCAAATGATTCTTTCACTTCACCTTCTGTTCCTTTTCATACCCTCTGTGTGCCACTCCCACAGCCCAAAGGGCAGGTTTCTCTCCCTCGTGTGGCCAGCATGGACATCTTTGGGATGCAAGGCCAGGGAGAGCCCACACCGCCTTCCCAGTGTGCACAGCTGGACACATCAGCCCAACTCCTGCTGAACCAGCTGAATTCTCGTCTTTTCCAGTTTGTGCCCCTTTCCAGCTGCCAATTCCCTCTTCCTTTAGTTCTTTTCCTGGAACTGCTGATATCTGTATTAAGCCCCACACTGTTACACAGACTCCAAGGAAACAGTTCTCTGTGGGAATACCTGGATCTTTCACAGACACCTCAGCCAAGCTTTGCTCCACCTAATTCAGAGGATGAAGGCAGCAGGAATTTTTCCCTGGAATCCTGTGCCAGGGCTGCAAAGGGCTGCATGGGGAGTGCAGGAGATGAGGAGCCTGAAGGCTCTTCCCATCTCCAGTGGCAGCAGCCCCAAGGATCAGGCACAGGAATGAGTTGGACCCAGCAATATCTTGGTTGTGCCTTGACCTGTCCCTAATTGTTCTGAAAAGACATTTCTCAGTCAACCTCCCAGGTTGTGATCTGATGGAAAAACCCTCTGGGAACAGCACACTAAATATCCTTGCTTTCCCTTGCTCACCTGGTAATTTCTTTTCCAGTTGCTGCTGTTCTTCTTCCAATGCTGGTTCTTCTGGTAACCTTTGGTCTACAGACACTGAACTGGCAGCAGAAATCCCACTGCCAGAGCGGACTCTTCTGCCAAGGAAACAGGAATTGTGGGTGCTTAACAGAACCCAGGCCTACCCAAACTTCTTATGATTTAATGATGAGATCAAATTAAATGCAATGATATAATGTTTCATGGTACTCTATGTTCATTCAGTGCTGCCCAGAGGGTCTCGCTCAGGAATTGCCTCAGGAGAACAAGATTTTCCAGAATCCCAGCAGTTCACTGGTGAGCTGAGAATCCCAGTCCCAAATTCTTCTTCCAGATGGGTTCAACCCTGTCCCCAAGATCTCTCACCTGGGGGGAGATTTTCCCCTAACCAATCTGAGTTTGGGGAAATGCTGACTTAAACTACACCAAAACTAGCAGAGGGAGAGCTCACTATAATCAAGCTAAAAGCAAGATCCCAGGTGGAATACACAAAAACTGGGAATCTTTAGAGGATACCTGAAGAACACAGTAAAAAAGCACTTATTTTCACCGCTGTTACTTTCTTCCCATCTATTTCTCTACAAAGAAGTGAAATAGAACAAGAGAAGTGATGAGTGACCCCACTGTTCCCAAACCCAGCTGTACCAAAGGAGGTCTGGATGTGGTGCAGTGCAAATCCACACTGGAATTCCAAGACATTCTGACTGCTCTACAGGAGTATAAGCCTGAACTTAAATCTAGGTTTCTATGGCCAAACTGAGCAAGTCTGGAAGGTGTGCCAGCATAAACACCCACCCAAACCCTGTTCTCACAGGGCAAAAGGTGAGGGCTCACTGCTCAGTTCCTGCACTTGGCACTCCCAGAACCATCCCAATGACATACAGAACTCAGGAGGGAGACTCCCAGGGGATGAGCAGTCACCTGAATGAAGGTGGGATGTACTCTGGGGGCAGGGCAGGTGGCAGTGGCTGACCAGACATCGCTACATCAATGAGGTGCATAGCCAGGATAAACTCCTCAGCTGTCAGCTTCCCATCTTGATCAATGTCAGAGAGAGTCCTTGTTAAAGGGAAAGGACAAAGCAAGGGAATTATTAAATATTAAAAAACATTGTTCAAAGGCATTGTTTCAACATATACAGTTCCAATTTCATTCACTTTTTGCACTATTTTTTTCCACACTACTTGATTTTTTCAAAACAAATGAAAAGCAAACCCCAAAAGCTTCCCTATTTCCCCCATTTCTCATGGCTATCTGTCTGAAATACAGCCTTGCAGACACAACTTCTCCTTCACCTGCTCTGAGTGCTGCCAGGAGCTCGTGCCAGAGAAGTAACTTTAACCAGTGGAGTTCTCCTGAACACCTCGTGAACACCCAAAAGAACCAGCTCAGGTGTTTGGCAGAACTTTTAGGTTTGGTCTCCTTCCTCCCTAGAGGCTCCTATCTCACATTCCAGGGCACCCACTGGCAGTGAAATCAAAGCCATTGGTGTTCTAGTCCTGACAAGCACCAACCCACCTTGGCATTATGCACATATTAAAAATTAGAGTAATGTCTCTGGATGCCCCCAAAGCAGAGCTCCAACAGAGGCACAAAATGCTTTTACTCCTGTTAAGGTGGTGTTGGAGAAAATTAACAGCCAGGGACAGCACCCAGGGAGCAGCTGGAGCTGGGCCAGGAGGGATTTAGGTTGGGTTTTAGGGAAAGGCTCTTCCCCAGAGGTGCTGGCACTGCCCAGGGAATGGGCACGGCCCCGAGGCTGCCAGAGCTGCAGGAGCCTTTGGCCAGCGCTGCCAGGGATGCCCAGGGTGGGGCTGGTGGGGTCTGGCACTGGGGGATCCCTGGGGGTCCCTCCAGCTCAGGATCTGTTTCTCCAGTGTGCTGCACTCTAATAATGCAGGGAAATCTCCCATGATACTGTGAAAACCCAAGGGAAGTAAGTGATATATTCTTCTGAAGTCCCAAGGCACAGGACTTTGCCAATGGGATTTAAATCTGGGAGACAATCACAGCCTCACTCAAGCCACACCTGTGACACTGAACTCCTCAGGCTGGAGCACAGGAACAAGCCAGGAGACTGGGAATGCAGCATGCACAGAAGAGACTGATCAGCTGGGTCCACACCTGGGGCAGAACTCCCAAGACAGCCCAATGCTGAGCATCAACTCTTCCCTTTGAGTGTCTGAGTCAGGGATTGCAGCCCCAGCACAGGCTGACAAACCTCACCCCAGAGCAGGGCCCAGGAAGGACCAACAAGAGCTGGAATATCCCCTCCTTATCTTGGTGCACTGGCAGCTATCAGTGTCCCCAGCTGAGTGAGTCCTGTTTGCAGCTCCTGCACTGAGCTGGTGGCAGCTGCCTGCCCACACAAGCACTCCAAGGCTGGCAAAAGCAGAGCATTTCTTGGTTAATCATCTGCTGGGGGACTGGGCTGATTTGTTTTCATCCCTTTGTTAGGAAACAGAGAAGGAAAGAGTGGTTTTTAATTTATAACACAACTCCCAGTGCTTTGCAAAGAGAACAAGTGCAGCTGAATGGCCTTGTCAGAGTGACTGCACCACTGCCATCCTCACACTGAGCCCCTGGGCCAGCTCCAAAGCTCCTCAAGCAAACACTCCTAAAGGACAGAAGTTAATTAGGAACAACTTCCCATGGGGCAATAAAAACATAATAAAGTTCAGCAAACAACAAGTTGGAAGGCAAAAGGAAAGCTGAGACAAATGCTTTTAAAATCCATTATTGTACAGGTCTGTAAGTCCAGTCCCTGGGAAACCAGCCCTCCCATAGCCATGGAAAACACAGAGAAACCCCACAGAAAGCATGGCTTGGGTTAAACTTCCTGCTCTGCCACCTGTGCAAAGGCAAATGGGTCCCTGGTGCTCTGTCAGGGGATGTGGAAGGCACAGGGTGCTGAACATCTGCTCTGCCTAAAAACCCAGCACTGAACCACAACTTCCAGAACATCACACAAAAGATGCTCCTGGTGCTCTTGTGGAATAATATCAGTAAAGGCATAGAAGGCAGGTTTTGTTTATAAAGTTACACATGACAAAGAGCAACATGTGATTTATCAGTGAGACTGAAACTGGAGAAAACCCCATGGGCTCCAGTGCAGAGGTTTCAGAAGAGTTTGTGTTTTGATAGAAATGGAAACATTTATTTTACCATATTGTAGCCAGCTGAGCCTGGGGTAAACTTGACTGCATGAGAATCGTTCTTGCTTGGGGACCTAAAAAGGAAACAAATATTAATAAAACAAGCAAGAGATGCAACCAGGAGGAACTTGGCTCCCCAAATAACCAAGAAATAATACTTCACTTCTGCACAATAACCACAGAATCCCAGACTGGTTTGAGTTGGAGGGACCTCTAAGCCCACCCAGTGCCACCCTGCCATGGCAGGGACACCTCCCACTGTCCCAGTTTGCTCCAGCCCCAGTGTCCAGCCTGGCCTTGGGCCCTGCCAGAGATCCAGGGGCAGCCACAGCTGCTCTGGGCAACCAAATCCCTCAGATTAAAACCCAAGAAAGCTCTCAACCACAAAGACATGCACCAGAACTGGCAAAATCAAGCCAGGGGTCCAGTTCTAGTCTCTCCCTGGAACTGGACACTCCTCTCAGCAGTGGGTGAACCAGGCACTGGAAATGGCTGCACAAGTTTTCACAGAAGCCACTGTGCCCTTTTCCCAGGGTCAACTTTGCAGAAAATAAAGGAAAGATGGGGATAAAATTATCCCAGTGGCAATGAATATTTGTTTCTAAACAAAAGCATTAAGCACCTGGGAGATTCAAACAGAAAAATGCTGATGAGCCTCTTACTACGTGAACAACATCCTCAGTGGCATTAACTTGGCTCTTCCACCTCCAAACGAGGAGACAACAGAAGCTGTGCCAGTACCTGTCAGGTGTCCACTCATGGTTTTGTCGTGGCTGTTGAAGAGCTGCCGGTACTTGAGCCGTGAGGACTGAGGCACAGCCCACTCTGCCACGGCAGGAGAGCTGCAAGGACAGCAGGGAGAACAGGGAGAATTGGAGATTTCACCTCGTAAAGGCCATGAGAACAATCACAGAGTCATTAATCACAGCAGGGTTTGGGATGGAGGGACCCCAAATCCCACCCAGTGCCACCCCTGCCACACCAGGGACACCTCCCACTGTCCCAGGCTGCTCCAGCCCCAGTGTCCAGCCTGGCCTTGGGCACTGCCAGGGATCCAGGGGCAGCCCCAGCTGCTCTGGGCACCTGTGCCAGGGCCTCAGCCCCCTCACAAAGAGGCTGAAGTGCTGCACTGAGATCAAGTTTTATGCCTGAAAATGTTCTTTCCCCCAGTTCTGCTGTGAGGGTGGGGAGGTTCTGAGGTGTCCCAGAGCAGCTGGGGCTGCCCCTGGATCCCTGGCAGTGCCCAAGGCCAGGCTGGACACTGGGGCTGGAGCAAACTGGGACAGTGGGAGGTGTCCCTGCCATGGCAGGGGTGGCACTGATGAGCTTTAAGGTCCCTCCCAACGCAAATCATTCCATGATTCCATGATCTAATATTCCTTGCTACTCCTGAAACCACCACAGGTTTGACCTCTTGTTTGCAAACATTTATCCCAATTCAGTCTCTTGGAAGATGGTTGGTTTTTAAAGAGTTTTGCTTTTATTATTTCCTGGCAGAGAATGCAGGAACCCAAATAGTTCAGAGGAGCTACAAGATTTTAACTAAACATGTAATAGGAAATGCAGAATAACATTTTACTCTGCCTTTAACTGCTTCTCTTAGCCAAACAGAGCTGATGAAGCAAAATAAATATAAAATATACTGGAAATGTAGAAAAAAAGGTGTGAAAAAGCCACACTTGAATGTAAAGTTTCTCATAATGGAACAAGTGAGGAATGTAATATTCCCAGTTCTAATCCTTTCCCATAACAGGCTGAGTTGATTTGCAGCTCTTATTTCCCAGGCTTGATGGCTGAGAAATCCTAATTCTGAAAAACAAGGAGCAGAGTTTTTCTGCCTTTAGGCACATTCAAACTTTGTCCTTTTTTTGACCTTATAAAAAGGACAAGACACATGACAAGACACAAACCAGCATCTCTATTTCTATTTTTGATTTCCAGACTCTTGAGCATTAATAATACCCCTTCATAGGAGCAAAGCAAAAATAAGCTGTCCCTTCAATAATGAAAATAAGAAAAAAGGCCAAATATTTAATTTTTACCCATAGGATTTCCTCCTCAGTTTTGCTGGATTTGGGGGTTCCACACATTTTAATTTCTGTGTTACACATAAATTATACCACAGCATCCCTACTCTGTTCCTGGCCAGTTTAGGTTTCAGAGAGAAAATGAATTTGAAAGACTTTTAATTATTTCCCAATACTGAGTAGTATCACTTGTCTAATAGCAGGGCAATAGAAAAGCCTCCAGAAGGAAATGAAAATAAAACCAGATCATTCAATTGTGTCCCAAGCCATTTTCCTCTTGCAAAAAACCTGTGCCATAGATCCGTGAGCCAGATGATTTATAAGTACTTAGGGAAATCTCTCTTTTAACTCCTCTCAGGAAGTTTTATTTTGTTAGATCCATTTTTTTTTTAAACCACAGTAAAACACTTTTTGACCAACCACACGTTTTTCTAGGCCTCAGAATAATCTAAAAGCCCTTCAAGTGATTTTTCACACAGAACTTGAAGAATATAGAAGAAACCGTGATGTGGAATGCATTTAAAATATGAGACCTATTAAAGATTTTGCTTTTAGCAATTACCCTGCAGTTGCTAATTTTAAATAATGCATTACTTGTCTTGTTTTCCCAGTACCAGGAGTGTCTGTGCACGATGCAGATTTTGTTTATAGAAGCAAATGCTGTTCTAAAAATCAAGTGAAGATAATGTCAGCAGTGTTAGTAGCTAATTACTTTATTTCCATGATTCCTGCTCCTGAAGCATTAGGAAGATGGAGTAAAGCCACAGCACCCCACAGAATGCTGAAGTGGTACCTCTGCAGAACTGATTTCTGCCAGGACTATTATTTCAGATGACCACTTTGGGAAAGAGAACCACTTTTTCCAGCCCTGGGGACCCAACCCCCTGGCCCAGCCCCACCTGGCCACGTCGAAGGATTGTGCCTTTTGCAGCTTTGCATTGAGCTGAGCTCCTGGCCCGGAGCGGCTGAAGGAAGAACTCTTTGGCAAAGTGGCTGGGAAGAGAGAAAACAGGGATTTATTGCTATTCACAGTGAACTAGGCAATTCCCATGACATTCATTCAGCTCCTACATCAAGTTACAAGCACTGTCTGATGGGAACTTTTTAACAATATAAAGATCAGAGAGTCCAGCATGACAGGGGGAAACACAAGGGCACTTCCCTCACATCTTTTTACTTCCACAGCTTTACGGAAACCCTGTTGACACCAAATTATATTTAGGTACACGTTAGAAACCATATGTAGTTCAGCATTAAAGTCACCCTAACAAAGAGCAGTACTTCAGTAGCTACAAAGAGACAGGAGAGGCCTAATTTCCAGGCAACAGCTTCCTGGCAAGTTCATTTCTCCAAGTGCTGTTTTATTTTCTCACCACGAGGGACTCCTGCGGGAAGCCATGTCCACATTCCTTCTTTTAGCTCTTCTCCAAGTGTGCCAAGTGGGCTAAAGCAAAGCACAGTCCTTCCCCAAAGGCATCACTGGAGTGGCTAATCCCATGTGTCCCGAGGAAACGCGGGGGAGCTGTTAGGAGCAGGAGACAGAGAGTGAGAGCAGCGTACCGGGGTGAGCGAAAGCAGGCAGGGGCTGGATGACAGCAGGAGCTCCGTTAGCCAGGGGAGGGACGGCGGCAGGGACAGAGGACACCAGTGGGGGGGACATCCCCACGACTGGGATGGATGCCATGGGCACCGGGGCCACAGTGGTGAGGGATGGCATGTTGGCAATGCCCCCGAGACCTACGGGCGAGAAAAGCACAGGTTGGTTCTGATGCACACCCGACACCTCCAGGGGCAGCTCCCACCCCTGGGACACCCTCCCAGCCCGGGGCAGCACAGCAGGGACAGGATCGGGACACAGGGCACAGGGACAGCCCCACAGCAGGGGCAGAACTGCCCCAGCTGTCCAGCAGCCTCTGCTACGAAAGGAATTGTGTGCCTTGACCTGAGTGAGGAGCCCAGGGAGGAGGAGCCCCCAGGCTGCCCCAGAAGCTGCAGGGCTGGTGCTGCAGCCTTTGGCTGGGATGAGACAGGGCAAAGCTGATGGGAGAGCACAGGAATGAGAGGCTGAGGGTAAGCACAGCTGCAGGAAACCAAGGGGGTTAAGGAGGGCCAGTGGTGCCAGGGGAAGAACGAGGGGCGTGCAGACAGCTCACATCAATCTACAGGGAATGAGAACAGGGGAATCACCCATTTGGCTGGGCTTCGTGGGGATTCATTTCACTTTGTCTTTTCTCACCTTACCCTGTATTGGCTCTGCCCAGTTTCACTGTCTTCCTCCAAAGAATTTTACTTCTGACTTGTGGGGGTTACAGTGCATCAAACCACACTGCTGCAAGCAGTTTATCACAGGCACTGTTCCCTTTCTTCAGGACACTTAGATGGAATACTGGGAATTGGGAATTGTTCCCTGGCAGGGTGGGCAGGCCCTGGCACAGGTGCCCAGAGCAGCTGTGGCTGCCCCTGGATCCCTGGCAGTGCCCAAGGCCAGGCTGGACACTGGGGCTGGAGCAGCCTGGCACAGTGGGAGGTGTCCCTGCCATGGCAGGGGTGGGATGGGATGGGCTTTGAGGTCCCTTTCATTCCAAACCATTCCATGATTCCCAGGCACCAATAATCCTGAGCCACAGCCAAGACTAAAGCAGAAAGGGAAAGAACCTCCCATGACAGGACCACGGTGTCAGAGGTTTGGCTTTATTTGGTTATTTTCCTCTGCCCATCCCATCTTCCCTACTCTCTTCCTAGAAATGATGGTGACTTTGGCAGTACTTCACCCCAGCAGCTCCTACCAGAGCAGCACTGCTCATCAAAGCAGAAGGTGCAGGGATTGTAAAAACTCAAGAACAACAGAGCAGATGTTGCCAGAGCTGGAGATCCAATAATGCCAACAGGTTAAACCACAATTCTATCCCTTTGGAATGCACTAGCCCTGCTACCTGAGCCTTGGTTTGTTTGGAGCAGTGCAAACCTGAAGCAAACAGGAGCTCAGCTCAGGTAAAAGCCCAGTCTCAGTGCATGTGCAACGTCTGGGTTTGAGTCCATGTGCTTTTAGAAGCACCATTTCCTAAAATATTCCTGGAGAAACTGCAAAAGGCCAATGGAATTGCTGCAGTCCCAGGCAACAAGGAGGGAAATGGAGGAGAACAGGGATCTTACCAAATCCTGGGGCACCGGGCAGGGCGAGGGGCGGCTGCTTCATGACGGGCGGCAGCGTGGCTGGGAGCTGGTAACCCTGGAGCTTCAGTTTGATGAGTTTCATAGCTATGGAAAACTCCAAGGGATCCATCCTCCCATCATTGTTCATGTCAGCTAGAGCCCTGCAAAACACAGTGTTGGCACAGTTACATCCTGCAGTTAGGAACTTCAGGCCTTGCCCCAGGAGCAGGCTCACATGAGTGTGGATATTCAAGGCTGACAAAGGGGCTGGAGCCCCAGGAGGGGCTGAGGGAGCTGGGAAGGGGCTGGAGAATTCCTGAGGGAGCTGGGAAGGGGCTGAGCCTGGAGAAAAGGAGGCTCAGGGGGGACCTTGTGGCTCTGCACAGCTCCTGCCAGGAGGGGACAGCCGGGGGGTCGGGCTCTGCTCCAGGGAACAGGGACAGGAGGAGAGGGAACGGCCTCAGGCTGGGCCAGGGCAGGCTCAGCTGGGACAGCAGCAGCAATTTCCCCATGGAAAGGGGGCTCAGGCCCTGGCAGGGGCTGCCCAGGGAGCTTTGGAGTGCCCATCCCTGCAGGTGTCCCCTGGAGGTGGCACTGAGTGCTCTGGGCTGGGGACAAGGTGGGCATGGGGCCCAGCTGGGACTCCCTGGGCTGGGAGGGCTTTTCCAGCCCCAGGATTTGGGATTCTCACTAATTTCCACCCAAAACCATGCCAGGCTAAAACTAAGACACTATTTAAACTTAAGAGTTCTTTGATTTCTTTCCTTGGGTGATTAATAAATATTTTTGAAGTTGCTTTTCAGCTCTTGGAGGAATTACAACGAAGCATCCAGAACAAATGCAGCTGTACAAAAACTGCAAAATCACACCAATGAAAGCACAGGGTCCTAAAACAGCACCACAAGAGAAGCAAATCACTGAGTCTGCAAATCTGTACTTTAACTCCACTTAGAACATTCTTTAAATCTGTGACTCCCCTCAGCACTGCTCCATCTGCGAGTGTGCAAATGTGTTTTCAATTAAACAATAGCACTCAAGATGAAACATTGAGCCTAGGCCTTGAATAGGCTTTCAGGGGAAGGAGTCTGACTTAAACAGTCTGCTTTTTGTTCCTTGCCTTGCTAGCTAAGAAAACCCAGCTCAGCAGGGAATAGGGGTGGGAGCCTGGGGGAGAGAAGCAGGAAGAAGAGAGTCAGTTCCTGCCACTGCACACCAAAAACTCCTGAGTAAATGCACATCAGAAATAGCTGTAAACTTACTTTTACAGAAATAGCAAAAACTTACTTTAATAGAAATACCTCTAAACTTACTTTTCAACACCATGCTTATTTCTTTGCATCTGTTTGAAGAATTAAGTACAGATTTCAGCACTGGGGTAATACAGATTTTGAAGTTCATGCATTTACTTCTATGTCATGGGTGTGGTTGAACCAGAGCTTCATTTCTCATCAAATTCCTCTCAAAGACAGCTTTTGTGCAACTAAGTGAAAGTTATCCCAGAATGATTTATAGCTGATAACTATCAGCTATTTATAACTGATGCACAAGGAGACAGCCAGGCATAAGTAGTGGCAAAATAGAAATCCTCCCACTCCAAAATAAAAAACCCCAAACTGGAAAACCTCCATGGAGAGGCAGATCCCAGCAGGGAGCAGCACAGGTTTAGATCCCCAGCAGCATCACAGATACTGCAAACCTCTCCAGAACTCCTAAGAAAGGATTTCCAGTGGTGTAGCTGCCTTAATCCACCAGTTCTGATGCCATGGGGCTAAACAACAGAATTAAAATCCAGGAGAAGCGTTCAAAGAAAGTCTGGAGAGGACACTGAGACACAGATACTGATACCCTTAAAAAGCATGTGCTGCACCTGTGCCTGGAAGATGCTGAATCCCAGAATGCCAGAACCTCAAAGCTCATTTCATTCCCACCCCTGCCATGGCAGGGACACCTCCCACTGTGCCAGGCTGCTCCAGCCCCAGTGTCCAGCCTGGCCTTGGGCACTGCCAGGGATCCAGGGGAATCTGGGAATTCCATCCCAGCCCTGCCCACCCTGCCAGGGAACAATTCCCAGTTCCCAATCTCCCACCCAGCCCTGCCCTCTGGCAGTGGGAGCCATTCCCTGGCTCCTGTCCCTCCATCCCTGTCCCCAGTCCCTCTGCAGCTCTCCTGGAGCCCCTTCAGGCCCTGGCAGGGCTCTGAGCTCTGCCTGGAGCTTCTCCTCTCCAGCTGAGCCCCCCCAGCTCTGCCAGCCTGTCCCATAATAGTCTTACCAGTAGCCTCTACACCTGCAAATACTTTGATTTATAAGATAAAATCCCTTCTATTAATAAGCACAGACAGACCCTCAGTGGGTTCTATCCCTGACCAGGAAAATACAGGAAGAGTAAAGATCACCCTGTAGGAACTTTGGCTCTCCAGGCACCATTTCCTGCTGGGACACAGCAAATCTCTGCATCCTACATGGGAAAACATTCACTGCCCAACAATCAGAAAATCTGATGTGCACCAGTGTCACTGCTCTCATTGAACTCCAATTCACATCAGCAGCTGTAGCTTTTCATTCAACATCTGACCTTCTGTGAACTCCTTTACTCTACACCAACAGCTTCATTATTGAAATTACCAGCACAAATATCAGTGCAGAGAGTTCTATGTACCCCCCAGAATTTCTCCAGTTTTACAGAGTGCAAAGAAAAAGAAGCTTTTGTCTGACAAACTCTTCCTGCAAAAATAGGACACATTTCCATTTCTAGTTGCAGAAGTTGGTCTCAGGCTGCTGGATTTTACTGTGCTGCTCTGGAACAAGCAGCACCTGAAATGCAGGGAACCAGCAAACACCATCTAATTCCACTAATTTCTGCTTCTAATGAAATTTGGGACAATGTGGTGCCCTTGCATTTGTTTCATTTGTGGCCTGGCTGGAACCAGTGCAGAGTAAATGGATTAAACATTGACTAAATATTTATTATCTTCTGTAGGCCAGGCTTGTGTTTGTATCTAATGACAAGAGCTGCAGTGGGGTCAGCACCACCCCAGGGCTCAGGTGCTGACAAATCCTTCCCCATGGATCTTGTCCTCCTCCTTTCTTTCATCCTTCCTGCAGAATGAAAAGCCAGCTTGATTACTTTTGCATGTACGAGGTGCAGAAACTGAATACAGGCACTTTTCCCACCAAACATGCTGTAATCAGCACACAAACCATCTATCCATGAAAGCAAGCCTGTGTTAAAGCAGGGATCACTGTGCAGTCCCAAAGCTGGACTGATTTAGCTGTGTTGCACAGTCCCAGATGTGTCACAGCCACAACCATGAGCAGCACTCAGGTGTCTGTGGATGCCTGTGCAGGAAGCCACAGCTCCCAGAATTACCCCACTGTGCCCACCCTTGCACACAGATTTAGGAAGGCTGGGAGGGAAGCAGATGTCAGGAACAAGGAAGTCACCCAGCCACTCTGTCCTGACAAAATAAGTAACTCCAAATGCATGGAGAACAGCTGGCATTGATTATTTCAGCTCTCCTTTCATTCCAGGGGCCAGGCCACACAGGAGATGCTCTTTGAGGCCCCATTCCTCAGGGCTCTAAAAAAAGGCAGATTATTCTGCTTAAGCACAGTTATCTCCCAAGCCACTGCAGGCCCAGCTCAAAGCCCAATTAGAGGCTTCTTAATTGATCACCAGCCTGGAGAGTCTGCAGCTGGTGAAGGGCACCACAGCACAGCAGCTGTTGTGGCAGACCATAATACTTCACTCCTTGGCTCGCTGAGGTCCCAGAGACCTCTTTCCTTGCATGAGGAGTACAAGGGACACAGGAATTTGCACTGCTAATAAAAACTGCTGTTTCAAAGGACTGTGAATCCTGGGGAAGCTTTTAGGGCCCAGAAATGAGAGGAGGGATTGATCAGATTTATTCCTCGTGTCCCTCCAGCTGTGAGGGATGCTTCAGCAAACACAGGCCAGGCTTTTCTCCCATTATTCCATCAAATGTAGCTAAAATCAGGAGGATGATGAAGAATAGGAAAACACTTCCAGAACAGCAGACCCAGACAGACAGACATTTCCTCAGGGACTCCCCTGGATCCCTGGCAGTGCCCAAGGCCAGGTTGGACACTGGGGTTTGGAGCAGCCTGGGGCAGTGGAAGGTGTCCCTGCCATGGCTGGAGTGGGATGGGATGAGGTTTAAGGTCCTTCCCAACCCAAACCAGTCTGGGATTTCTCAGATCAGAAAATTAATTCCAGAGGTTTACAACTTGATTTAACTCAAGGAAGGAATTACTTTCCTTCCTTGAGGAATCCTGTACCTCCCCTTCTCTCCCAGTAACAATCAAATGCCACTTCCACTGACTATTCCAGGATCAAACACTGATGGAAGAGCACTTTCCTGCAGCTCCCAATTCTCAGAGATTTTGGGCTCACTACTCCACAACTCCCCCTCCAAAGTACTTAAGAGTCTGCATAAAGATTTTTACTGAAATATTTACTTGTTTTAATTCAGAGATGACTGAAAACAAAAACAAAACAAAAGACAGAGAGAGAGGAATGTCCATGAGCTGCTTTATGATTTAGAAAGGCAGCTTGAATAAGTTTTAGTTCAGCTTCATTAACAAAAATGTGCAGGTCTTGTCTCTATGACAACTCCAGAGGGAGTGGAATGATTCCCCTCCTCTCAAGAGCCTGGAAAACTGAATAATTCAGAGAGGAAGAGATCCTTAGTCAGACTATTTACAACTGTTTGGATTTGTTAACACCTATTTAAAGCCAAGGCCTATGTAAGATATTTGGAGAAAGGATGTCTTGTTTAAGAAAAAACTTCTTTCCTTGTTTAATTCAGAGGCAAGAGAAGTTCCAAAGGGACATGTGAACACTCACTGAGGCTTCAGCAAATAAGACAACCAGTCCAGCTTTGATATTTGTAAGATGAAGATAATCAGAAAAGAAAATAAGCTCTTTATTTAAAAGCCATACAGGTCTGGGCATGCAGATTTCCAAAGCAATTAAATAATTCTCTTTCTCCTGTCAGAGAAAAATTCTGCCTTTAACAGTCCTTAACTGCACCAGAAAGTTTCTGTAATGGCAATAAACTCCTCAAATATCTCACAGAGGAAAAGGGAACAGATTTCCCCAAAGTTCTCTATCCCTCTTACCCAATCTGGAATGAAAATCAGTTTTAATTCTCTGTCTCACACCAGTATCTGTGCTGGTAGTAATATTACTAATGCAAACCATGAATAATCATGGAATTCTGGAATGCTTTGGGTTGGGAGGGACCTCAACGCTCATCCCACCCCACCCAGTGCCATGGCAGGGACACCTCCCACTGCCCCAGGCTGCTCCAGCCCCAGTGTCCAGCCTGGCCTTGGGCACTGCCAGGGATCCAGGGGAATCTGGGAATTCCATCCCAGCCCTGCCCACCCTGCCAGGGAACAATTCCCAATTCCCAATCTCCCACCCAGCCCTGCCCTCTGGCACTGGGAGCCATTCCCTGGCTCCTGTCCCTCCACACACAGGTGCAGGCCTGGCAGGGCCAAAGAATTTGGAGCAGAAACACTTTCATTCCTGCAGGAAAATCTGGCAGTGTGGGAATGTCTGTGCTGTGTAAGGGGCAGCAGATTTGATCTGGCTGAACTCACCAAGGAGTGACAAAAATTTCCAATTTCATGCTTGGACTCCAACTCCAATGCAAACAGACTCTGTCAATCTTCATTTTTGTAGCTACCACTCCAGGTCTTGCCTAGGCTCTCCCATTAGCAGATTTATTATTAATTACTGTGCTTAGCAATTGTATTATTGTACTGTAGTCGGTTTTAACAGAGCTGAAAGCATTTAGCAATTTGAAATGTGGGTTTGAAACTGCCAACTTCCAAAATGCCATTTGCTGGGACAGCCCAGGGCCATCGGCCTCCTGCCCACCTGGGCACCCCGGGGCTCGTGCCCAGCCACTGCCACCAGCACCCCCAGGGCCCTTCCCAGCCCCTGTGCCCAGGGTTGGAGTGCTCCATGGGGCGGTGCTGACCCCAGGGCAGGAGCCAGCACTTGTCCCTGCTGACCCTCACCCTGCTGACCCCAGCCCAGGCTCCAGCCTGCCCAGATCCCCCTGCAGAGCTCCCTGCCCTGGGGCACAGCCACACCACCCAGCCTGGCACTGCCAGGGAGCCCTGGATGTGGATCTCCACATAGAGCCTGAGCAGGGCTGGCCCCAGCCCTGGGCCTGGCAGCCCCAGGAGAGCCCAGCCCCAGCTGGACTCAGCCCTGCCCCAGTGTGCCCCACACACAGCCCTGTGCCCACCCCACACTCACCATATCTGTGCTAGCACTGGCTGAGGTAACCCAGATTGGAAAAAAAAGTTCCTGGCTTGATCACCTGTAAAATAAATAGGACATGGCTTCAGCTTCAGCCCCAAACACCTGGCACAGGGAATGGGGAATCAGGAGGCAAAACCATCTGCAACAGAAGCCCAACCCATTCCATGACTGATGATAATGTACAAAGCACTAAGAAAATCCAACGTAACAAAACAAAGTAATGAAGAGGAGGCCTCCTATTGCCTTTAAGACCAAAGTTTGATGAAAATTTATTAGGATCAGTGCAATTCCTTTATTTGGAGCTTTGCTTCCCACTGCTTCAATCAGTTCTGCATTTAGATCTTTCCAAGAGGTCAACCATGCTGATGTCAGCGCTGTACAAACAGAATTTCTAAACACACCTTTATTTAATCAGACCTTTTATTCATCACAATATTAGTGTGGTGGGCTGACCCCAGGCACAAAGAACCCATCACTCCCTTCCACAGTAGGATGGGGAAGAGAAAATATCAGAAAATAACAGAAAAGTTTGGCCTGATGTGGCAGAATATTTGAATAATGGGATATAAAATAAGAAATACCTGTTCAAATTTTCTAATTATTACGCCCATATGTCTCCCAGGCGGCTCTGTACACATTTAGGCTCACTAGTTAAGATTTAACTGAACAAAATTGGAAGTGGAAACTGTTTGTTTACCAGTGATAAATCCAGCAGTTGGTTTCAGACTATGGAACTGTTTATCATGTTTTGCTCTCTCCTCCACAGTAATAGCCCAGATATCCAGGTTGCCTGGTTCAAAAGAAAAGGAGAAATGACATTAAGAAACATTCCCTAAAAAACACCCTCTTATTTCTGAGTGTAATTATCTCACAGCACTCTGGGCCTCCTCAAACAAGCCAAGGGTGGGAGGTCATTAGCCCCCAGAGCACAGAGAGGTGAAATTCCAGTTCCTTTACCTGCAAAGGCACCTCTTCCCCCAGAATCCCTCCTGACCCTGCCCAGAGAACAGCCCTCAACACATGCTAAGTGCAACCAGAGCAGTTTCTGTCTCAGCACTGATATTTCTCTTTTGTAACCCTTCTGCAGATCAGCTGCAGAACTCAACTCCCAAATGGATTCCCAGGATCTGAAGGGGCCTGCAAGGAAGAGGGACTGTTCATCAGGAACTGAGTGACAGGGACGGGTTCAGACCCAAAGAGGGGAAATCTGGGTGAGTTATACAGCAGGAATCGTTCCCTGGCAGGGTGGGCAGGGCTGGGATGGAATTCCCAGAGCAGCTGTGGCTGCCCCTGGATCCCTGGCAGTGCCCAAGGCCAGGCTGGGCACTGGGGCTGGAGCAGCCTGGGACAGTGGGAGGTGTCCCTGCCATGGCAGGGCTGGAATGGGATGAGCATCCCAACCCAAACCAGGCTGGGATTCTGTGATTTCACGTGAATAGCAAAAATTCCTGTCCCTACTGCACTGCCAGGGCCCATCCTGGATTTTTCACTGCATTTCCAGATGCTGCAGCTTCCCCTGCTGTAAATGAAGAGCTAAAAAATGTGTTCCTTTTGTTCTGACCTAAATGTGGGTGATGGGACAAGAAGGGAAAATCTGGAAGCGATACCACCGAAAGGCTGGACCTTTCAGTGACAAACAAGTCCAGGAACCCTGAAAGGAAAAAGCATCTGCACTTCTCCAGTGCCAGTGGAGCAGAATGAGGTGGTGCCACTGCCTGAGCAGCCCTGGTGGTGTCCCTGCCTGCCCTGCAGGGACAGAGAGTGGGGCTGGAAGGGATGGCTGCAGCACACAGGGCTCTGTGCTGTTGGCTGGGAGGTGTCTGCAGAGCCACCACAAAGCAGAGAAACTCTCAGCTCAGAGAGATGCACAAACACTTCCCTAGAGAAAGCCCTTGGAAAGGAACACGTTTATGCCAAGTTTTTGCACACAGGAACAGTTCAGAGCACATTAGAAACCACTTACCCCCAAAAGGTGTTGGAAACTGAGCCATGGTTCTGTCACTTTTAGCTTGTTAATAGATGCCTGAAAAAGAAAGAAATATATATTTGACACAGTATCTTCAATTTTCCATATGATTTTCTGTATGATTAATTACTACAGGAAAAAAAAAGGCAGTGAGGAAGCAGGATTGTATCAATACCTCCCACACCAACTGGGACTCACAACACTCAAGTGTCTCATTTTTGCACTTGCCTGTGTATCTATGAGGGCATCTTCCCTACCAGCAGACAGCTACATTGCTTTAAGAGTGGTCTCAAACCCAGCCTTTATTTATAAATAGCCAGAGATGGAGTGAGGGCAGAGCTCAGTCAGATCCCAGGGATGCTGCTCCAGGCTCCATGACTTTCCTGAGTGTCACAAGCCCTGCTGCTGCTTAGGAGGGAAATTGGCTCCATTTCCAAGTGCTGCAACCCAACATCAGTGATCTGGTTTTTATTCCTGACAGCCAGTGCCCTGCCTTGCTCAGGTCCCTTTGTTTTAAACCACACATGATAAAATCAAACCCCATGTCCTGCTTTGTCCCAGCCCAGACCTGAGGAGCACCAAGTGCCCAAGGTGGAGTGGAGCCTCCAGGAGAGCACCAATGGCTCCACACAGGCTCCAAATTTCATCTGGGCACAGAAAAGGAAAAACATTTTTCTTGCTGCACACAAAGGCTGACATGAGCTGCCTGAGCCAGGGGACAATGAGCAGCACCGGAGCTGCACAACAATGAGCCATGGCCTCTTGTCCTGTGAGATTCCACTCGTGTCTTCCAGGCAACAGCAGAAAGGCAAAGGGGAACAGAATCAGGAGAATCATTTAGGCTGCTTGAACAGCAGCAGAAATTTATCAATATCCCTAAGAAAAGGCATTCACTTGCACCAACAATTTCCTTTTGTCTGAATCGCTGTTTGCTCCCCTCCCCATCCCCCTTTCACACTTCCCACATTCTCTTCTGGCTTCCAACTTGGGAACCTCCTCTGTATCCCCTCCCCAGATGTCTCTGCACAAACCCCTGGCACTTTTGCCAGCCAGGCTCCCCAGCAGTTGGAATTTAGGGAATGATGGACACAATCCTGGCTTTTTTCCTCCTAATTCAGCCAAGCAGGTGACTCCAAAGCCCTGTGCCCCAGGCCAGGGCAGGCAGCTGATGCTGCTGCCTGCACAGCAAGCGTTATCCCAAAAATTTCAAACTCCAGGTAAAGAGATCCAAGGGTTCAGAGTGAACCCCCTGAGCTGTGGGGCTCCCCCAAAAGCATTCTGAGGAAAAAAAAAAGAGGAAAAAAAAAGAGGAAAAAAAAAGAGGAAAAAAAAAGAGGAAAAAAAAAGAGGAAAAAAAAAGAGGAAAAAAAAAGAGGAAAAAAAAAGAGGAAAAAAAAAGAGGAAAAAAAAGAGGAAAAAAAAAGAGGAAAAAAAAAGAGGAAAAAAAAAGAGGAAAAAAAAAGAGGAAAAAAAAAGAGGAAAAAAAAAGAGGAAAAAAAAAGAGGAAAAAAAAAGAGGAAAAAAAAAGAGGAAAAAAAAAAGAGGAAAAAAAAAAGAGGAAAAAAAAAAGGAAAAAAAAAAGAGAAAAAAAAAAGAGGAAAAAAAAAGAGGAAAAAAAAAGAGGAAAAAAAAGAGGAAAAAAAAGAGGAAAAAAAAGAGGAAAAAAAAGAGGAAAAAAAAGAGGAAAAAAAAGAGGAAAAAAAACAGGAAAAAAAAGAGGAAAAAAAAGAGGAAAAAAAAGAGGAAAAAAAAGAGGAAAAAAAAGAGGAAAAAAAAGAGGAAAAAAAAGAGGAAAAAAAAGAGGAAAAAAAAGAGGAAAAAAAAGAGGAAAAAAAAGAGGAAAAAAAAGAGGAAAAAAAAGAGGAAAAAAAAGAGGAAAAAAAAGAGGAAAAAAAAGAGGAAAAAAAAGAGAAAAAAAAAGAGAAAAAAAAAGAGAAAAAAAAGAGGAAAAAAAAGAGGAAAAAAAAGAGGAAAAAAAAGAGGAAAAAAAAAAGAGGAAAAAAAAAGAGAAAAAAAAAGAGGGAAAAAAAGAGGGAAAAAAAAGAGGGAAAAAAAAGAGGGGAAAAAAAAGAGGGGAAAAAAAAGAGGGGAAAAAAAGAGGAAAAAAAAGAGAAAAAAAAAGAGAAAAAAAAAGAGAAAAAAAAAGAGAAAAAAAGAGGGAAAAAAAAAAACAAAAAAAAAGAGGAAAAAAAGAGGAAAAAAAAAAAGGGGAACCAAGGAGGAGGAAAAAATAACAACAAAACCAAAAACCCCAAACAAGCAAAACGAAAACTAAAACAAAATGAAACTTAAAGAAAAAACACAAACCAAACCAAAAACCAAAAATTAAAAAAACCAACCAAACAAAACAAAACAAACACTAAAAAAACCACACACAAAAAAAAAAAAAGAGAAAAATCAGGAAGACCCAAAAGCAGAAGTCCCTGAAGTGCCCCCTCTCAGAGCCCAGGCAGTTTCCATATTATCTGTTCCTTTTTAGCACGAGGGGAAGCAGCAGAGCATTTACAGTGCTCAGCCCTTCAGGGAAGAGCCTCCTCCACAGATTGTCCAGGATTCCAAAGGAATTGTCTCCCCTTTACCTCGAACACAGGAGGAAGAGGAGAGGCAGTGGGAAGTCTGAACACCAGCCCCGTGCTGGATGCCAAGGAAAGCAGAAACTATTCCAAAGAATTTCAAAAACACCAAAGCCAGCTGAGGGAATGGAGAGAAGGAGCAGAGAACTGTGGTTAAATGTGAGAGGCTGAAACCCAAACCAAAGCTGACTGCAGACAGAGACAGGGAAGCAAACGGAGGGAAAGGCAAATCTCTCTCCTGCTGGAATATGCTGGAGTGTGCTGCTCACTGCTGATGGATCACCTGAGTTCCACAAGCACAGGTTTCACTGGGCATGACTGAGGTGACACCAGGGGCCCCAAGCCTCCCTCCCAAAGGTTGGACCAGATGGTCTTTTGAGGTCCATCCTGTCCCAAGTTGCTTTGTGATTGAAGGGCTCAGGGATGGAGAACAGGTATTATTTATGCCCAAAACCATCTGGCACAGTTGTTATATTATAAAATATATATATGTAAAGTATTGTGAAGCAAATAAACCAGCACAGGATCCCCGGGGCTGGCAAAGCCCTCCCAGCCCAGGGAGTCCCAGCTGGGCCCCATGCCCACCTTGTCCCCAGCCCAGAGCACTCAGTGCCACCTCCAGGGGACACCTGCAGGGATGGGCACTCCAAAGCTCCCTGGGCAGCCCCTGCCAGGGCCTGAGCGCCCTTTCCATGGGGAAATTGCTGCTGCTGTCCCAGCTGAGCCTGCCCTGGCCCAGCCTGAGGCCGTTCCCTCTCCTCCTGTCCCTGTTCCCTGGAGCAGAGCCCGACCCCCCGGCTGTCCCCTCCTGGCAGGAGCTGTGCAGAGCCACAAGGTCCCCCCTGAGCCTCCTTTGCTCCAGGCTCAGCCCCTTCCCAGCTCCCTCAGGAACTCTCCAGCCCCTTCCCAGCTCCCTTGGGAATTCTCCAGCCCCTTCCCAGCTCTGTTCCCTGCCCTGGACACTCTTCAACTCTTCAAGGTCTCTATTGCAGTGAGGGCTCAGAACTGACATCTCAATTTCCAACCTTATTTTGAAACAGTAACCAAGTGTTTAGCTGTGCCTGCCACATTGTCCAGTCTCTACCAGTTCCACAGGAGCACTCGCTCCACTCCTCTGCCTTCCTTTTCTCTCCCAGCATACCCAAGAAAGAGCCCACAGTGGGATAAAACAAAAATTGTGAAGGAACCAAACACCCAGAGAGCTGCCAGAAATCCAGGCTGGATAAGCTGAGCTCTGTGCCAATCCTTCCCTCAGGAAAGCTGTGATTTCACTCCAACCACTGAGATTTGTATAAACCTGGACACCTCAGCAATTTTGGGAACCCTGCTGAATTCAGTTGCTGCTGACCAATGAGTTCAGGAATGATTCAAAGAGGAAGCAGAGGAGACGAGCAGGGGAAGCACAACTGCCCCGTCAGTGGATCGCACACAGCTCCCTGGGGAAGGCAGCCCAGAACGCCCACGGCAGCAGAACCATGCCAGCAATGAAACGTGACCAACAGAGCCTCAAAGGGTGTCTTCTGCACCAGAGGCATCAGATGCAACTGATATTTTATCCTTCTTTTAGAAAGCACAACAAGGAACTTAGAGCTACTCACCTTTGCCTGAAATCAAAGAGCATAAGCCACGGCTGCACTGGGATTTGCCAAACCAATCCAACATTAAACAGCTCCTTCCAATATTAAACACCTCCTTCCTACATAAATCCCTTCTTCCCTGAACAGCGGAGACCCACGTCTCGTCCACAGGGTATAAACCACTGAACACTGGGGTCATCCCGAGTTCTGTACTTCCCAAGCCTCCAGAAAAGGCAAATATTCCAGCTTGCAATTCCCAGCGTGGTGCCAACAGCAGCCATCCCACAATTCCCTCCCCACCAAGGATCCCTGGGGCTGGCAAAGCCCTCCCAGCCCAGGGAGTCCCAGCTGTGCCCATGCCCACCTTGTCCCCAGCCCAGAGCACTCAGTGCCACCTCCAGGGGACACCTGCAGGGATGGGCACTCCAAAGCTCCCTGGGCAGCCCCTGCCAGGGCCTGAGCCCCCTTTCCATGGGGAAATTGCTGCTGCTGTCCCAGCTGAGCCTGCCCTGGCCCAGCCTGAGGCTGGACCCTCTCCTCCTGTCCCTGTTTCCTGGGACAGATCCCAGTCCCCTGGCTGTCCCCTCCTGGCAGGTCTGTGGGGCACTGGAGCATGTTGGGTTCCCAGGTCAGGGAGAGCAGTGACAGATCAATGACACTGCAGGGGATCAATAATGTGAAATGCTCACAGGAGCATTCCACAGCTGCTCTGTGATCTCCCCCTGCTCAGGGTCGTTGGCCCGTGCTGTTCTGGGCTGGCAGAAAGGCCCTGGTTGTGAAAGTTGTTCCAGTTGCACTGAACATCTCCTGGCTTCTGGGGTTGACCTCTGTGCCATCTGGGAGGGGGAAAGCCCAAAAAGCCTGGCAGTAAAATCACAGAATCATGGAATGGTTTGGGTTGGGAGGGACCTTAAAGCCCATCCAGTTCCACCCCTTTGCTTGTCCCTTGCCAAGGACACCTTCCACCAGAGCAAACTCCACAACCTCCCCATCCACAGCTTCCCATGGAGCTCAGAGCACAGGGAGATGACCTGGAGATGATGAGATGTCCCCGGGCACAGGGATGGAAAGTGAACAACAAACACCAGTAAGGAGCCATTCCAGCAGCACCAGTTTTAGATTAGGTAACACTGGAACTTTATCACCTGCACCATTATCTTTACAGACACTAACAGAAACATTTGCTTACGCCCAGCTCTGAGTGAGGCAGACAAGGCCCTGCCCAGCCAGCTCAGCTGTCAGGCCTCTCTCTTCCACCTTGCACTGCTGTAGCTAAGCTCAGAAATACCTAAATTCTTGATTCTCACTCCAAATTACTTCTTCTCATAAACCAATACTCCATACACAAGCAGCGTTTATATATATATATATATATATATATGTTTTATATTATATATATAAAATATATATAGGTTTTTTATATATAGGTTATATATAATATATATAGGTTATATATATTAGGCTATATATATACATAATATATAGTA
Source organism: Taeniopygia guttata (assembly GCF_048771995.1). Lineage (NCBI taxonomy): Eukaryota > Metazoa > Chordata > Aves > Passeriformes > Estrildidae > Taeniopygia > Taeniopygia guttata. Next base: position 114,955,053 of record NC_133024.1, on the reverse strand, counting down.
GGTTATGTATATATAATACATATTAGGTTATATATATAAATACATAACCTAACAGTAACCCCAGAATTGTTCACCTAAAGGTAAAACTGAACCATGTAGAGAAAACTCTACATATAAAAAATCCCAGACCACATCTAAATTTGAAGTACTGGTGTTTAAAGCTTTTACCTCGAAAAAATGAGCAGGTTGAAGATAACTCCAGTAAAAGCATTTATTCATAGGAGTCAGACGAAGATGAAAATTCCTTTCACAGTGTATTATATATGGCCTTTAAAAATATGGCTCAGAACTTTGTTAGAGTTTCTATTTAAAGTTATCTGTGTTCTGCTGAGGCCATGTTTACAGAGACAACTGCAATAAAACCACAGGAGGTATAAATTAAGAATAATTGAGCTGTTTCAGTGCTGTGTGTCTTTATACAGATACATTTTACACAAGAAAGATCCTGGTTTTGTTTTCCCTAAAATGCAATCCAGCATTTCTATTCCTAAACAATTCCTCATGAGATAATTCTTGATCTGAATGCCAAAATTAATTCCTGAGGCCATTTATCAGTCACCTTCCTCCTCCCACAGGAAAAAAAGGAGACAAACCCAACCAGATAAAGTTACAACATCCTCCAAGAATTCCAAATAACAACAAAATCCCCCCAAGCAGGACATCACAGAGTGTCCCAGGCTGACAGCAGGGTCTGGAGTTTGCAGATGTCCCATGGGAAAGCCTCTAGACCAAGATCAGTCAAGGGACTCACAGAGTTTTAGCAAAGCCTGGTAAGTTTGGATCAATGTTGGAAAACAAAAGCATTTTGAGACATTCAGGGAATTCTGATCCTTACTCTTCGGAGATTGCATTTTAACTCCGTCACCACTTTGCAAAACTTTGCAGGGTTTCTGTTCCTTACAGGAATGACTGGGAAAGTAAAAACCTTCACAAATGTCAAGTCCTGCCATTTCTTCTATTTTGTACCAAGCACCCAGAATAGATTAACAAAGCACCTCCCCAATGCAGACATTGTTCAACAGCTGTGGCAATGACCAAACTGCTGAGAAGTCACTTCTGCACCCCAGAATCGTGGAATGGGTTGGCTTGGGAGGGACCTTAAAGATCATCTGCCTGACAAGGGGGGCAGCCAGAGGGAACAGGGACAGGAGGAGAGGGAACGGCCTCAGGCTGGGCCAGGGCAGGCTCAGCTGGGACAGCAGCAGCAATTTCCCCATGGAAAGGGGCTCAGGCCCTGGCAGGGGCTGCCCAGGGAGCTTTGGAGTGCCCATCCCTGCAGGTGTCCCCTGGAGGTGGCACTGAGTGCTCTGGGCTGGGGACAAGGTGGGCATGGGGCCCAGCTGGGACTCCCTGGGCTGGGAGGGCTTTTCCAGCCCCAGGATTTGGGGATTTCTCACACATGGGCTCCTCCAACTCCAGTTCCACATGAACTGTGATTGGACTGCAGCGCCCTGTCTCCAAGAGGTGACTGACTCTCATTTTAAAAGATTTAACACAATGAAAAGCCAGCATATCATTCAACTGTTTCTAAACTCCTCAATAAGAAAGAAGTATCTTATTTTCTTTTCAGTTTAATAGCTGTTGGCTTCATTCCAAGCCACCAGACCCTGTAAAGCAGGAATTCCAGGAGTTTCTCAGTGCTACAATTTTAAAATTTTTTTAAGTTGCCTTTACTCACACAGGTGCAGCAGTGACCTGTTTGCTCATTTTGTTTGTTTGGGTGAGTGTGTTAAAAACCCTCATTAACACAATGGCAGTGGGCAATTTCTGACTCCTCCTCCTTCAAACAAGTACTGAACCCAAAAATCTGGAAGACAAAAATTAGGAAGCTGGGAATAATTGCACACCTACAACAACCTTAATGGCAGCCTGACATTAGCTTCAAGAATGATCTGGAAAGGAGGACAAGAAAGTGCAGGACACCCTGCTGGATGTGAGTGTTGTGTGCCCTTGCATCTCCACGTCTGTTTTGTCTGACAGACCCGGAGCTCCCAGAGCAGATCCAGCAGAGCTGAGCCAGGGCCTGGAGCATCCCCGTGCCCAGGAGAGGCTGAGGGAGCTGGGGCTGCTCAGCCGGGAGAGGAGCCCCAGCCCTGGCTGTCCCTGTGTGTCCCTGACTGTCCCTGTGTGCAGGAGGTCAGAGCAGGGCCCCAGAGCCACGGGCAGGGGCTGAGCCCAGCAATTCCCTGCACAGGAGGCACAACTCCTGCCCTGGGCAGGGACCGAGCTGGAACAGAGCCCAGAGAGGGGCTGAGTCTCCTCCCTGGGATATTCCAGAGCCACCTGGACACAGCCCTGTGCCCTGTGCTCTGGGATGGCCCTGCTGGAGCAGGGAGGTGGCACCAAGTGGCCACTGTGGTCCCTCCCAACCTCACCCATCAGGTGACTACATGAATACCAAGAGAAGCAAGTAAAGCAGATGGGTTCTGATATTTCCATCCCATAAACTGAAGACAGTTCTGCTTTATTTCCAAGCTGTCCATCCAGCTGTGTCCATGGCTCTAGGATCCCTAAGCAGTGGCACTCAGGAGACTCTTGGAACAAAAGAGAAGAGTGGCCAATGCCTGGAGTCCAGCCTTGGCTGAGTCTGAGTGCTCTGTAACCCCTCAGTGCCAGTTTTATCCTAATTTTATGGGAGTGCATTATTCTAAGAGGAGTCTGACAGTCACATCACACCTTTAACCTGGCCACCCTTAACTCTTTAACTCCAGCTTTCAGAAGGCAGAGCACAGTTGCTCTGAAAGCGCAGTGCAGCCTGGATCATTTCTGTGGGCATTTGCCCCTTGCCACATTTCTGATCTCTCCAGTCCTCACCTTTCTCCTTGCTGCAAGAACCACCCCAACTGGGTGAGAGAATAAAGAATTACATGGGGTTTTGCAGATTATCCTTTTCCTTATTCATGCATCCACTCTCACACTTATTCCACCTACCTCAGGCCACCTCCTGTAGCAGAGCACTGCTGCAGCACATCCAATTCAAGAAGATCATGGAAATATTCTGGGAAGTGGCTCATAAACTTCTTCCCTCCCTTTCCTACAGATGCCCATGACACAGCTCTGCAGGAACTCCCGTGTTTCAATCCAGCTGGATGTTTTTACAAGAATTAGGGCAGCCAAAGCAATAGTTCAGAGCTGTTAAGTCTGGCTTGGACAGCAGTGGTGCCTTCCAGCCTGAGATTTAATCACTTGTAGGCCTGACCTAATCCCACATAGCTATGCTGTGAAAATCCACGCACTTGTCTCAACTTTAGAGCTGATCCTTTGAAATGGGGACAATGAAAAAAAAAATGAATTCAGCTATTCTTGAGTTGTTTCACTTCACCTTCCCCATCTCTGCCACTAAGTAACAGCTCTGCTGGAGGAAGGGTAGGAAGGAAGAAAAAGGCCAGAGTCAGCACAAGTGCTGAGTCAGGGAGTTCAGGATGTGCAGTCCATTCCCTCTCCCCTGCTCAGAGGCACATCCAGCAGATAAAAGGTCTGGCAGGGCAGGGAGAGGCTCCAGCTGGTGATTAAAGCAAAGGTTCTGTCCTCTGAAGGACTCAGGGAGGTCACTCTGTCCCCTGCAAGCAGCTGCTCTCCTGAACTCTCCCAGTTACATAAGTGCAGGGCTCTGCTGGTGCAGATCTGGGAAGCAGATTTTCTAACCAGTCATTTAATAGGAGAATTATTCAGCATCTACCAGGTCTTATCAGCATCTCAGCAGCTGTGTCAGCCCACATCACCACTGCCTGAGGCAGCTCCTCTCTCCCACCCAAGGACATGGGGCTCTGAATTTCTTCCAAGCTCTGTTTTCTCAGCTCCTGCAGGACATGAGAAGCCCTTCAGATACACAGACAGACTTTAATTGTGGCATTTAGACCAGGCTTTCTGTCATTCACCCTCCTTCTGGTCACACCTAGCCCTGCTGCTCCAACACTGGTTGATCACACGTGGCCAAGAAGCGAAAGTGTCCAGCAGACAACAAACAGCAGCTTTATAGGGAAGAAATGCAAACGTTGGAGAAACAGAGAAACTCATGAGCTGTTTCTCCCAGGGACAGGACAGGCCCTTGGGCATTTGTAAAATCAAGGGATTTCCTTGCACTGCAAAGGGGGCTGAGCAGGCACCAGCTCATAGGGAGGGTCAGGGACTCTCTCACATTGTCAATGCATAGGCTGCATAAAGCCTAAACAGGGAATTAACCATGGTAAAGTTCCACTGCTCCTGTCTCCTATTTAAAATACCCTTAAGCACTCTCTAAAGAAATGAAGCAAAAAGGGCTTCACTGCATGAGACAGGGAATATCCCAAAGCATGGGTTTCCTGGTTCCATGAGATCAATTCCATGAGATCAATTCCCTTCAAAATGCTTAGAAGCAGTTTTCACACAAGAGCAAAACCATCCCAGATGTGACCACAAAACCAGGCAAGTGATACATGCAATGGGATAAGGGAAAAGACAATCTGCAAGATAAAACACAAACTGTAAATACATATAGAACATAGACACATACATTGTAAAAGGCACAAACCAAATTAAAAATCCTCTTTCTATATTAAATAAATTATTAATTGACTGCAAGTACATTTGAATGGCACAAAAAAGTTGTGTAAAGGCATGTGCCAAACTTACTTTCCAGGTGACAACTGTGCTTTCCCAGCAGTTCCACATAAACCAGGCTCCTGCATCTCAGCAACAACCAGAAAAATTTCAATGCCCAGCCAGGGTAAAGGAATCACTGAATGTACTGGGATGGGAGGGACCTAAAGCTCATCCCACTGCACCTGGGCAGGGACACCTCCCACTGTCCCAGGCTGTTCCAGCCCCAGTGTCCAGCCTGGCCTTGGGCACTGCCAGGGATCCAGGGCAGCCCCATCCTGCCAGGGCAGTATCCCATCCAACCCTGCTCCCTTCTAATGCTGAGATACAAGGCCAGGAATAATCCTGCTGGATGCATTACCAGTGGTAATGCCAAGTTCAGACACAGCAAAGAAATGAGCAAAACAGACACAAAACAAGAGAAAACTTTCCATGTATTTCACTGGACTTGAGGGGTGAGGATTTAGGGAACAAGATTTCCCCAAAGCAAACAGAGAGTGAGGTTCAGGTTTGTCTCAACACAAAGCCACAGGTCAAGGCAAGAGTTTACTGGGAGAACAGCCAGATTTCAGCTCTAGCTCTGCCCCACAGCAGCAGCACTGAGCCACTGAGGATCTCTCCAAGTGACCCCAAGTTCCAGCTACTCTGCATTTCTGCCAAGGGCTGGGAATCATTTCAGGCCATGCAGGAGAGAACAAGGATATGCATACAAAGCCAAGAATTCCAAGGAAAAATCTAGATATGGAAGACAGGGTCTTTTTTTAAAAAAACCCATGTATCAAACAGTTAAGGAAGAGATGCTCATCCTCACTGTGTAAGTACCTGGAGCTGCTCTGAAGGATGCAGGCTGGGGGAGAAGCGCCGTGTGCACAGGCATTTTCCATGCTGGCTCTAGAAAATTTTGTTATGCTCCTGCTCTAAATGACTCAGGAAGTCTGGACAGTTAATAACACTGCAAAGAGTAATTTTCCTGTCCTGAAACGCTTTAATACGCCTTTCCAGGATAAAAATTCCTTTCCTGCAAGAGGATAAGAACATTAAGGCTGTTGTTAGTGCTAATGGTTTATTTACTGTAAGTCACAAATCTGTGGCATGGGGAGGTTTGTTTACTGTAGCTCACAAATTTCTCCCCTGTGGGTACTTCAAAAGTAGACTGGCTTGCAGTTCCCTGTAATCAGGAAAATTTGCTACAAGGTTGTGGGGCAGCCTCGCACTAGGAAAAAAAATCCAACTGCAAAACTGTAACATGATGCTGATTTCCCAACATAATAGATCTAAAAACCTTTCAAGTTTGATTCAAGAAGAAAACCAAGGCAGCTGTGAAAACAAACCTCCTCCTTAAAACCCTCACATTTGCAAGTTTTTAACATGCTGACTGATAATCAGTGCCCAAGTACACCCACAAATTGTTCTCCGGGGATGTCACAGCAGGATCCTTACCCAGTAACGCTGTGTGCTGGCAGCAGGCTGGTTCCTACAGAGCCACCCTGAACTCTGCATCCCCAAGAGAAAATCCCAAATCCTGGGGCTGGAAAAGCCCTCCCAGCCCAGGGAGTCCCAGCTGGCCCCATGCCCACCTTGTCCCCAGCCCAGAGCACTCAGTGCCACCTCCAGGGGACACCTGCAGGGATGGGCACTCCAAAGCTCCCTGGGCAGCCCCTGCCAGGGCCTGAGCCCCCTTTCCATGGGGAAATTGCTGCTGCTGTCCCAGCTGAGCCTGCCCTGGCCCAGCCTGAGGCCGTTCCCTCTCCTCCTGTCCCTGTTCCCTGGAGCAGAGCCCGACCCCCCGGCTGTCCCCTCCTGGCAGGAGCTGTGCAGAGCCACAAGGTCCCCCCTGAGCCTCCTTTTCTCCAGGCTCAGCCCCTGCCCAGCTCCCTCAGGAACTCTCCAACCCCTTCCCAGCTCCCTCAGGAATTCTCCAGCCCCTTCCCAGCTCCGTTCCCTGCCCTGGACACGCTCCAGCCCCTCCAGGTCTCTCCTGCAGGACCAGAACTGGGCACAGCCTTCGAGGGGCCTCTCAGAGCCATCACAGAGGGACAATCCCTGCTCTGCTCCTGCTGGGCACACTGGGGTTGATCCAAACCAGGATGTTCCCTCAGCAAAGGCAGGGAGAGAAAAAAGGTAAGTGAGGAGATGAAACAGAGTAAAGAGAGGTCAGGGAGAGGAGAGCCAAGGAATGATGAAGAGCAGGAAGGGCAGGATACAGCAGCTCCATAGTATAAACACAACTCATCCCTTTCCTCCCTCCAACTCCCACAGCCCTTACAGCACTCCAGTCAAACCTCCCAAAGACTCAGCTTTCCAAGGTTCTCACCTTTGGGCAGAGATGAAACCTGCTCAGAAGATGGTGCTACACCCACCACAGAACAAGGATCTGAAGACAGAAGTTTCCTTTAGGGTCTGACTTGCCTTGACAGCAGCTTTGAAAGAACTTTTCCTGATCTGGAGCCCAGACCTCCCTGAGACAGCTCGAGGTGTTCCCTCAGGTCCTGTCCCTGCTCACAGGGAGCAGAGATGAAAGGTTTGTACAACTTACAGCACAGGAGGAACAAGTGGCACAATTTATAGCTCACACTTGCAGCAGTGGATTAAACTCAACAATCCAATCCATCCAGGTGATTTCAGAAGCTGCTGTCACTCCTGACTGTGGCTCAGGATTCCTTTATTTCTCCATCTGGCTTGTTAAAAATAGGGGCAATTTGCCTTGGCAGCAGTCTTGTGACTCCAGCAGGAGATGGCTGGAGGGCCACTTGCTGCAGCACAAACCCAGGCCCCAGCTGGGTTGGGGACAGTGTGAGGAGCAGAGGCTCTCCCAGCTGGCACTGCAGTCAGCAGGAACTGCTCAGCTCCTGGCTCCAGCACAGCACAGCATTCTCCACGAGCTGGCAACTGCCAACATCTCCAAAATAAACTCTGCGTGCTAAAAATACATTCCTGGTTATTTACCTTCTGAGTTGAGAGCTCAAAATGAAAACTGGCATTCTAATGATGAATCCACAACTTCATCAATCATTACCTTCTGAAACAGCAAGCAAGAGTTCATGGCAGTCACTTGGCTGCAGAAGTGTAACCTAAAGATATTTTACAGGAAAAATTAAGTTGTCAATATTTCAACTATTCAAAACCACCCTGTACTGAAGCACTTACAATCAAACCTTCATAGTCAAGTCTTTCTCAAAATGAACAGTGAAGTTGGCAATTCTCCTGAAAAGTACCACAGTGAAGTGAAGAGAAAACCCAAAATGAACTTGCTGGGGTGAAGAGTTGGCTGCTTGCAGAGGAAGGAATCTGAAATTTGCCCCAAAATTAACTTCCCCCTTTGGGGAAGGAAAAGGGTAATAACACTCAACCACCTGGAAAATTAATACACAGAACCAGAGAATGGTTTGGAAAGAACCTTAAAGCTCACCCCATGCCATGGGCAGGGACATCTTCCACTGTCCCAGGCTGCTCCACAACCTGGCCTGGGACACTGCCAAGGATCCAGGGACAGCCCCGGCTGTGCCAGGGCCTGCCCACCCTCACAGGGAGGAAATTTTTCCTAATATCTGATCTAAACCTGTAATTTTTCACTTTGAAGCCATTCCCTGTGTCCTGTCCCTCCATGCCCTGGAAATTGTCTCTCTCCAGGTTTCCTGGGGCTCCTCCAGGCCCTGCAAGGCCACCCTGAGCTCAGCCCAAAGCTTCTCCTGTGCAGGGGAACAATCCCAGCTGTGCCAGCCTTTCCTCCCAGCAGAGCTGCTCCATCCCTCTGCTCATCCTGGAGCCTCCTCTGGGCTCTCTGCAGCAGCTCCAGCTCCTCCTGGGCTGGGGCAGGGCTGGGGCAGCTCTGCAGGTCTCAGGGCTCTCACCTGTGGGGCACAGGGGCACAATCCCAATCCCAATCCCTCTCCTGATCCCCAGCTGGGGCTCAGCCCAGGGCACGGGGGGCTCTGGGCTGGGGCAGGTCCAGCTCTCCCAGGACTGCTCCATCTGCTCATCCCAGCCTGGATTGATCCCAGGGGTTGTCCCAACCCAAGTGCAGCACTTTGTACTTTCCTAATGCAGAACCAACAGAGGCACTGAACGTGCCAAGGATGATCCACAGCATTTTCCAGGTGATATGTTCAGTTTCCAAGCTGTGACCAGCCAGACCAGGCCCCAGGGAGCACTAATTACATCAAATCCACTTTGCTTTCTCACAGAAATGAATAATTCAGTACCCTTAGAGATAAAACCTCAGTTCTCATCTGATTAAATGCTGCTGCTGACAGTTTGAGAACCCAAGCACTCAGCACTCCTCCAAATGTTCAGCTGGATTAGTGCAACTTTCAAGCAGGAAACCCCAAATTACACAAGAAAAAAAAAAGTCCAAAAAAAAAAGCCACTTCATATGTTTAAAGGAGGAAACAGCAGCAGCAAATAATCCTCAGCTAAGGCCCCCAGGAAGAGATGCCCTCATGCTCTACATTGAAGAGGTCATTTACTCACACACTTCTGCTCTTTTCCCTTTTTATTTGTAATTCTCCAGCAAACATTATCCATGACAACTTTCAAGCTACAGGAGCTCTATATAGCAACAGCTCATGGCTTCCAGGCCTGAAGAATCTCACTAATTATTTCAATGAAATGAGGACAAATGAAGGAATAACACAAGTATTGGGGTATATGTTTGTCTATGGCCCTTTTAATCATTGCTTGGACAGCTGGGAATGCTCAAGGAGTAGGAAGAAAGGAGGAAAAAAACCCAAGCAGCACCTCTTGTTCCTTCAGGACATGAACAAAGGAGAAAGATTTTTGAATTGGGCTCAGCAGAAAAATCAGCATCTTCCAGTCCTGAGATCATTCCCTCAGCCTTCTGAAAGGCTCCTGTTTAAGAACCTCAAATGAGGGCTTGCAGGGGCCTCCCAAATCCTGGCTGCCAGCAGCAGAACAGGGTCAGAGCACTGTTAAAATCCTCCAGGAACTGCAGGTACCAGCTGGGACAATCAGGTTGGAATGTGACAAAGAAATTGGGCAACGGAGCAAATCCTGCAGGCTGAGGAGGAAATGCAACACCTCGGGACAACGTGCACCAGAACCTGTCAGGGAACTCTGGGAGACTCCCAACAGCCACCGTGGAAAAGGAGGCAAAAGTTCCTGAAACACAGACAGGCACAGCAGAGCTGAAGCCAGAAATCCCAGAATCACAGCAGGACTGCACTGGGAGGGACCTAAAGTTCATCCCACCCCACCCCTGCCATGGCAGGGACACCTCCCACTGCCCCAGGCTGCTCCAGCCCCAGTGTCCAGCCTGGCCTTGGGCACTGCCAGGGATCCAGGGGCAGCCCCAGCTGCTCTGGGCACCCTGGGCCAGCAGCCCAGATCAGGCTACCAGAGGTCTAAGTGCTTGCTTTGCTCACCTACTTCAGAACTTGGAGAGTCTGCTGTGAGCCTTTCTTTGAAATTCATTTCATTGCTGACAGTTCAGGAAGCTGTTAGACCACTTCTAAATAAAACATGCAGAATATTAAGACACATCCAAACACACCTGCCTGAACAGGCAAACACCACACGTGGCTTCCCCCAAACCCTGGAGAGAACATTCCTAACAAATCCTGCAGGGATACAGGATGAAGGGCATGAAGCACCCTGCCCACATCCTGTGTTTCAGGCTGGTTTCCCCAAAGACTAAAAAAAGCTTTGATTAGATAGGTAAAACCTTTAGATTTGATATTCCAGGGGACTGCACATGAGAATTCAATGGAACTCTGGAAAACACTCTGTGTGACAGAAGAATTGATCTGCTTTGGAAAACAGCAGTTGCAGAGTATCAAGCCCCAGTAACACACAGAAATAACATAATCACATGTGAATTAAGCATTATTAAAACAAACAAAAAAACCCAACCCACACACAGAAAAAGAACCAGAGGGGGAACCACGGATGTTCCAATCAGGATCTCACAGTTCCAAGTGAGATTTAATTTGGTTTCAATGCAAAGTTCAGTTTGAGATTCATAACAAACTCACACAAACCTCATTTTTAAAATGCTTCTCCCTAGACTGGACAGACTGAACAGATACACAGAGATCTAAGGAAAAAAAAAAAAAAAAAAAAAAAAAAGGAGCCATAACATTAAAATGTAATAGCCTGGCCAAAAATATGAGTAACCAGATCCACAGTGCCAGGGGTCAGAGATCCACCAGCACTGCTCCTGGCAGCCATTGAAAACCAGGAATAAAGGAGTCCTGCAAGGAGGCACTAAGCCAGCACCGTCCCCAGGGACAAAGAACTTCACACATTTTTTCAGTTACCTTGCCAATAACTTCCCCACTGTATCCAACACTAACCATTGAATCTGGAAGGAATATAATGGTTCTATAGCAACCAGCTGTGGAGATATTCTTCAAACAGAACAAATTGGATACAAATGCCAAATACTTTCCCAACCAATTTAGCCTATTCCTAGTGGGAGGAGAAAGCTCTGTTCACTGCTGTGATCAAAAACACGGTGTAAATCTGAGTTCTGTACAGAACTCAGGCAGTTTAAAACAAATCTGATAACCAGGAGCAGATAGACACCCAGGCATGCACCTTTTGTTAATCTGCCAGGACATCACTCCAGCAGCCTCTGTCCTTGGGAGCAGCATTTCCATGAGACTTTTCCACACTGGTCACACTCTCCCCACCAACAGGCCAAGTTTACTAATATTTCCATGTCCCTTGGAAGAGTTCATCGGGGAATCTTCTGGGGAGGTGAAGCAGTCACATAACACATCAGCTCTGCAGTGGCACCTGCACATCAATCACAGCAAGAGAGGCTGAATCATGTCCAGGGCAGGGAATGGAGCTGGGAAGGGGCTGGAGAGTTCCTGAGGGAGCTGGGAAGGGGCTGAGCCTGGAGAAAAGGAGGCTCAGGGGGACCTTGTGGCTCTGCACAGCTCCTGCCAGGAGGGGACAGCCGGGGGGTCGGGCTCTGCTCCAGGGAACAGGGACAGGAGGAGAGGGAACGGCCTCAGGCTGGGCCAGGGCAGGCTCAGCTGGGACAGCAGCAGCAATTTCCCCATGGAAAGGGGGCTCAGGCCCTGGCAAGGGCTGCCCAGGGAGCTTTGGAGTGCCCATCCCTGCAGGTGTCCCCTGGAGGTGGCACTGAGTGCTCTGGGCTGGGGACAAGGTGGGCATGGGGCCCAGCTGGGACTCCCTGGGCTGGGAGGGCTTTTCCAGCCCCAGGATTTGGGGATTCTCTGTCTGTAACCTGGGTCCTGTGAGCTCCCAGAACGATGCAGTGATCTGGCTGTCACCACATTTAGTAGAAGCCACTTCTGCTCTAGGTTTCCTCATGTGCAGAGCCATAACAAGACCCAGCCTCCCTCCTGTTGGCCAACAAGCACCTCAGTTGCAATTTTTTTCTCAGCAAAACAAAACCAAGATGCCCTGAGAATTCATGTGTGTGCTTTCCCCTAGCTCAAATGTAAAAAAGCAAACCTCCACGTAACTTGCAAAAATAAAGATAATCAAGGCTAATATTAGGTTCATGTAAATCAACCCAAGTGCACATCCTCAGAATGCTTGCTTTAGAAGTCTACAAATCTCCTTCCTTCTATCACAACAAGGCTTTGTTTCTATTTAAATCTTCACAGAATAAAGTTTTTAATCTTTAATGAGAGACAAAGCCAAGCTAATCCAAGACAGAATTATTGGCAGAATGCATTCACCTGGTTTCATAACACTATACAGGGATAACAACACAACTCAACAGGCAAATGTTCAAAATCACAGATGCTTTGGATTGAGAAGGACCTTAAAGCTCATCCACTGTCCCAGGCTGCTCCAGCCCCACTGTCCAGCCTGGCCTTGGGCACTGCCAGGGATCCAGGGGCAGCCCCAGCTGCTCTGGGAATTCCATCCCAGCCCTGCCCACCCTGCCAGGGAGCAATTCCCAATTCCCAAGATCCCACCCAACCCTCCCCTCCTTCCTCTTAAAGCCATTCCCCTTTGTCCTGTCACGCCACGCCCCTCCAGGGACTGAGAAGTGCCTTAGCTGAGACAGATTCCATTCCCCTCTTTGGATTGTTCTGCTCACCTGGTGTTTTCCCAGCTCCAGAGCCTGGCTCCTCCTGGGAGCTCCTTCACAGAAGTCCTAGAGAACTGGCACAGGGTGCCCAGAGCAGCTGGGGCTGCCCCTGGATCCCTGGCAGTGCCCAAGGCCAGGCTGGACACTGGGGCTGGAGCAGCCTGGGACAGTGGGAGGTGTCCCCATGGCAGGGGTGGCACTGGGGGGGATTTAAGGTCCCTCCCAGTCCATTCAGGCACTGCCAGAAAAGCCAGGGCAGCCCCTTGTCCTTGGCTGGTAGAGAACCAGACACTGCTGGTGCCACCTTGAACTCGTTCATCAGAGCAAAGCCAGCCTGGGAAGCTGCATCCTGCTGTACCCAGGCCACTTGCAGCCTTGTGCCCCTGTATTTACTGCCTTTCCAAACCTCTCCAGCTAAAAGCTACCTCAGATGGAGAGGAACTGCACACAAGGGTCTCTGGGGAAGATTCAAGAACTTTTGTTTAATAAGAATTTATTTATTTCTCCCCTTTTCCTTTTTTTTTTCTCCCTTCTGAAGCTGGGAAAGGAGAGTAAAGCGCAATAAACCTGCCCACAAAAGGAAATGAAGTGTCACCAGAATTTCAGTGCTCAAGTTCCCTGGGTCTCATTTCAGTGCACAAAGCTGGACTGAGTCAGCATTTTTCATTCATAATGCTGGCAGGATTTTGTAGGGGGTGTTTTAAGCACGAGCACTTGAGCACTCAATTTCTGTCGCTGGTTTGAACTTCCCAAGCAGAATGTCTCATTTTAACATAACAATTAAAGAGATTCAGCATGATTACATTCCCTGCACACATGTAGCTGCTGCCCTGCCCCAGCTAGACTGTGCTTTGCTTTCCCTAAGAAATTTCTGGGTGGTTTAATCCAGGATTGCACCAAGGTTATCCAGGGAAAGCCGGAATTTGGCATTACCATAACAGATTCTAGAAACTCTAGGAATTGAGCAACTCCAGCAGGACAGCCTGATTTCCTTGGAGCTACAGAGTAACATTTTCCTGGCTGAAATACAGAGCAGGAAAAAAAGCAACATTATTTCAGATGCTTCCCGTGATTCCTGATTGCAGCAACTTTATCACCATCAGAAGATCCTCCCCGCCTCTTCCACCATGTCCTTAAAACACTCAAAGACACAATGGGCACAAAGTTTATTATTCAACCACGTGCACTCCCGCCCTGCCTCCAAGGTCCACCTCTCTTAGCTTGCCTCCAAGCAAGGTGGGAGTCGAGCAAGGAAAAAGCAATCCTAGACCCCTACTCTTTTCAGTCCTGCATTTCTCCTCCTTTTCCTCCCCTCTCAGCAAGGACTCCAAAGTCTGTCACGAGAGATAAGCGGGAGCAGAGTGAAACCAGCTCAGATCCCACCAGTTCACCTGAGAAATTCTGAATTCTCCAGTGAAAATCTTAAGAATTTGGCTGCAGTTTGACCCAGAAGCACAACAGAAACACAACAGCATTGCAAAGAGCTGCCCAGGGAGCTTTGGAGTGCCCATCCCTGCAGGTGTCCCCTGGAGGTGGCACTGAGTGCTCTGGGCTGGGGACAAGGTGGGCATGGGGCCCAGCTGGGACTCCCTGGGCTGGGAGGGCTTTGCCAGCCCCAGGGATTTGGGATTCTGGGAAATGGTGATGTTTAAAGGCTCAGAATTTGGCTGTACAAAGAGTATATTCAAATTAAAAGTGTGATTAACAGAAAACTTTGCCAGATTTCCTAAAATCATAGAATCCCAGAATATTCTGAGCTGTAGGGACCCACAGGAATCCTCCAGTGCCAGCCCTGCCCTGGCCAGACACTCCAACAATCCCACCCTGGGCATCCCTGGCAGTGTTTTCCAAAAGCTCCTGCAGCTCTGGCAGCCTCGGGGCCGTGCCCATTCCCTGGGCAGTGCCAGCACCTCTGGGGAAGAACCTTTCCCTAAAATCCACCCTAAATCCCTCCTGGCCCAGCTCCAGCTGCTCCCTGGTGCTGTCCCTGCTCACCAGAGAGAAGAATAGGAATGAGCATCACGTATTCACAGAGAGCTGGGGGGACAGGAGAGAAACTCAGGGGTTTGGTTTTAAGTTCTGAAACTCTTTGGGTTAAATATCGCCAGTAGTTAATACAGATAAAGTGATTTTTTGAACCATACAATAGCATTTGTCAGCAGCTCAGAATAACGTTGAGAGCACTTGACTCTAAAGGATGCAGCTTTTTCCCTCCTCACAAAGCAAAATTGTTCTGCTTGCATCATCTGCAGACAGCACGAGTTCGAAGCAATGCCCTCAGATTTAGATGCTGTGTTGAAAGAGCAGCACCAAACAATCCATGCTAAACAATCCTGCCAGACTGCAGCTGGAGAACTTCCTATTCCTGTGTCACAAGAGCTTTCCAGTCACCACGCAGAGCTCTGGGATTTACGGGTCATCCTTCACTTCTGACTCTGCAAAACGATGACTAAACAACCTAAAAAGCACAGAGCTGGTGAAGTGAAAATGCTGCACAAGCTTCAGCTCCATTTGGAACACTCTGATAACAGCTGTGATAAGGAAGCACATTCTGAGTGTGGATAAGGCCTCAGCTTCCTGTCAGCTCAGCAGGTTGGGGTCAGAGATCAGGAAGCACCAAACGGGAGGATCCATCTGGTTCAGTCCCACGTCAATTGAGGACCTCCTTGTCAGGAGCCCAACGTCCTCTTTGGTCCCACCAAAGCCACCTGAAGGGCTCTGGGCCCACAGGAATTCCCAGCCCTGAGAGAGACCCCCTGATCCCAATGAAGCCAGAGACTGCTGGGCACAGCCAGCTGGAGCTGAGCAGTAACACCCCCATAGCATCCAGTGCTACACCACCCAAACAAAGAACTGCATCTGCCTTCCTCCTCTGGCCATGTCAGCAGTATTTGACAACATTTCCTCGAAGCAACCTCATTTCTCAGCAGTAAATATCCACAAAAACTAGATTTCAGTCACATTTCTTAAAATCCATGCATTGTGCTAAATAGCAGGTTGCTGACTGTTCTTTAAAAAGCACATTATATTAGTGTGGTTTGAGAACAGAACAGCAGAACATGCAGAAGTTTCCAAGCTGGATAATGGCTGTTTCCAAACTTTGTCCTCAGACACTTCAAAAATCCACAATGTCCTGACATGAATTTAAGCATAGATCACCTCACGTGAAAACATATTTTAACATTTATATGCTTTGAACTCTTCCTCTGAATAGAAATTTTACAAACCAGAACTTAAAAAAAAATTAAAAAGAAGCAGTTGGAAAAGAACAGGGGAAAACCTTGTTACATGTCTTGTCTGCTTTTAAATTTAGTACTTCCCTGAACACCTACAGTAACTTCATGCCACACTACTTTATTCCAACAAAAAAATCTGCCCTCTTCTCTTTGATGCTTATTCTGTTGTTTGCAATTCAAGCCCACACAGAAGAATAGAGGTGCTAACAAGGAAGAAAAAATTAAAAGTATTTGAGATCTCTCTACAACCCAGTTCCAGTTACAAAGCTTTTCCTGGTTGGGATTGGCCCTTACAATCCCCAACAGAAGAAAACCCATGAACATAAAAATACAAAAGGTAAGAGGGAGAGAACACCTGCCAGCCTTCAG
Source organism: Taeniopygia guttata (assembly GCF_048771995.1). Classification (NCBI taxonomy): domain Eukaryota; kingdom Metazoa; phylum Chordata; class Aves; order Passeriformes; family Estrildidae; genus Taeniopygia; species Taeniopygia guttata. Next base: position 114,938,835 of record NC_133024.1, on the reverse strand, counting down.
ATAATGCTGAAACTCAAGAGACCATTAAAATGAAGAAATACAGATGCAGGACAAAAGGGAGAAAAGAAGAACAGGTAAGAATGGGGATGGCTGCAGGCAGGGAAAACAACCACAAGCACAGGCAGCAGCTGCAGCAAAGGTGCAGGGCAGAGAACTGCCTCTAAAAAATTGAATTACACCAAATGTCCATGCAAAACAGCCAAGCACCAACCCTACACAGGAGCCTGTCTGTCTGAGAGCTCCAGAGAGCTGAGTTCATCCAGCTGGGGCTCACATGTGACTCAAAGGAAAATGTCAGGATTTTTGCTGAAGAAATTCAATGATTACATCATCCCATTTGGTACATGACCAGATTACTGGCATTTTATTACAAAACACAGCTCTCAAGCAGTCAGCTCTTATGATTTTCTGTAAGAATTAACTGCACTTCCCCAAAATGCCCTGAAGATTGATGAAGTCATTAGAATTTGCACTGGGTAACTGAGCTCCTGGCTGCACCTCCTCACCAAAAGCACAGGAATCCCCACACAACATGAAGGCCATGTGCAAAACTTACTCAAAAACTATTAAATATTGCACCTTGCAGTTCACAGGCCGTTCCACAGCCTGGTGTTTGGGAATCTGAAATTGTAATTTGAAGTTAGAATAAAAGGTTTTATCACCATAAAGACATGATTACCATAGTTCTGTGTTTAATTTGTGATTAACACAAAATCGGCTCAATTGTGTCTTCAGTTTCCAGATCAGTCTTGTGAACACTTAAGATACAAGCAGCAAGTTCCCAGCACACAAGCAGAGGTGTTAAACTGTAGCACAGTATAAAGATTGCCATGGAGAGAGCCCTCCCAAACTCACGCTGACCTTTGGAAGCTGAATGTGCAGCTGCCTTTCCCCAGGCTCGGCTAGCTGGGCAGCTGAGGCTGTTCAGGCTGCACAGCCACAGCTGAATTCCCTGCCCAGCAGCCAAGGTTGGATCTCCCCTCCACAGTTCAGCTGGGAGGGCAAGGAACAAGAAGTCCGTGTGTGCTTGGCAGGAGGAGCATCAGGCTGCAAACAAGAGAGGCCTCTTCTCCTTCCCCCCGAGATGGGTGGGGGCTCTTTTGCAAACACAAAACCAGACATCATTTAAACATTTCTCTCATACACTGCTTCGAAGGGCTCAAACAGAGAGACCCAGAGGTGCTGTCAGGAAAGACTAAAAGTTGTTGTTTCCCCAAAGCAGCTCTGCCATGGGCACCCTCTGCATCTGCAGGATCCCAGAGGGAGGCTGGAAAAGCTGGACTGCCACTCCCTGCAGGTGGGATTCTAACACAGGGTGGGCTGGGAGGGACCTCAAAGCCCATCCCATCCCACCCCTGCCACTCCAGGGACACCTCCCACTGTCCCAGGCTGCTCCAGCCTGGCTTTGGGCACTGCCAGGGATCCAGGGGAATCTGGGAATTCCATCCCAGCCCTGCCCACCCTGCCAGGGAACAATTCCTAATACCCAAAATCCCATCCAGCCCTGCCCTCTGGCAGTTTGGATTATTTCACAGGAATATTTAAATGCAGTAAATATTTGGGAACTACAGAAACCCATGTGCTCCAGAGCAGGTTCATTCTGAGTCCTGCAGAGAGCTGCCAACCATCCCAGGTGGCTCCACGGGAACCTTCCTTCAGGAATCACAGGTTTAAATCCAGGTGTTCTGCGTATTTTGTATTATTTGTGTATTAATAACTATTTCCTACAAACTGTGCATTTCTGTGGAGCACTGCAAAGCTAAACCCCTGCCCAGTCATTTACAGCTAATTAGCGATGCCCAGGGCTAGATCCTTCAAAGATACTGAGGGAGAGAACCCCCATGGAAATCTGAAGGGCCAAAACACAAAGGAAAACCTGAACTTTTGTGACAACGTGTTTGCACTGGAATTATTTTAATAGTGTCATAAGGATTTGCTGATCCACACTATTAGTAGCAATATATTTACCTGTAGTATGGAATATACCAGCAGGCTGTTGATTTTCCAGGACTGCCATCCCACAAAACCTTGCTCTTACAAACTCACAGGGTGGAGAGGTCAGCCCTCACAACTGTGGGCACAAACAGCTATGAGGGACAGTGCAGGGAAATTAGTGATTATTTCACAATTCCAGACTCACATTTTACCACACAACTCATTGAAAAGCAGAGTTCACAGAGAAAAGATGTCCATTTGGATACTAAAATGAATTAATTTGATTACCTTAAAAACAACACATGAAAAAGTAAAATATAATATCCAACACATGCAAGTTTGATAAGAGAAAACCAAACCATGGATGTACTATGTCAGTCAAATTTTCTGTGTTTTCACTGATTGCAATGAAGGGAATGCTGTAAAAAATGCATCTTTTGCAGCAAAAACAGAATAACCTTTCTTCCTGAGAATGCCCAAGGATACCTCTCTTCACTCCTTCCCACTCAAAATTATTTAATTTCTATTAAATAGAAATTTTCTATTCTTGTCAAGAAGCTGATCCTCTGGAGGGGTCAGACTTGTTCTATCCCTACTCACATAGGAGAGATTAGTTTCTAATTACTATCAGCAATTAGTGCTTTCCTGCAGCTAAAGCTGGAGTTTCTCTGTCAGGAACCTGTCCACCTCCAGCCCTGCCACACACAGAGCTCCAGAGAGATTCATTCCAGACAGGTGGATGCACCAGACACCTCCGTCAGTCCCAAACCTCACAGCTTATGTTTGTTGGATGAGGGCAATACTGTTCTAAATCCTTTAAATTCCTACAGAGACAATGCCAGCCAAAAATAACCAGTGTAATCAAGTAAAAAGTGCACTTTTAAAAGAGGCTAACTCCTTGTGCCACAGATCCCACTGAGGTTTTAGCACCTCTCAGTGAGGTTTCCTGTGCACAAGTCATTCATCACCAGATCTCAGCCTGGAGCCCATTTCTGATTGTCCACCCCAGCACTCAATTTCATGCTTGGCAAGTAAAAACAAAACCGAGTTGCTGTGGAGGGGGCAGCCCAAGTTCAGCAGCTGTGTCCAACACAAGAGCAACGAGCACTCAAAGCTCCCAGCACGCAGCAGCAGCTGAGGCAATCTCTGAGTTATTTTATGGTAAAAAGAAACCAACACCCTTCACATCTCTTGGGTTCCAAGCAGATCAACTCTGAGCCACCCCAGCTGAGAGGTGCACCCCAAACCAACCTGCTGATGGTTCATCCTGCTCTGCTACTGCACACAGCACAGGGAAATGTCTGTGGCTGGGAACTCCTGATCACAGAATCCCAACTGGTCTGGGTTGGGAGGGACCTTTAAAGCCCACCCAGTGCCACCCCTGCCATGGCAGGGACACCTCCCACTGTGCCAGGCTGCTCCAGCCCCAGTGTCCAGCCTGGCCTTGGGCACTGCCAGGGATCCAGGGGCAGCCCCAGCTGCTCTGGGAATTCCATCCCAGCCCTGCCCACCCTGCCAGAGAAGGGTTTCTTACAGAAAACTTCCACCCCACTGATCTCCCTGTTCCTCAACCCACTGCCTGTATTTTCCTTCTTTTTCTTTATTCTTCTATTCCTCTTTTCCATGGTGTTATGCTACTAAAAGCTAAAATTACAATCCCTGATTACAGCACAATGACACACCATAAAAGGCTATCCAACGTCACGATTCAGAAATATTTCCCTGCTAGATACACATTCCTTCCTGAATCCAAATCTATCCTAATTGCAGGATTAGAGGCATTAAGGAAAGGCCTCACAGCAGTGAGAGAGGCAACAGGCACTGCAGGTCATGGCTCTGAGACCCCAGTTCTTACTTGATCTAGGAACCAGGACATAATGGAAAAATATCAAGCACACACAGCTACTCTGCAGAGGATCTTATGTGGAATGAAAGGCAGTGGGACACCAGGGAGGGACCACAGGAGCTGAGAGAATGGAGTGTGGTCTGTGAAGCAGCAAGTGCAGGGTGCAGCCCACTCAGCTCGGGGGAAGCCTGTGCCTCAGACACTGCAGAAATTGTTCAGAAACGCTCGTCTGCACGAAACACGGCCCCTGTCAGGCTGCCAACGCCAGGCAGGGCACCCCGGGGCTGGGCAAGCAGCCTGGCTGTCTCAGCCTGCTGGCATTTACAGCCCCGAGCTCCCAGGGAGCAGAAACGCAGCTGGATTCTCTACCTGTGACACCTGCTCACCCCCACAGGCAGGCACCCCCCGCTGCAGCTGGGCACGGGCATGCAGGCAGGCAAGACTCCTCCTCCCACGCCTCACACAGGGCTCTGGGGGGAAATTTTAACAGAGAGAGGAGAATTTGGTATGTCCTGAGCTGGAGGGACCCACAGGGATCCCCCAGTGCCAGCCCTGCCCTGCCCAGACCCCCAAAATCCCACCCTGTGCATCCCTGGCAGTGCTGCCCAAAGGCTCCTGCAGCTCTGGCAGCCTCGGGGCCGTGCCCATTCCCTGGGCAGTGCCAGCACCTCTCCCTAAAATCCAACCTAAATCCCTCCTGGCTCAGCTCCAGCTGCTCCTCAGGTCCTAAGGAAGTCTCCTGCATGAGAACATCACCAGGGCATATCCAGCAAGGGAAGTTACAGGTGACTACAACAAAATGTAAAAGCAAGAAGGAAAGACGGCGTGAAGGAACACTCTGCAGAGCTATCAACACCCCAAATACTGTTTGGCTTTTTGATTTAAGAAAATGCATCCATTCAGACCTTGACTCCAATATATATTCAGTTAATATCCACAGCTATTGCCTTAAATATCTACTGCCATATAAGCTCCAAACAAAAAGCACTTTGGAACTGGGTAGTGGGAAGAGGTAGAGGAGGACTTGCTTTAACGAGGGCTACACTATCCCACCTGGAATGCCGATTGTTTCACTAACAGGAATTATATTTACTAAACAATACCCTCTGATGAGGCAGGGAAGCGTTTTCCCTTCACGAGGCTGTAATTCACAGAAAATATTATTTTCTACAAGCAAACCCCACATTTCACCCCAAATAAAGCAGCAGCTGAAGCAGAACAAAAGACACCCAGAGGGAATATCACCCACAACCTTGCCTGCTCACCCGAGGCAGGGGCACACACGGGGACAGAACCGCATCCTTCCCTGACACCCCGATAACATTCCCCGTTTCCCCCGGTGCCCTTGGCCGAGCCGTGAGGGACGGCGTTCCTAGGGGATGGCATTCCCGGCGGAGGGCTCTGCTCCTCCCCGGGCGGCAGCGGGGCCGGGTGATTTACCTCGGATCCTCGGGATCGCCGCCACTCGCTCCCCTCACAGCGGCACCGCCAGACAGCCGGCCCGGCAAGGGGCGCAGCATCTCCCACCGCCCGCGGCCAGCAGCAGGACCCGGCCGTGCCACCGCCCGGGCACCGTGAGGGGCTGAGGCGGCGCTGCCCCCCCGCCGGCCTGGGCTGAGCGCCCGCTGAGCGCCCGCCGCTCGCCCCCCCGCTGCCCCCCGTCCCGCCGGGCCGTACCTCATGTCTGTGCGGGCCCTACTCGCAGCCCCGGCCGCGGCCAGGGCACCGAGGGGCCGAAGCGGCCGGAGCGGCGCCCGCAGCCGCCGCCGCCGGACGCACCATCGCCGCCCTCGCCCCGTCTGAGGGGAGCGGGGAGGAGCCCCTCGCGGCCGCCGTACTGACGCGCGAACGCGGCCCCTCCTGTGATTGACATGGCGTATCACCAATCAGAGACTGGAAATGAGGGAGAGCCCCGCCCCCTAGAGCCAATCAGAGCTCTGACAGCCCCTGCGCTGACGCGCGGCCTCGGCCCGCCCCCTGCATGACGAGCGGGGCGCTGCACCAATCAGAGGCCGGAATAGCGGCAGGACCCCGCCTCCCCGACCAATCACGGCGGTGCTAGGCTGAGGGGTCAGGGCTCGGGGGGCGATGAGGGGCCTGCACTGTACATACGGACCCAGCTCCTGAGGCAATCGCAGGCAGCGTCTCCTCCCTCCCCTCGGCCATGTCCCAGAGGTCGCGCCGGGCGTAGCCTCCTCCTCGCCTCATTGAATGAGTGGCATCCGCGCGGACCAATCGCGCCTCGGCTTTAACGGTGAATGGCGGCTAGTGTGACCAATCGCGAGCGCCTACGGTGCTACTGGGGGCTGTGATTGGCTGCAGGGCGGGGGGGCGGTGCCTTAGGCCGAAGCGGAAGTGAAGGGGTGTCATGGCAACCGCGGGCGCGTCGCGGCGCTCGGGAGTCCCGCGGAGCCGGAGCCCCTGAGGGCTCCTCGGGGCTGTGGGAGCCTCTCGGTGCGGGCCGGGGTCGCTGTGGGAGACCGGGATCGCTGTGGGAGCCTCTCGGTGCGGGCCGGGGTCGCTGTGGGAGCCTCTCGGTGCGGGCCGGGGTCGCTGTGGGAGACCGGGATCGCTGTGGGAGCCTCTCGGTGCGGGCCGGGGTCGCTCTGAGCCCCTGAGGGCTCCTCGGGGCTGTGGAGCCTCTCGGTGCGGGCCAGGTTCTCTCCGAGCCTCTGAGGGCCCGGCGTGCGGGGGTCTCGGGTGGTCCCTCAGGGGTTCGAGCGGCAGTAATGGTCCCGTGATTTCCTGCCTCTCTACTCCTTGCTTTCCTTTTTCCTTGCTAACTCAATTTTACTGTTTGGCTGTTTTTGGGGTTTTTTTTTCCCTTCCTAAAGGTTCCTGTTCGTCGAGGACGAGCTGGGAGAGGAGCTGGAAACCCGAGTGGTGATTTTTGGTGAAGTCACACGTAAGTTTTGTTGTGTTCCTGCACAGGAGTTCGCTGTATTCCCTGTGCAGTGCCCTGTGTGAATTGTGTGGCTGGTGGCAAAGAGCACCTGAGCTGCCCAGGGCAGGTCAGTAAATCCTGGGTCCTGCAGGGCCTTTCCTGCTGCACCTGCCTCGGGACCTGAGGGGCTCCAGGAGAGCTGCAGAGGGACTGGGGACAGGGATGGAGGGACAGGAGCCAGGGAATGGCTCCCACTGCCAGAGGGCAGGGCTGGGTGGGAGATTGGGAATTGGGAATTGTTCCCTGGCAGGGTGGGCAGGGTCTGGGACGGAATTCCCAGATTCCCCTGGATCCCTGGCAGTGCCCAAGGCCAGGCTGGACACTGGGGCTGGGAGCAGCCTGGGACAGTGGGAGGTGTCCCTGCCATGGCAGGGGTGGCACTGGGTGGGATTTTGGGTCCCTCCCAGTCCAAACCATTCCATGATTCTGTGATTCTCAGTCCTGTGGATTTTCTCTGTTATGGGCTAGTAAACCTGCTGATCTGGCTTAGAGCTTCCATATCACAAAGACTCAAATTGCCTGCAAACAGTGTTTGTGATTCTTACAGAGTGGTATAATTAATTTAATTTAATTTAATTTAATTTAATTTAATTTAGCAGGGCTTTAGTGCCTTGTTTGCCCACAGCCACTGCAGATGTCACAGTTTGGTTGCTGTGTTTTTCAGGTCACTATGAAGGCCCTGTATGCTCAGCGGAATTCTCCTGGAGAGGAAATGACATTTGTGCTCCAGGAAAGAGTGAGTTCCCTCCAGAACAGCTCTGTCCATCAGGCAGTGGGACAGGAGAGTTTGGCTGAGTGCCACAGGGGAATTGAGGCACAGAAATCTTGTGCAGGCTTGGGAAAGGACTGGCAGGATCCTGGCACACACAGAAGGAAGGGGAAGGAAGGCAGGGGAGGTGCGTTTTGTCATCAGGCAGCACTTGCCAACACCACTGTTCTGCAGTTTGGTATCCAGACTTTGCAATCAAGCTTTGCAGGCATGAAAAATGAGCCCTGGGGCCACATTTCCTGGCTGAATTTTCTAGTCCCTGAAAAAATAGAAACAAAGCTTGAGGAATCTATCAGGTTTGGGGTATGAACACCAGTTCTTACTGGGGTTGGTATTTGACATCGTTTGGACTTCGTTTAGGACTTGAATGTTGGTCTCAGTGGGTTTGTCAGGATTTGTGCCTCAGGTAAAGTGAAAAAAAAACCTCAACAGAAAAATAACATCAGTGGCTGATGAGGTTTAGTAAGGTCTAGTGGTCAGTTTGCAATAATAGTATCATAATATAGTAACATAATAATAATGATAAGTAAGGCCTAGTGACCGGTTTGCAATAATAATGATAAAATAATACAATAATATAGTAATGTAATGCTAATGATGATGATGATGATGATGGTGATAATAATAATAATGTTGTAGATGTACTTAAAATGATGTTGTAAACCCCTTTTCACTGAAAAAATCCTGCCTGCTCTCCCCACAAAACAGTCTAAGAAGTGGAGAAGTGCTTTCAGGAGCTGGAGAAGCTCCTGGGGGCACATCCAGTGTCTAACCCAGCGCTGTAAATCTGTCCTAGGAGAACCTTCCTGCCTGCAGAGACCACGATGTGAAGGTGCAGGTCAGAGCCTGTGCTCTGAGCTGGGTGGATACAAAGGTATTTGCTTGGTGTTGGGCAGAGCTGGGGGTGTCTGTGGTGCCCTTGGCTGGTGACTGGCACAAGCTGAGCTGTGCCTTTGCTGCTGGCAGTGGGCACAGGACTGGGCTGGGCTTCTTGCACAGCTCTGATTAAAAACCATCTGGAATGGCATTCGTAATTCATGGAGACAGATCAGTTGTCAGCTGTGAGATCTCTTGCACTAAATCCCTTTTATCTTCATCTGACTCTAAGTCACAGGCTGGCTTGGCTGTTAATAACTCCCTGCTTTTATTTTTTAATACGTTTCTAAATTTAAACACAGAATTTAGTGCCATGGTTTAATACTGCCTGAGGAATGTGTGCACTTTCTTCCCCTGGATAACATTGTGGTAATGGCCCAAGCTTCCTGTGATGATGTAACACTGTAAGGTGGTAATACATTTATAAACACAGAGCTTGAGCAAGAATGCTGTCAGCATTGTTTTCATTTAGCTCCTGTCAGAAATCAAACTGAAGAAGGAACTTGTGCCTGTTGGGCGAGAAATTTCGGGAGTTGTGCTGGAAGGTGAGTGAGTGTCAGTGCCCAGGGAGGGAGGGAGCAGGGATTTCCCCAGGACAAAGAGCTCTCTTTGGGCAGGGCACCTCAGGAGCAGGAGCTCTTTGCTCCCTTGGTTGCTGTCCCAGTGCTGTGTCGCCCCTCAGGTGGCGTGTCCAGCCTGGCTCTCAGGCACCACCTGTGTGTTCCTGCATGGAGCACCTCGTGGCTGAGGTGCCAGAGCCTGGGAATTCAACTTTTGGGCTTGGCATGTGTGAACACCAATGGAATTGTGGTTTTTTTCACAAGAAATGTGTATTTTTAGTTTTGTGAGCTAGTGATAACCAGCACTTCCAAATGCATATCCCATTCATCCCATTTCTGCTATAAATATTATTAAAAAATAAATATTATATAATACTCATATAATATATAACAGATTATACATAATATATCATATATAATGTATAATATATAATACATATAAATATTATAAATATATATAAATATATTCTTCCCTTTTTTCCTCCTTTTCACCTCTCCATGGTGAGTTGGAAGCAAGGTGACCTTTTTCCAGCCAGATGATGAAGTGGTGGGTAAGTTAATGCCTGTTTGCCTCAACTGACATCAACAGTCATCTTTTTATAATGAATGACTGAGGTTAGAATAATTGGTAAAGCTAAATTGACCATATATTTTCAAAATTAAACTGCTGTCAAAGGAATAAACTTATAAATGGGAATTGTGTTCTAAGAATGTTCCCTTAGGATTTGAAATATGATGTTGTATTAACCACCAAATTGTGAATGATGCCTTAGGAGAGAGGAGTTATTTCTAAAAGCCATTCTGTCCCACATGTTTATATTTTGTGTGCTGAATGAAGGGATTAGAGGAGGACTGAAGTTCTGAAAGTAGGACAGAGTGGAGAGTGATGGGGGAGAGTGTGTGCTTGGGCACTGTGGTCCTTGCATTATTCCCTCATTGCACAAGATCTGCTCTGGGCAGCTCCTGGAGACTGGTTATTCCCTGGAGAAAGCCTGGAGACAGCTCCAGGTGTGCACAAGCACATTTTTAATGGGAGCTGTGAAAGACTGGACACAGCAGCTACATTTACAAGGCAAAGACCTTTGTTTTAAACGGAGTGCAAGATTTGTAGGGGAGAGGGAAGAGAAGAATGGTTTTCCATGGGATAGAGGGGGTGTTAATTCAGGAGATGGAGCAGGTGCCAGAACCTCCTGTTCAGGAGATTCTGTGGCCAGTGAAGGTTAAAAGCTTAGTTATAACCAGGATGGAGGGTTTTTTTCTGCCTACTCTGCTTTTGCTTTCTCTGTCTTCCCTGGGTAGTTTGTTTTTCCTACACTGCCTGTTTTCCTATTCCTCCTTTTTAACTCTTTCACATTCCTGTGTGTTCATCCTCTGCTTCCACAGCACTCTGTGGTGTCCCCATTCTTTCTCCCTCAATCCCAAATTGCTGTAGAAGCACCTCTGGAACTGCCTCATCCCCCAGGACACCCCAGGCTGGGACCTGACAAAGGTCTCTTACCTGACTAAACCTGCCAAGAGGGGACTGAACCCAAACAGGACCAGGGAATTCTTTGGGAGAATGCTTTGGTTGGAATGATTGCTTTTGTGAAATTCAAGGTCTGTGTTCCTTTTTTTTCCCAGGAATTCTGCCCCTGGATTCTGAGGAGTCTGGTGTCTGTGAAATTATCCTGGTGCACGAGCATTATTTGGGTTTGTAGATTATACAGTTTGATAAGAATAATTTTTCCTGTATTTGTAGACTTTGTTTTGGCTTTTCTAAAAGGGAGCCCATTGCCTTGGAGCTCTGGGCACACTCCTTCCATTCCAACACTCCAAAATTCCCCACTAAATCATAGAAGTTTGAACACTCAGTGCTCTCAAGGGCTTTTTCTTTGCTGTCACCATTTTACAGTTCATGATGGCCTAAACCAAATGAGCTGACCCTGTTTTTTTCCTTTTCCTTTTCCTTTTATTTCCCTTCTAACTTCCCATTCTGTTGCTTCATTGTTGTTATACTTTTTCCTAACCTGTCAAAAATATAATGGGGAGAAATTTGCTTTTTTCTTCCCTTTGACTCAGTCCAGGAATATCACTTGGGACCAGACTAACAGATGGGGTGAAACAAGGAGACTGAAATTTTCAGGAGGAGGGTGAGGGAAAGCCTAGTATTGAAACATTGTTTTCAATTATTGTGAGCTTCCAGTTTTCCCTTTCTGGGCATAGATTACTTTAATGAGTAGGATACTAAATGTGGGAGTCCTGTTCTTCTTCCAACAGTTTGTTACCTTGAACAAGCTATTCTTTTGTTCAAAATTTGTTCTTCCCAAGGAAAGTGTGGCTGCCCCATCCCTGGAAGTGTCCAGGGCCAGGGTGGACAGGGCTTGGAGCAGCCTGGGACAGTGGAAGGTGTCCCTGTCATGGCAGGGGTGGCACTGGATGGGCTTTGAAATCATTCCAACCCAAACCACCCTGAAATTCTAAAAATCTACATTTGGGCTGTGTTAGTTCTGTGACTGGCCATGAATTCCAGCTGAGTAGTTATGAGGTGGCTCCCTTAAACTTGGTTCTATCAACACTGAATCCCTAATTTAATTGTGTAAAATATGGCAAAATATCCTCTCCGTGGCTTCTTAATACGAGAGGGAAACAGGAGTCAGTGGTGTTGCCCTGTTTGCAGGTGGAGCCTTCCTGACTCACTGGGACAGGTCATGCTAAATAAACCCCAGGGAATTGCTGGGGTTTTTACCATCTCTTTGGTGTGTTTGTTGGTGTGTTTGGTGTCTGTCCCCTCAGTTCACAAGCCAGAGAAGGTCTGTTGGGCAGAGGCTGCCGGGACGGTCCGGGACGGGCTCCGTGCGTACACGGCCCTGCACTACCTGGCCCAGGTGTCCCCTGGCACAAGTGTCCTCGTCCTGGATGGAGCAAGTGTGAGTAGTGTCGGAATCTGAGGTATTGGTGATTCCGAGATTGTAAAAGTCTCTGTCTGTCAGCCCCACTGCCAAAGCAGAAGCCATAATTGGTCTGTGCTGTTTCAAGGTTGTTTATTCTGTTTATCTCTACCATGTTCTGCTGCCCTGCCGCAGCTCTGTCCTGCAGGGCAGCGTGTGGGGCTCTGCCCTCAGTGGGATGGTACAAACATTAAATACCACAAACTACCTGTGCTGGATTTACAATAACGTGCCAATATCTGTCACCTACGTTGGACAGTGTGTCCCCAGCCTGAACCAACAGAAAAATGCCAACACCGCAGTGAAACATGGAGGGCATGAAGAAGGAGAAAAAGGACAAGACACACCCAATTCCTCCATCTTGTCCCCTCTAAACCCCTAATCTAGAAATCTAAGATTTTCCTTTTGCACCCGTGTCACACTTAATTATTACTCTTATCAAACACTCAGAGCTGGTAATTCATCCTGTAAGATTGAAAACTCTTTTCCATGGGCAGAGATCACAGACAGTGTCTCTGGGGGCTCTGTCCAGGGGGGTTCCTGACCCCTGCCAGGGTCCCAGAGCTGCCAGGGCAGCCAGAGGGAAGCCCTGGATTCCCACAAGTAGCAGCTGGGCAGTGGTCACGGATTCCCCCTGCACAAAGGTCCCTTAGCACACAGCCCCTGCATTTCTGGGAGTGCTGGCAGTGCCCTTGGTTTCATGGGTTTGCAGGCAGGGCTTTCCCAGGTGATGACCTGGCCAGGAATATTGTCCTGCCTGGAGTGTGGGGGACAGAGAGGGAGGGTGTTGTGGTGTCCTACAGTGACACAGTTTTGCCCTGAGTCCTCAGGGATAACTGCAGGAAAATGCCTGATTTTTTAGTTCTCTGCTTTTTACCTTTTCTTGGATGTAAATAATTTGATTTGCATCTTGCAGTTCTTAGTGCTAATGAAGATGTGGGGTTCCCTCAGCCAAGATTCTGTAATATAAACATGGCTTTTTCCTTGGAGCTTTTTTCCCTTCAAACTCTGAGTTCCAACTGCAGTGAAGGTGACTGTGGTAATTAAAGTAGAATCTGAGGTATTTTGTTGAAGATAAGAACCATTTACTGACTAAAAGTTAATTCACTGAAGAGTTGTTTTGGCCTCACTTAGGACAGAGGCAGATCTGTGAATATTCAATTCTTGGTTCAGCTGTGGGTTTTTTGCAGCAGTAAGTTCATTTCTGGGTACTCTCCTGACTGGCCTTTACAATATAATTGATCTTAAACAAGATCAAATTTTTGGTGTAAATAAATGAAGGAATTAATTAATAATTAATCAGGAATTAATTAATTTTCCCTTCTCAGCCGTTCGGCACCATCGCAATTCAGTTGGCCCAACACAGAGGGGCCAAAGTCATCTCCACTGCCCACAGCCTGGAGGACAAGCAGTACTTGGAGAGGCTCAGACCTGCTGGGGGTGAGTTTTATCCTTCAGTGCTGAAGTTTGGCCTAAAGAATGTCTCAAAATATCTTTTTTCTGTCAGGTCTAGAAACTTCTGTAAAAATGAAATACAAATTGATGAATAGTTTAATTAAATAGTTTTCAGGTTTGTTCTGTGCTCCACAGGTATTTAATTTCTGGTTTAGGTGTACTTTTTGTTCTCCATTTCAGTTGTAATGACTGGCAGTACTTCCTAGCAGTGCTGAGTGCTGGCTTTTGGCCTAAGTGCTCAGGAAATCTTCCCATGTGATGAAGTTGCTGCTGTGGGAGGAAGGATTGCTGACTCACCACTACCCCAGTGTGTGCCAGAGCTCACACACCTGACACTCAGCAGCCTCAGATTACTCCTACAAGTGTTCAGTCCAGTGTCAGGTACTGCCACAGCTGGAGCTGCACATGCACAGGCTCTGCATTCTCCTGCTTTCCAAAGGAGCTTGGCCTCACACACAGCACATGCATTCTTCCCTGACTTCTCTTTGATACTTCAAGTTTGGGGTTTTTTTCCCCTCTGAAAATAACATGAGAAGATACTCTGTGTAGGAGCTACTGGAATCTTTTCTGACTAAAATTTCGATGGTGTTTTGTGGAGGAAATGGAATATTCCTTTATTCTGACAGTTTTAAAATAAAGGGTGGCTTGTCAGTCTGGCTGGATTGCAGCAAAAGGTTAAAACTGGTGCCTGCTACTTCCTCCTGCAAATACCAAGTGCTGCAGTGTTTATTTTTCAGGGTATGATTTTTGTTGGCGTTCACTGAAATGGCAGAACAGCAGCTGTACAATGCCTTTGGGGAGAGCCTGGTGCAGCCCCATCTGCATGGTTACAGCTGCACCCACCAGAGCACCCCAGGGCTGCCACTGCAGCACCTGCCAGAATGCTTTCTCTGGAGCTTGATAGCAATGCTTTTTTTTTTTGCAATTTGACCCAAAAAACCCCTATTTTTTCCTGATTTAGCAGCCTTTTTTACTGTCTCTATGTTTATGTATTTTACTGCACTAGCAGTCGTGACAGACATCAGAACTGGAAGATTTTTGGGACTGCTGTTGCTATGCAGAGCCTTGTTGCTCCAGCTGTTACAGGGCCAAAGAGGAAATACAGAAGACCTAAAACTTCCTTTTGTAACATTTTATGGGTATATTTTGCTAATTATATGAAAAAATTATGAGCTGGGAAAGGATTTAGCAATTTTATTCTCACAGTCCTAAGTTACTTTTTACAGCATTTTAAGTTCTTTAAATGTTAATGTCAAACAGATCCTAAATAAGCCAAGCTCTAAGTGCCTTCTTGTGTGTGTGGGTGGAGAATTTTCAATTTTGTGCTTGTTCAGTGGGCTTTTGGTTAGTTTTTGGCAGTTTTCAGTGAGCAGCAGTTTGTGTTATCATTGTTGAACATACCAAGCTGCTTCCTGGAATGGCTGAGGGGCAAAAATGATAACTGCAACTTTATTTCAAATAAAGAAATAGAATCTGGGTACAGCATTAAAGAGAGAAACTGTTGGAGTGCAAAAGCAAAAATCTTTTAAAAGTGTTGAGACTTTCTAATTTGTTTGTTAATTAATGTGATTCCAGAAGTAGAAGTTCCTGGTAATGTTTCAGGATTTGTCTTTTTTTGCCAACAGGATGGGGCTTTTTTTTTTTTGTCTTAAGTAATCTCTGGAGTAAAAATTATAATAGAATGAAGGAGGGGATTTTAACAAATGTTGACATTTTAATGCCTGTGTTTCAGGCTGGAGACAGAATATTCCACAAACAATGGGATGAGTTTCTGTTAGAGAACCCAAGGAAAATTATCTGTACATACACAGATCTTTCCTCTGCTCCAAGGGCACCTCCTGCTTTTCTTTTAGTTTGCTTTGTGAGGTTTTATTCTGTGCCACCAACACTGAGCTCTCAGAGGATGCCTCTGCTTAGAGCAACCCCAGAGCAAACTCTGGGAACAGGCTGGGGAATCCTGGTGTTTCTGTGCCTCCCAGCAGTGGAGGAGGAGAGAAACTGGAGTTTGTCCAGTCAGAAAAATGTTACTTTGTGCAAGTCACAGCAGAAGAAACTGAACTCATTTAGCAGTATTTTGTGAGAAATACATAAATGACAAAGGATTATGGAAGGTTATATTACAGTTTGCTGCTTGGCCTTTTCCACAGTGCTGAGAATGTGTCCTTCATTTTTTAGAAAGGAAGTTGAGTAGGATTTTGATAAGTACTGTTTGAGCTATTGTACTATACAGAATCAGAAAATAGTCGAACTCTGGCCTTTTTTTTTTTTTTTTTTTTTTTTTTTTTTGATTACCAGGCTTTAAGTCTGTGAAACCAGAATTATTTTCAAAAAGTGAAATTATTTGCAGAAATAATACCATGTCAAATTGCCCTGGTAAGGAAAACATTTTAACTTCTTGACTGAAGGAAACTAAGAAGAAAAGGATATTATGGGGGCTTATTTGCATATAGGGAATGTGACTATCATTAATAATTAATTATTATCCCATCGTTAGTAAATTTTGGCTGTGTGTTCTCTCCAGTGAAATCATTTGACATCAGTGGAAAAAAAAAAAGAGAAAGTTACTTGGGATTTGAATGCGTCCTATTATTAGATTGGGGGTTTAAAGGGACAAAAAGAACCAAACCCAAGGTATTTATTGATGATTTGTTAATATCCTTAATGACCAACTCCTTGTATTTTTTCTTTCCTCCCTCCTTCCTTCCCTCCCTGTGCTGGGATCACATTCCAGGAGTCCGGCAGCCTTTGGTGGGTAAGTGAGGATCAGAGCTCAGGCCTCCAAATCTGAGTTCTTTCTGTTCTCATTTTGCTGTGAAGTCTTTGGCCTGTTGAGTTTATAAATGTTTGTTCTGCCTCATAATGATGAAACAAAACCTGTGGCTGCTCCTTCTCTGTGTTATTGCTATAATATTAAAAATGGCTTTTACCTGAAAGAGAGCAGGGATGGATGGGAGATTGGGAATTGGGAATTGTTCCCTGGCAGGGAGGGCAGGGCTGGGATGGAATTCCCAGATTCCCCTGGATCCCTGGCAGTGCCCAAGGCCAGGTTGGACATTGAGGCTGGAGCAGCCTGGGACAGTGGAGGGTGTCCCTGCCATGGCAGGGGTGGGATGTGATCCCACCCTTCCAACCCAAACCATTCTAGGATTCTCTCATTCCTGATTCTGTGCTTCATCTTTATAGCCAGCCATACACAGGGCATCATACATGCCAGGACAGGAAAATGTGTTGGTGGCTTTCAGTTCAGCAATATTTCAAGAGCAGATGTAAATTCCTTCATCTAAACATTTAATTAATGTTAAGAGAGCCAGGGCTTGGACAGAATAGCAAAAAATGAACTTAGAGAAGGATTTCTAACCTTAGAGTGACCCATTTTATCCTTTTGGGCCAACAAACTCATGAATTAATTTCTGCATTTATACTTTCTGCTGATTTTGCACTGTGTTGAAAATGAAAAAAGAAAATAAATAAAAGCTGTGCCAGGTTTTTTTGGCGTGGCTGCAAACCCCTTTGTGGCACCTGTAGAGAGCAGAGCCTGCGTGTGCTGCTCGGGACCTGAGTTCTCAGTTTTGAGCACCGAAACCCCATTTCCGTGGATCTGAAGTGGTTTTTGCTGTTGTCCTGCTCTGGCAGCACGAGTGATCGACGTGTCCCACGGCAAGATTGACGTGGCCGAGAGCTGCCTGGAGGAGACGGGCGGGCTGGGCGTGGACATCGTCCTGGATGCCGGAGGTACGGGAGCATCCTCCTCCTCGGCAAGGGCATTCCCTGTCCCACAGGGCTCCTCTGTCACCCACTGCTCCCAGCTGAAAGGGGCTGAAATCTTCCTCTTTGAAACTGGAATTCAAAAATGCCTCTAAAGAGCAGAGCTGGGACATTGTTGGTTATGCTGCCTTGTTTGAATACAGAAATTAATCCTAATTAACTTCTATTGGAAACCAACTCTAATAGGTGAAAACTCATGTGAAAACTTGTATACTCTACTATAATAATATGTAATAACATTTTATTTATGTAACTTTGAATAGTAACCTCAGTTACTATTCAGTTATGTAAATTAAATATTATTACATATTATTATACTAGATATTATATATATTACTATTGTTATATATTGTATAACATACTGCTGATATATATTTATATGTAATAGTATCTAAATATATACTATCTAGATATACTAGATATATATCTAGATACACTATCTCGATATAATACTATACTAGCTATATATTTATATCTAAATATATAATGCTATCTCGATATATAATTTATAAATTTAAATTATATATCATATTATATATACTATCATATATATAATAAACTAATTTATAGTTATATATGGTGCTTTATACATTATGCAATGTTATATACTATGTATTATATATATTATATCTTATATATACTATATTATGCATAATAGACTATATTATGTATAAGATATATTATTATGTTATATACTGTGTAATACAGGCTATACTACAGTCTGTATTGTTGCTATATAGTATTATGAATATGAATATAAACAAAATATCGTTCTGAATAGTAACTTCAGAGCTAATATAAAACATTATTCTGAGTAAAGTATCTAAAATACTCAGCGTATAAGTAAAATAATAAATTCAGAGTTTTTCAATGATTTTTAGCTGAAACGACAGAGAACCTTAAGAGTTCCACTGACACCTGTCATATTGAATTTTCCACATTTTCTCCTGAGCTCAGAGGAATTTATTCTCCCTCCCCAGTGAGGTTGTACAGTGCTGAAGATGAACCAGCTTCCAAATCCCAGCTGCTGCCTCACAAGCACGACATCATCACTCTGCTTGGGGTCGGGGGACGCTGGATAACGACAGAAAGGAACCTGCAGGTAAAGATGCCTGTGGCAGGGACTAGTTTGTCCCACAGAAAATCGAGATACAGACACATAAAGGTGTTGTATTAACCTGTCAGTGTTACTAGTTTCCTCTCTTTCAAAAATGAGCAAGGAGTGTTTTTTGTTTGGTTTAGCCATCTCTGTAAAATAACCATTTAATCTTTATTTTTGTATGGGAAAATGTAACTGAATAACATTTTTCTCCAATGTGCTTCAGCTGGATCCTCCAGACAGCCATTCCTTGTTCCTTAAGGGAGCCACAGTGTCCTTCCTGAACGATGAGATCTGGAACTTGTCCAATGTGCAGCAGGGGAAGTATCTCAATATCCTTTGGTGGCCCTGTGGAATTCTCACTGCTCAGGAGTGAAAATACAACTGGGAAATCCCTCTGAGAGGTTCTCCTCTGCTCAGTGCTGCAACCCCATTGAAAGGTGGAGATAACATGTAAGAGACACTCAGGTTTTAATGTATTCTCTGCATTCCTTTTAAATACATTGTGGAATCCCAGACTGGTTTGGTGGGAAGGACCTTAAAGCTCATCCAGTGCCACCCCTGCCATGGCAGGGACACCTCCCAATGACCCACACTGCTCCAAGCCCAATGTCCAACCTGACCTTGAAAATGTCTCTACAAGCTTCAGTAAAAGCAGTGCTGCAAAACACCCATTCTGGGAGAAAAAAATGCAGTATTTTGGTTCATTATTGAACCAATTAATTGAAGATTTGTTTCTCTATGTTTTTATTGTATGAAATTGACATTTTGGATTTTGTTTTGGTTGTTGTGCTTTTGGACATTAGATGCATCACCTGTAAACTTAATGCACTCGTGTTCACTGCAAGAGTGGAAGTGTTTTGGCTTCCTAACTTTTCCTTTATTTGCAATGTGCAGAAATATTATGTACAGAAAATGTACTGATTTGTTTTGTACCTGCAATTTATGGAGGGACAATGTGGGTTGGGAACAGGAAAAGGAATAACTCCTACATTTGGGTTGATGCAGCTGGACTGAGCTCCGTGGGCAGGACATTTTCAGCCCTGGAAGGTGTGGGTGCTTTTGGCTTTAGGAACTTATGTATCTTGTGAAATTCTGGAGCATCTGGCATTACTGTCATCTGAAGAAATCACAGATTGATCACTTTTTAAAAGAACTTGAGCTTCAAGTAGATTGCCCTTAAAATGAAGGATGAACCTTGTTGTTTGAGTTTCCAACAAAGACTGAATACAGCCCCATGTGTTGTGCTGGCTTGGCTGGTGGTCATTAACTCACAGACCCCTCACATGGCAGTGTGCTCCAAGAATTTCCAGCCTCTGCTGTGTTCCCAGCTTCATTTGAGCTTTTTATCAGGTGCCTGTATGAACAGTCACAACAGCTACCTGGTCCCAAAATCTGTTCTCTTCATCCTGCACAAAAAATGCCATTGATTAATGATTGATTGATGTTCTAGTGCTTGTATTTCATATTGAAATAATTGAAATATCCCATATTTCACTTCTGGATCCTATCTCAGCAAAGAAGGTTTCTGATATAGAAACAAGTGCAAAAATCTGATCTAAAGCTTGGAATTGAAGCTCATTTTCATTTTCCCTTGATCTTGATGAGTTTGTATCAGTACAGGGCTGTGGCCAGGAAATGTGATTGTAAGAGATTTCTCTCCAGCTCTATTGTTCCTTAACAGTCCTCTTGGATACCCATCCTGGAAGATATCATGGAGAAATTATCAAATAGCATTTTCAGGTGAGAGATGTGGAGATTTTTGTGGGGTTTTTAATTCAGCATTAGAAGTAGAAAACTCTTGCCACTAACTCTTGCCACCAACACTAACACTCCTGAGCAGAGCTTCAGGAGATAGGAAGACTCCCATAATAAGGTGGGAATGGAAGATCCCTTCCCTTAAAGCAGGATAACAGCTGCTGTTGAACAGAACACTCCCCACCACCCCCTTTTTCCCCTGCAAGAAGGATCTCTTTTCATTCCCTTGTGGCTCCTGTTTGCTTTGGGGCTTTTCCCTTTTTCTGGGCACTGGAGCAAAGCCATAAAATTGTTATTTTGTTTGAGGAGGGAGGTTGACACAGTGAAAGTAAAGTGTGTCCTGTGATATTTTTGGTGGTCTGAGTGTGCTCACCAGCACTTTTTACTGTTTCATTTCAGGCCTCAGCTGGATGAACCGATCCCATTGTATGAAGCCAAAGTTTCTATGGAAATAGTTCAGAAGAATCAAGCAAGAAAGAGACAAGTCATCCAGTTCTGACACACAGCTTCTGATTTCTCAGCCTGGGGAAGATAAAGAAATGTATTTGTGGACTAAATCAGTGTACACTTGCAGGCAGCAAACAGAATTTAAACATTCTTTGTACCTCAGCTCAAATGGTCTCTGAAACTTCCATGACTTCGGGGTTTTTAAACTCCCTTGAGCAGAATGTTCCCATCAGCAGCTTCTAAAGAAACAGCCTTGACATAAAAATCTTGTCTGCCCTGCCACAGTTAAAAATGTTAGAAACATTTACAGGCAAACTTGGTCGCTGTTGGTTTCCAACTCTAAGAAATTAAGAGTTATTATCTTTTGTCTCCAACCCCTACCAGTAGTTACCTTTATAGTTATCTTTTGCTTTTGAGTGCACTGTGACTGAATGCTACACTTAAAGATCTTAATCCACATTTAAAATTGTTATTCAGTTGAAGGACAGGCAAAACTATCGAGGTTGGCAAGGGTGCCAGATGGGAAGGATGTGGTGCTGACAGCAGGAGTTTCCCCCAGCTTTCTCCCTTCATTTCAGCACTAAGGCAACAAACTTGGTAAATCCAGAGTCCCCAAGCTGTTGGAATTGAGCGAGTCAAATGTTTGAGGCACTTTGTGTAGCTTGTAACCTTTGGTATCTCTCTGTGCTGTGCATGTTAACCTCAGCACAGCCCAGATCTGTCTCTCCAGCATTATCCATGACTGTGGCCTGTCTGAAAGTCAGCAGTGGGGGAGGAACTGCAATTTGCTTTCCTCAAAGCGTGTGCCTCCCTACATGCTGTGATTCAAGAGCAAAAATACTTTTTCAGCCGTGTTGCTCATTTTCACTGTGGATCACTCAGGCCATGGACATGGCCACTTCAAAGCTCTGACAGTGGGAGAATTGGAGAGAAAACAGATTATCCAGAACCACACTTGATCTGTGTCCCCTCACTCCCCGCACTTGGAGAAGGTGCTGGATAAATGATGCAGGGCGAGTGTAGGAAATCAGGAGGAACTCTGATTTTACTCCCCGTGTGCTGCTGTGCAGCCTCGGGAAGGAGAGGAGCTTTTGTGCACGGCTGAAGCGTGCGAGTCCTCCAGGAGTTCCACACCCTTCTGAAGCCTTGGTGGACCCAGCTGTTGGATTTTCCCTGATGCTGCTCAGCTTTGCTTCAGTGTGCCCAAAATAAAGAAGATCACAGGAAAAAATTTAAACGTTGTAAAAGACAAGAGCAACAGGTGACAGGACTGTGTAAATTTTTGATAGCCCAGCTTTTTCTTTTATCAAATATTTTGTTAGTAGAGATGTTGCTAACTACCTGTTTATGACTTCTGACGACTTTTGACCCACATGGACCCCTAATTATACCAGTTTAGTATTTATGATGATGTCTTTTCAAAGCAGTGTACGACAGAACAGTGCAATCAAAAGCGGTTTTCTATCCCAAGGAGACTGAAACATTCATTTATTGCTCCCAGACAGACTAAAGCCTGTGGGTTCAGTGTCACATCTCGCAGAGCTCGGCCCTGGAGCGCTGCTGCCGCGGCCGAGCGCAGCCCCTGGGGCCGCTGTGCGGGTGCATTTGAAGGGCTCGGACACAATGGCAGCGCCGTGTGTCTTTGTGCTCCAGCTCTGCGCTGCCCGTGCGGGCGGAGCGGGGCTGGCGGGAGCCGCGCTCCCCTCAGAGCCCCTGAGGGCGGCAGCGATGGCGGCGCCGCTCCCTCAGCGCCGCCCCGGGGCGGAGCGGCCGCTCTTTGGCGCCAAGACGGGAGCGCGGCTCTGCCATGGCCGCCCCTGCCGAGCCCGAGCACTCGCCCGAGCACTCGCCCGGCTTCAAGAAGCCGCCGGCGCTGCTGCGGCTGAAGCGCAAACGTCCTGGGCGGAGGAGCGACCCCGCCACCGCCTCCGCGGAAGCCGCCGCCGCCCCGGCCCCGCGGGGCTCTGCGGCCGGCCGGCGCCGCAACCCCTTCTCCAGCCTGGACAAAGCTCCGCGGCGGGCGGCGGCCGCCCCTCGGCCTCCGGCAGCGGCCCCGGCGGGCGGGGATGCATCGGCAGCGCCCTTCTGGCAGGTGGGACCGAGCCCCGGCAGCGGGGTCAGCCGCGCTCAGCCCTCAGCCCTCAGCCATTGCACTGAGCTCTCAGCCATCACATTCAGCCCCCAGCCCCTGCCCTCAGCTAGTGCCCTCAGCCCTCAGCCATTGCACTGAGCTCTCAGCCATCACATTCAGCCCTCAGCCCTCAGCCACTGCCCTCAGCTAGTATCTTCAGCCCTCAGCCATTGCCCTCAGCTAGTGCCCTCAGCCACTGCCCTCAGCTAGTGCCCTCAGCCCTCAGCCATTGCACTGAGCCCTCAGCCATCACATTCAGCCCTCAGCCCTCAGCCACCAACCTCAGCTAGTGCCCTCAGCCCTCAGCCATTGCACTGAGCCCTCAGCCATCACATTCAGCCCTCAGCCCTCAGCCATTGCACTGAGCTCTCAGCCATCACATTCAGCCCTCAGCCACTGCCCTCAGCTAGTGCCCTCAGCCCTCAGCCATTGCACTGAGCTCTCAGCCATCACATTCAGCCCTCAGCCACTGCCCTCAGCTAGTGCCCTCAGCCCTCAGCCATTGCACTGAGCTCTCAGCCATCACATTCAGCCCTCAGCCACTGCCCTCAGCTAGTGCCCTCAGCCCTCAGCCATTGCACTGAGCTCTCAGCCATCACATTCAGCCCTCAGCCCTCAGCTAGTGCCCTCAGCCCTCAGCCACTGCCCTCAGCTAATGCCCTCAGCCCTCAGCCATTGCACTGAGCTCTCAGCCATCACATTCAACCCTCAGCCACCACCCTCAGCCCTCAGCCCTCGCCCTCAGCCCCTTTCCGATGCCGCCCTGGCTCTCCCCCACCTCCCCAAGGCCCTGCTGGGCTCGGGCTGCCGCTCAGCACTGGTGCGGATCTCGTGCTCGCCCCGATCGGGGTTTGTTCGCAGCCCGGGGTGCTGAGGAGCACTCGGGAAATGTCATTGCAAGGGCAGTTTTTAAAGTTATCAGCCCGCTGCTTCCTTTGTGCTGTGCCTTATGCTGTTCTTTCATTCAGTTTTTAGAGCCGGCGGGTGAAGAGAAGCCTCCCGGGAGAGCGGAGCCTGCTGAAAGTTCCGACATCCTCGACCTAAGCCAGGTATGGAACGGCACACGCTGCTGAAAAGATTCCAGCTGTTCTCAGGGCGAACGTGGTTTTTGCTGGCCCATCTCTGTGTAAAAGAATGTACTAAAATGTCCATATTCAAGGACATTTCTTACATTGATTCCTGTTCTGGTGACAGTCTTTAAAACCCAGCCTTCTGCCTGACCTCAGTGCTATCGTAGTTCCATGGACAGAGGTTGTTTTCTTTCAGTTTTCATAACTATAATTATACTATTTCTTAGTTTTATATGTAGTTGAGATTAGGATGTTCTTCACCAGATAGCTCCTGCATTCTGGTTTTCAGCTGCAGAAATGGAGCACTTCATCAGGCACACAGGAAAGCAAGAATTCCTGAAAACCAGCCCTTGAAATTGAAACAGAGTTTCAATAGAATGAAATGGATGTTGTTCTAGGTACATGTCGTTCTAGGTACAGAAAATGAAGTTCCAACTAAATGAGAAGGATAGAAAAAAGAAAGCAAACTGTCTTGGAGGTGCTCAGGGCTTTTTTCAGCATGTAACATTACAGTCACCAGGAGAGAATGAAATGAAATAACCATTTTGGCATGGAAATTCTTGTCTTTGTAAACAACAGGCTCGGGGCTTTTTAGTTTTGACAATTTACCCTTTATTTGTTCCTAGTTTATATTGTGGGAAGGACTCATGAGTGCAGGCCCTCTGATGTGGTTTTATAGGCAGTAGAATGGAGTATTTTTGTTAGAATCTGGTACTGAGTAAAATAATCAAAATAATAATAGAAAAAATATAAATATATAATATATATAAAATATAAGAATTATAAATCAATATATAATAAATAATAGAATAAATTATATAATAAATAACACAATAAATAATATAATAAACAATACAATAAATACTATAATAAATAATATAATAAACAATTCAATAGACAATATAATCATATAAATATTAAATAATAATAAATATTATAATAATATATAAAATAGTAACTGTGCCTTTGGTTCAGCCTGTGAACAGGTTTAGTTTTCTGTGAGTTAACTGATGCTGTTTCTGTCTGCTCAGAGCCTTCATTCACCTCTGGCTGTTCCCAAAGCTCCCTCCTCGCCAAGACAGGAATTCCCTGCGGACTGGAGTATTAAAACCCGGGTTCTCTTCATGTCCTCCCAACCCTTCACCTGGGCAGAGCACCTGAAAGCACAGGAGGAGGCGCAGGGCTTTGCCCAGCACTGCAGAGCTGCAGAAACCACCTTGCCCCGGAGCGTGCAGGTGAGGGCTGGGCCCGGGGCTGCAGCTTTGCCGGCAATGGGAACTGGGAACGGGAACTGGGAATGGGAAACTGGGAACAGGAACTGGGAATGGAGAACTGGGAACAGGAACTGGGAATGGAAAACTGGGAACAGGAACTGGGAATGGAAAACTGGGAAAGGGGATGTGGATGGGAACTGGGAACTGGGAATAGGAACTGGGAGTAAGGAATGGGGAATGGGAACTGTGAATGGGGATGGGATATGGGGATGGGAACTGGGAATGGAACTGGGAATAAGGAATGGGGATGGGAACTGGGAATGGGGATGGGAACTGGGAATGGAACTGGGAATAAGGAATGGGGAATGGGAACTGTGAATGGGGATGGGAACTGGGAATGGAACTGGGAATAAGGAATGGGGAATGGGAACTGTGAATGGGGATGGGAACTGGGAATGGGGATGATAATGGGAATGAGGATTCGAATGGGAACTGGGAATGTAGATCTGGGAATGGAAAACAGGGTGGCAGCTTCACCGCGCCCCTCACGGCCTGTGGGACCTGCAGGAGCCGCGGCTGTGCACGGAGCTGCGCTGTGCCTTCCAGCAGAGCCTGGTCTACTGGCTGCACCCCTCGCTGCCCTGGCTGCCGCTGTTCCCCCGCCTCGGGGCAGACAGGAGGATGGCTGGAAAGGCCTGTCCTTGGGCGCAGGACGAGGCCGTGCAGCAGGTGCTCATGAGTGACTGGTAAGTGCAGCCAAAGTACTGATGGGCTGGGATAGAGTGAGACAGGGAGATTTTAACTAATCAGAGTCGTGGCATGGGTTGGGTTGGAGGGGAGCGTAGGGATCATTGCATTTCAACCTCTGCCACGGGGACATCATCCGCTGTGCCAGGCTGCTCCCAGTGCCAGTGTCCAGCCTGGCCTTGGGCACTGCCAGCGATCTGCTCTGGGCACCCTGTGCCAGGACCTGCCCCCCTGCCAGGGAACAATTCCCAAATCCCAATCTCCCACCCAGCCCTGCCCTCTGGCACTGGGAGCCATTCCCTCCGTACCTCGTCCAGCTTCCCTCTCCAGCAGGGCAGGACTGCCAGCTGTGCCAGCGCTGTTTGTTCCCCGCCAGGTCGGTGAGCTTCACCTCCCTGTACAACCTGCTGCGGGCCCGGCTGTGTCCGTATTTCTACGTGTGCGCGCCGCAGTTCTCGGTGCTGTTCCGCGCCGCGGGGCTGGCGGGCAGCGCCGTGCCCACCGCCGCCATCGCGCCCACCACGCGCGGCCTGCGCGACGCCATGCGCGGCGACGGTAAGGGCACGGGGCGCGGGCACGGGGCAGGGCTGGCACGCGGCACTCACTGCTGCCTTTGCTCTGCCCAGGCATAGAGTTCTCCTTACCTTTGCTCGAGGAAAGTAGGAGCAGGAAACGGAAAAGCTCAGAGGAGAGTTTGGAAACAGACACCGCTGATGGGCTCGGAGGGGGCAGCAGCACGGGGGACGTGGGGTAAGTAACAGCCTTGTTACAGGGTAAGCAACAGCCTTGCTACAGGGTAAGCAACAGCCTTGTTACAGGGTAAGTAACAGCCTTGTTACAGGGTAAGTAACAGCCTTGTTACAGGGTAAGCAACAGCCTTGTTACAGGGTAAGTAACAGCCTTGTTACAGGGTAAGTAACAGCCTTGTTACAGGGTAAGTAACAGCGATGTTACAGGGTAAGTAACAGCCTTGTTACAGGGTAAGTAACAGCGATGTTACAGGGTAAGCAACAGCCTTGTTACAGGGTAAGTAACAGCGATGTTACAGGGTAAGCAACAGCCTTGTTACAGGGTAAACAACAGCCTTGTTACAGGGTAAGCAACAGCGATGTTACAGGGTAAGCAACAGCGCTGTTACAGGGTAAGTAACAGCCTTGTTACAGGGTAACAGCCTTGTTACAGGGTAAGCAACAGCGTTGTTACAGGGTAAGCAACAGAGCTGTTACAGGGTAAGTAACAGCCTTGTTACAGGGTAACAGCCTTGTTACAGGGTAAGCAACAGCGCTGTTACAGGGTAAGCAACAGCGATGTTACAGGGTAAGTAACAGCGCTGTTACAGGGTAAGCAACAGCCTTGTTACAGGGTAAGTAACAGCACTGTTACAGGGTAAGCAACAGCCTTGTTACAGGGTAAGCAACAGCGTTGTTACAGGGTAAGCAACAGCCTTGTTACAGGGTAAGGAACAGCCTTGTTACAGGGTAAGTAACAGCGATGTTACAGGGTAAGTAACAGCCTTGTTACAGGGTAAGTAACAGCGATGTTACAGGGTAAGCAACAGCCTTGTTACAGGGTAAGGAACAGCCTTGTTACAGGGTAAGCAACAACGATGTTACAGGGTAAGTAACAGCCTTGTTACAGGGTAAGCAACAGCCTTGTTACAGGGTAAGCAACAGCGTTGTTACAGGGTAAGTAACAGCAATGTTACAGGGTAAGCAACAGCGTTGTTACAGGGTAAGTAACAGCGTTGTTACAGGGTAAGTAACAGCCTTGTTACAGGGTAAGCAACAGCGATGTTACAGGGTAAGCAACAGCAATGTTACAGGGTAAACAACAGTAATGTTACAGGGTAAGTAACAGCGTTGTTACAGGGTAAGTAACAGCCTTGTTACAGGGTAAGTAACAGCCTTGTTACAGGGTAAGTAACAGCGTTGTTACAGGGTAAGTAACAGCCTTGTTACAGGGTAAGTAACAGCGTTGTTACAGGGTAAGTAACAGCCTTGTTACAGGGTAAGTAACAGCCTTGTTACAGGGTAAGCAACAGTGATGTTACAGGGTAAGTAACAGCTTTGTTACAGGGTAAGTAACAGCTTTGTTACAGGGTAAGTAACAGCCTTGTTACAGGGTAAGCAACAGCGTTGTGTATCGGTGTCACCCTTTGTAATAAAGGGATGGGACCGTCCATTCATTGCTCAGATAAACACCATCTCAGAGGGTGAGATTTTAGAGGAGCAAGCATTCGGCCATAGCTCAAAGTAACAAGTTCCTTTGTTACAAGGCAATATAGAACTTTCTAACCCAGCAGACAGCTGCCACAGGGTTTGTTTTGCTTTCCTAACCTATCACCTTTGCTTACTTCTGCTGCACCGCAGATACTTTTGTCTAATGGGTTTCTAACTCACATACACACAGATGCTTCATTTAAAACTTCTAAACTCTTACTTACTCTATACTACCACACCCAATTATATATAACCAATTATAATATATAATTATAATATACTTATAAGCCCTTCACCATCTTATCAATACAGTTTCTCACTTACTTAAGGTATATTCTCACTTAAAATTATAGAAAATAAGTTCATGATTTTTCTACGTAATGTCCGTTCTTTGTTCTTAATGTCTGTTATTCTACTTAATAATGTACTTTATTTTTACATCAATCCAAGCTCCTTCCAAGGCTGCAGATCAAACCCTCCTGAATCTGTGGAAGTTTCTATCTTTCTATTACCCACAGTTGTGCAGTGCTGGAATTCCAGGCTCCTGCACAGTCCATGTGGAAAACCTTCCTCGGAGGCACTGCCCTCCTAACACTCACCCTTGTGTCTCCAGGGAACCAACTCCCAGTGATGATGATGATGATGGAAGCTTCTCTTGGCTTGAGGAGATGGGAGTTCAAGACAAGGTGAAGAAACCAGATACTATTTCTATCCAAATGTATCCTTCCTTTGATCTTCCAGATGTGTGACACCAGAAAACCCTGCAGCTGTTACAGTGCTGTTTTCCAAATATGAATCCTCACATTCCTGCGCGTTATGAGAGATTGCATTTTCTTTTTAGTTACTTTGCCAATATTTCTAGGATTTGAAGCCAGGATTAAGATGCTGCTTAACAGCTGAAGAGCATATCTGGATGGGTGCAAAGCTGGGTGGGGTTTGGTGCTGGGGATTTTGGTCAGGTGGGGTGTGGGGGGGCTCATTGGTCCAGCTTTTTGGCACATGGATGCTTCCCTCTGCGCCGTGGCTTTCCCTTGACTGGCTCCCCAGGCGCAAGGAGAAGCACGAGGTGCAGGTGGATCACAGACCCGAGTCGCTGGTGCTGGTGAGAGGCAGCAACACCTTCACGCTGCTGAATTTCCTGATCAGCTGCCGCAGCCTGGTGGCGGCGGCGGGGCCGCAGGCGGGGCTGCCCCCGACGCTGCTGTCCCCGGTGGCTTTCCGGGGCGGGACCATGCAGACGCTCAAGGTGAGGCACAGGCTGGCTCCGGGGAGGGCGAGGAAGCAGCTTCCTTACCTAGGGAAAGCAGTTTCCTCACCCTGACTTGGTGAACTTTCCCTCAGGCAGCACAGCGGGATTTTTTTGGCTAAAGCCTGAGTCAGCAGTTTGTTTGCAGGCACAGCCCGTTCCCAAATCCCTACAACACATCCCTGCGCTGAACTGGAATCCCAGCCTTCCCTTTCCTCACCTCCCGAGAGACAAGAGGCTGTGCAGAGCTGCCCAGAGGGAAAACGGTTGTTAAGATTCTCCCCAGATCTTGTGGGGTCTCAGACTATCCCAGCCCCTTGCTCGAGGAGCCCCTGAGCCACAGCTCACCTTCTGTTCCTGCAAGGGATGGTTTGGATTGGGAGGGACCTTCAGGATCATCCCAGTGCCAACCCCTGCCATGGCCAGGGACACCTTCCACCATCCCAGGTTGTTCCAAGGTTCCAGGCTGTTCCAAGGCTGACCTTGGACACTTCCAGGGATCCAGGAGCAGCCACAGCTGTGCCAGGGCTTCCTCACCCTACAGCCGAGAATTCTTTCCCTATATCTAACCCAAATTTCTTCCCAGTAAGAGCAGGATGAGCTACTTGTTCCACCAGAGAAGTTCATCCTGCTCTTGTGCACTTCCCAATCCCTACAGCATCCCTGCAGTCCAGGGGATACATTTTAGGAGTTGTTACAGGCACAGTAAAACCTCGTGCACTGCACGGTAGTGGGCAATATTGCCAAGTGTTTGCATTTTTAGCAAAATTCAGCACGGTGGTGCTGGGGCTGTGACAGCTCGTCCCGGCCGTGGTGCTGTGGCACTAACGGCGCCGTTCCGCCCCAGGCTCGCACCGTCAGCGGCCGCGCCCGGGCGCAGGGCGGCTTCGAGGACGTGTTCAGCCTGGAGGTGCTGGGGCCGGTCCTGCCGCACGCCCTGCACGCCCTGACAATGGTGCTGGGCCCGGCGCAGCGCGGCTCCTTCCGCGCCCTGCTCAGCCCCCACGAGCCCAGCGCCGCCTTCAACGCCCGCCCGGCCCCGGCCCAGGTGAGCAGCACCCCCGGGACCTTCCCTTCGCACCGGGATTCCCGGGATCGCCCCTGGGGCTCCTCCTCCCTCAGCAGCGGGTAACGGGAGCGCCCCGCAGAACCCCGACTCGGTGTGTGCCCTCTGCAGGAGGATGTGCAGCAGGACCTGCCCGCCTGCGGGCTGCACCCCAAGACTTTGGATCAGCTGCAGCAGTGTCCGACTCTGGGGAAATCCTCCATCCGCTTGCTGGAGATGAAGGATTACACCTACACCTGGAAGGCCTAGGGATGCTGCCGGTCCATGGAGCAGGACACCCCTCCCAGGGCTGCAGGTGCTGAGCTCGGGCAGGGCAGGAGGGACACCCCACACAGCCACTGCACTGGAACACTTCCAAGGGCTTGGAAGGAAAGGAGGGGAAAGGCCTTGGACGTATTTTTTAATGTAGAAAGGGTTTTTTTAATAAAACGTGGTTTTATTGGTCTGGTTTGCCCCTGGCAGGTTGCTCTTCCGCACGCACACAAACCTGTTCCAAGTAAGGAATTTCTGCTCCTGCTTGGGGCAGGAACTCATAACCAGGCTGGAACTAGAACCCCGCCAGGGCAGGGAATAAGAACCAGATGAGTTTTTAAGGTCCCTTCCAGCCCAACCCTTCTGGGATGCTATGGATGGGTGGAATTCTTGGCAAAATCCCTTCTCAGACTGTTCACAGCCCCTGCCACCCTCAGTAGCTGCACCTGGTGTGTGGCACCTCTTGGGTTGGGGTCATCTTCAAAGTCCGCAGGGAGGAATGGAGATCAGAGAGCCCCAGAGCTGCTCAGAGCTCCCACACCCACCCAGGCCTACAAAACCCGGCCTGGAGGGGAACAAGGGGAGGAATTAAATTTGCTGCAGCCCCTGAGCAGGAGGGAAGGGTGGCCAGGCCTTGGCACCTCCAGGGGGGTTTGGAGTGCCCATCCCTGCAGGTGTCCCCTGGAGGTGGCACTGAGTGCTCTGGGCTGGGGACAAGGTGGGCATGGGGCCCAGCTGGGACTCCCTGGGCTGGGAGGGCTTTTCCAACTCCAGGGATTCCATGGATCATACACAGAGGAGCAGGGTCTGAGCAGGGGCTCTGCGTGTTTCCCTGCAGGTAGAGGGGTCCCAGGCATTTTGGGGAGTCTGTCGCTTTTCCACAGCTCTTGGCTGAGCACATTCCTGCAGCAGGGAATGCCAAAGCTGAGTGGGAAGTAGAACCAACTTGTGTTTGTGCTCTCCAGCCGTATTTCTATAATCTGCAGTTTCTTACTGAAGACCTTGCCCAACAGTTACTTTTCAAATGGAGTCTTTAGTGGGACTGCATCTCTCTGCTGCTAGGAGAGAACTCACATCTTTACCTTATGCATGGGAAACGGGGATTACAGAAAAAAAGAACAAAACCAGTAGAGGGGCTTGTACATTCCCAAATTTGATCGTGTCCAGCTGTGAATTCTGAGCTGCCATGGAGAGAATCCTCAGCAGCTGCCAGGTTTGAGCTGCTCCCAGCCCCGGGGTGGAGCCTGACACCCCCAGGGCAGCTCCTCCCAGAGCTCCTGGGGTTTTCACACCTCCCAGGCACTTCCCAGGACAAGCTCCACACATTTAGTCACAGACCAAAGGCGAGATGCCAAAGGGAAAAAAGTTTAATTCAAGACAACAACGTCCATGAAATGAAGATCAACTGAAGCATTTCCAGAGCGCTTGGACAGACTCAGAGGGGCTTTTCTGTCTCCAAACCAACCCCAATTCCCTGCTGCACGGGAAACACCAACCCTTGTCCCTGCAGGGCAAGGAGACTCCATGTTCTGTGCCACTGACGGGATCCACACGGCTCCGGGTACCAGGAATTCCTCAGCTCCATGGGCCCATGGCCAAAGGGTCCCTCAGGTGAGGCCCGAGCAGCCTGGCTGGGTTTGTTCTGTCCCCAAACCCAGCTCAGGTTCACACCTCACAGAGACTTGTCTGGGACAAGCCCCTGAGCGACCCCAGTGCAGAAATCCTGGCAGCCTGCTCCTGACTCAGATCCCTCAGGGAGGGTGCACTGCCCCTTCCCATCCCCCGTGCACACAGATCAGAGATTAATGCTTCTTAAATAAAAAATAAACTAAAAAGCAGGAAAAGCTTTCTACATCCTCTCCCACTGTTCAACTGCCCAAACTCTGGATCAGGCCCCCTGAGAGCAGAGGATCCTTATGGAAACATTTCATCCCAAGGAGTTATTTAATAAAGTTCAAAGCAAATGAAAACAACCAGACCTGCTCCTGCCACCCCAATGGCTGTTGAGAATCCTCACAAAGCCACTTCTGTATCATACGTGTTTCTTGCAGAAGGCATTCTGGGGTATTTAAATTCCTGTTTCCTGGCTTGGCATCCATTGGAATTACTGTTTACTGACCAGGGGTGAAGATTATGAACTTGTGCTGCTTTATTGACCAAGTTGGGTACAACAATTGAAGCGTCATTCTACCCCCTCCCTCCCCCCAAATCCAGTTGTAGATCTGTTAAGAGTTTAAAATTCACATGAACCACAAATCCGTACAATCGGCATCAGGCAGTGGATTCACTGGTTGGGAAGAGCGGCCCCAGGTCCCCCTCCCGGGGCCGCCAGGAGGCCGGGCCGGGTCGTGTCCGAAATCTCCGCATCCCTCCGGCAGCGCCCGCGGCTCCGGCGGTCCCGGGGCACGGGTGGCACCGAGGGGCAGCGCCCGGGCACGGCCCCCGGGTGTCCCCAGCACC
Organism: Taeniopygia guttata; assembly: GCF_048771995.1. Classification (NCBI taxonomy): domain Eukaryota; kingdom Metazoa; phylum Chordata; class Aves; order Passeriformes; family Estrildidae; genus Taeniopygia; species Taeniopygia guttata. Next base: position 114,906,049 of record NC_133024.1, on the reverse strand, counting down.
CCCCCGAGCCCAGGGAACTCTGCAGCCACTACAAAACTCTATCAAAGGGCCAACCTTCTGAACCGCAGGAGCTTCAGCCAAGGGTCTGGATTTCTGATGCCTCCAGAGTCTGTCGTCTGATTTAGTCGTTTAAGAAATAATTACATCACTAATGTAAACAATATAAACATACCAAAAACTAAGTATGATTTAAATACATTTGGATGGTACAAAAGAAAAACCTGTGGGTGTCTGTACAGTTTTTACAAGGTGGGAATCGCCGATGTATTTACAACATGAGAGGGGCAAATACCATTTCTTGTGCCGAGTACAATGCTCAGAACCAGTGTCCCAGTAAAGCCAAGCTTAGCGGTGTGAGGCACTCCTGAACATGGTGGTATTGACCATGCTTTCCTTTGGTACGAGTCCCATGGCCTGCAGCGCCGCCGTGGCCGCCGTGGCTTTCGCGTGCTTCTTGTTAAGGCTGGCAAAGGTGGGCCTGTACTCGTTGCCATTGACTCTCACCTGGCACGGGGGAACCAGGGGTTAGCGAGGGGGCCGTGGCTGCCCCAGGCACAGTCTGGGCAGTTCTTTAGGGACACACGGAACCCCTGGCTGCCTCTCAGCACGGATGTTTTGTGGCATCCCACCGTGCTTCGGGTTGGGAGGGACCTTAAATCTCATCCCACTCCACCCCGGCCACGGGCAGGGACATCTTCCACTGCCCCAGGCTGCTCCAAGCCCCATTGTCCAGCCTGGCCTCGGGCACTGCCAGGGACCCAGGGGCAGCCCCAGCTGCTGTGGGTACCTCGTGCCAGGGCCTGCCAATCCTGCCAGGGAACAATTCCTAATTCCCAGGATCCCAGCCAGCCCTGCCCTCTGGCAGTGAGAAGCCACTCCTGGTGTTTTGCCCCTCCATGTCTTGTCCCCAATCCCTCTGCAGCTCTCCTGGAGCCCCTTTAGGCCCAGCAAGGAGCTCTGAGGTCTCCCTGGAGCCTTCTGTCCTCCAGGTGAGCACCCCCAGCTCTCCGAGCCTGGCTCCAGAGGGGCTCCAGCCCTGGGATCCCAGAATAAAGTGCTCCAGGGACTCGGTTTGGCCTTTCCAGGAACAGGACTTGCACATTCCAGCACCGAGACGGCTCCACCATCCTCAGCCAGCCCCGTGAGGTGTTTCTATCAAACAGAAACATGGATTTCACCCCTGGCAGAGGGAAAGCAGCACAGGGGCAGGCAGCCCAGACCCACCTTGAAGATGAAATGTTTGCGGTGATCAGGCCCACTGTCATCCACCAGCACGAACTCGGGGGGCGTCCACCTCCTCTTGTTGCAGATCTCCATCAGCGCAGACACCGGGTGCTTCCCTGGCACACAGACATTCCAGGGTCAGGGCCCACCCCGCTCTGGGAACTGCGTTATTCCAGACAAGAATCTCACCTGAAAGATCCTTCATCACCACGTAATGGCCGGACCTCTTCTGGGCCTTCTCTCCCACAGCAACGAGCCCTGCAAGCAACACAGGCAGGCTGACATTCCCCATTCCCACTGCCTCCTGACTCATCAACCAGGGGCCACAGGGAACCAACCCCCAGCTCCCAACCCTCCACCTCCTTCTGTCCATTCCACTCTGCACATTCTCCCCAAAGGCTCCAGGAACATCCTGAAGCAGCCAGAAGGAGAAAACTCTGAGTAGTCTTAAGCCAGGCAACACCTGGTTTTCCATGGAAACCTGGTTTTCCACACTCTCTTTGGAGAAACAACCAACAAGGGAGACACTGAAGAACATTCTCCTGCTGTTTTGTGCAGCCCAGAGTCACTCCCTGCCTTCAGTCTGCCCAGGCACAGGAGCACAGGGATGTCTGTGTCCCCTCCTGCAGGAATGTCACCCGGATCCCGTGTGCTCTCAGCCTTTGCCAGTGCTCCAGCCCCAAAGGGATGCAGGGAGCACAGGCAAACACCAAAGCTCAACACTGCTCTTCTGAAAACCTTACAAGACCAAGAAATAAACTGAAGAATTGCCAGAAATGTCTGAAATTCCAGTGACAATCCATCAGAGAAACTCAGGCTTTGCCCCATGGAGTTTGCCGCTCTCAGATTTCAACCTTTCAATATTCCCTTGCTTCTTACCTCAAGTTTTCCTGCTGTGGCTTTGGTGAATAAAGACAGGGAGATACTGCAATTGCTTCCAGTGTCTTCCTGTTCCTTCAGCTTTTTTGGGTGGTATTTGGGTTTCTTTTGCTTTACAGGAAAATCCTTCCCTCCTTACCAGATGTTCATCCCACTGTTCCTGCTACCACTAAGCAGGGCCTTTCCAAGGGCCATGAAGCCACCAGAGACAATCCCTGACAGAAAGGCTGAGGATTTCTCCCTTTACAGAACTTTAAACCCAAACCTAACAAGGGATTCTCATCCTCCTCGTTAAACTCTCCCCTTGTTGCTGAGTCACTGACACTCCAGCTCCAGACTCTGGGACCTCACCTGGGAATTTCAAACAAGCTGCAGCCTCCCGAGTCACTTCCTGTGACCAGGAACTGTATTTTACTGGGGGCTGGTTTATATTTATAAACATATGTTTATTAAAGTAGATATTTTAATAATTATTAAAATATAAATTTTAATATTTAGAAAATAAAATATTGTTTTATATGTTGAAAAATGTTTAATAAATTCCTTACAAAACAAACCAGGGAGGTGCGTTAATAACAGCCTTCCTGCAGTGTGGATTTTAAAACTCTACACAGAAGTTGAAAAAAAAAAAAAGGATGTTTTAGCCATTTAATCACCCAAGAACATGGATGTCTGAAAAACTACTTGTCCTCAATATATAATCTCTAAATATATAATCCCTTGTCCTAAATATATATTAAATACATAATATATAATCATGTTTTCTCTTGTCTGTGAGCACGACACCCCCTGCTCCTTGTCTCCCTGTGCCACAGCCCTGGGTGGCCAAGAGCAGAGGGAATTCTGCATCCAGGCACAACTTTTTGGGAATGATCAGGTAAGGCTGCAATGAGCATAAATATCGACAGGCAGGAAAGCCAAAGCACAGCCCAGCTGTCTGAAGGCTGTCCCTGGTTTCAGGTTGCCAGGAGGAGCCCTTGGCAATCACTGCCACCAGGCTCATTTTGGGTTTCATTTCCTTCTTCACACAGAAAGGTTGTAAAGAAAAACACGGGAGGAGTTTGGCCATTCCAAGCTCAATTCTGAGCAATGCCAAAAGCCAACACAAGTCCTGAAATCCCAGAATGGTTTGGGTGGGAAGGGACCTGAAATCCCACCCAGTGCCACCCCTGCCATGGCAGGGACACCTCCCACTGCCCCAGGCTGCTCCAAGCTCCATCCAATGGCCTTGAAATGAAAATTCTGAGTGTTTCCACCCCTTGCTTTGAGATGGGATTGAAGGTTCCTGGTGCAAAAGAAACCTTGAGAACAGCAGGAATGTGTCCCACAGTCAGTGTGGAGCTGTTGTTTTGTTCCATGCACAGCAGAACAATTGAATTAGAAATCCTGACTGCTGAATTTTGGATTTAAAGCAGTCAGAACTTGGAGAGGTGCTTCAGATGGAGGATCTCCATCAGCACTCAGCACACAAAGCACAGTGGCCAAGCTGAAGGAGCAGCCTGGGAGTCACTGCATGGCTCTGCTGCACCAAGTCAGCTCTCCCTTGTGGCACAGACAGGAAACCAGGGAAAACATGGGAGGCTTCCATGTAAAGTGGAGGCAAAAAAACTCTGGAACCAGCCCTGAGGATGAGCAGAGATGCTTCAGCAGGATCAGGCTGGAGATGAAATGAGGGACAGAAAAAAGGACAGAATCCTCAGGCAAGTCCCAAAGCCCTGAGTTGGAGTCACTCACACAGCTCAGCTTTGGGGCTCTCAGCCCTGTCCTCACCCCACTGTAAAACTGACCCCACTGTTGCATCTTCTATCCCTGCTCCTGCCCCAACCACTTGCTCCAGAACAACCACTGCAGTTTTCCACAAGGACAAAGCTTTGGACTGACCCCAGGCCTTGGCAAACCTGAGGCAAAATCCCAGAATCTGTTCAGATGCCAGTGAAGCCACCAGGAAACAGCTCCTGCTTCCGAGGGCCTCTGCCACCTCCAGGCAGCCCAGAGCTGAGAAGTTTCCAGACATTTCTGAGACAGGACTCACCTTTTCGATCTGTCTTGAAATCCACCATGATGGGCTCAACGCTGCCTTCCTTGTTCTTCCCAAGCCCTTCTCCTTCTCTCCAGCCCATTTTCCTCATCAGCTGAGCTCCCATTCCTCCAGTTACAGGGGCTGCTCTTAAGAACTGATCCTATCCAGAAAAAGAGAAGTAAAACAAGACCTAAAGTTAGCGCTGTGCTTTTAAGTAAGAAGTGGGAACTTCCAAAAAATGTTTCTAACAACTTTTCACAGACTTAATTAAAAAAAAAAAAAAAAATCCACCTGAGCTCTGTGGATTTTTAGCCCAAACCAGTGCGTGGAACCCGGAATTCACGCGGACACACGAGACACAAATCAATGTTTGGCAAAAAAGAACAACTTAGGAAAAGTCTAAGGTGATCCCAAAGTGGCAGTGACCCTTGGCAGACAGATGTGTTTAATCAAGCGACAACCATCCGGTTCTAAACACTCTGCTCTGATCCCAGAGATCTCCTCAGCTCGGGAAGTGGGAACTGATCCCGGCACAGCTGTGCCAGGGGCACCTCCTCGTCCAACAGAACACAAGCACATTTAGTCATGACATTCACAGGCTGTTCAGGCGTATTTAAATCTAAAAAAAAAACCTCTCCCCACCTGATTCATTACACAGCAGTTGCACATTCAAGTTCTACTCTGAAATTCCACATGGAACAAACAGGTTTTGCTTTCCCCTCTCTTTATTTTAACGGAAAAAGGCGCTTGGCCCCCCAGTTTAGCAGCAGCAGTCGTCACATTCTTTCAAATGAGCATTAACAAAAGTTGTTAAACGGTGAAAGCTTATCAACAGAAAGTTTAAACATCTGCTTTGATGTAAAGAACTGTAAAAACTCCTTAAAAGTTACGTACCTAGGCCTCGCTGGCCGCAGTGTTGTGAATAGTAGGGCTGGCACTGACCGTGGCAAGAAGGCGGCTACAAGGATTTGACCCTGAAACAAGTTTCCATATAGAGGGGTGAAAGTTCACAGGTTATTCTGTGAACTATCATCTCTCGTGCCCCCCCGCTGACCCCAGAAGCAAGTCAAGCATTTCCATCACAGCAGAACCTGCCTGGCCTGCCCGCACACGAGCTGGAGCCCGGCACGGAGCAGAGGTGCCCCCGAGCCGGGCAGGGCTCGCTCGCTGCCCGGGCACACCCCACAACACTCAGGCTCTGCCTCCTCTGGAGCCGTGCCTGCAGCAGTTCCCAGAGCTCACAGAACCACGGCACGTGCTCAGCGGGAAGGGAGCCCTCAGCACCACCAGGGCTCTGGCTGTGGGACAGCCCGACAATCCCAGGGCAGCCCTGGGAGCTCCTGGAGCTCAGCACAGGCCTGGGGCTGCCACCAGGGCAGGACTGAGGTCCCTGGGCCCCCAGGGGCCTGCTCTCCATCGGCAGGGAACAAAGCCACAGGTGCTCCTTCGGCAGACCGTGTGTTTCCCAGATTCCCAACACGCGGCTGTGTCCAGCCCCCGCGCTGGAGGCTGGCACAAGTGTGACAGGAAAGCCTTGCTGGAGGCTGTGCCAGGAATGCTCCCAATCTCTGCCCGTGCCAGGAAATCCCTGTCTGGATCCTCATGGATCCACGTGGCTGGAGGAGCAGAGCTGGGGCTGGTGCAGGCCCAGCCCCTCAGACACAACATCCACAGCCCTTCCCTCAGATCCACTCCCTCCTCCCGTCTTTTCCAGGAACATCCCGCAAGAGAAGCTCCCTCCAGGCTCTGGAGCTGGGCTGGCTCCTGCTGGGAGGGCAGGATCTGGGATCCCTGGCTGTTCCAGCACCACGGGGTGTGTTCAGTTCACAAAGGACACAGCGCAAGCTCCTGCTGAGGTCACTGCGGGCTCACTCGGCTTTCCCAAACACCCGGACGTGTCCTGGCTCAGGGCTGGAGCAAGGACAGAACAGAACCAAAATCCTGTTCCTGGTCAAAGCCCTGAGCTCCTACAGAGGAATTACCAGAGCCTGAACAAACTCCAGAAACTGGAAATAGGGAGTTCTAGGTTCCAAAGGGCCATTTGTTAAAGCACCCCTTCCATGGGTGAATTCAGATCCTGGAGGGGAACTGCAGCAGGAATTCCGTGCTGACTCCTCCATGTGACAAACAAACCAGCACATCAATGACATACACATTTATTATTAATAATAATAATTATTATTAATAATAATTTAATTCCAGAACACACAAATACTTGTGCATCCCACTGAAAGGAATTCTGGTACCAGTGGAAAAGGAGCCAGGAGAAGCCCACTTGGACTCAGGTCACTGAAGAAGCAAAGGTCTGCAGCAAGGAAAAAGTTCCTGCATTTTGATTCTGGTTTTTGTTTCTTCTCTTTTAATAATAAAGTGAATGTAAACTTCTAATGCTACCTGTACATTGTATTTTTTTGTACAACTTCCCTCAGCCTATGATTTACTATGTGGGGGTAAAACTGGTGCTGGGTTTGGAATTCATTGAAAACCACGTAAGTAACAGAAATGTTCCCAAAAGCAGGGAAGCAAGAGGCACAATTCTTCTCATTCTAAAAACTATCCAAGGGTGAGTCTCCCAAAAACTCCTGAGCAGCTCTGGATCTTTGCAGATACAAACTAAAAGGGATGGAATACAAGAAGCCCCAGGTTTCTCAGCATTCGGTTACTAGTCAGAACTAACCCGTTATTTACAAAAGCATATCTCTTTCATTCACTGATCTTCATTTGAGGGAGCCTGTAGCACAATTTGATAGTTTTTACTTTATATTTTGTGCTCTAAATTCCATGAAATCCCACTTCCATTCTGCCAACACATGGAGACACTCAAGAGCCACATTCTTGTGTCAGCACTTGCTTTTAAAGAGAAGGTAAAACCTGATTTCTTCAGCAGGTTTAGAGCAGTTTTAATTAACTTTCTTCAACAATTTAGGAAGCAAAGACAACAAAAGCCTTGAAGGCAGGGGTGGCAGTTCAGGTACAGCACAGGGCTGGACTCCAAGGAACAAGCATCACTTTGGAAAAACCTGTGCCAGGCAGCAGAATTTCCCAGAATTAAATCCCAGCATCTCCTGAGTGGGAAGGGACCCACAGGGACCATCCAAGTCCAGCTCCTGGCCCTGCACAGCCCAACAATCCCAGCCTGGGCTTCCCTGGGAGCTCCAAACGCTCCTGGAGCTCTGATCACGATCTGCTCCCTGTGGCACCTTGCAGGGATCCTGAGGAAGGGAATTTGGGCTGGGTGCTGAACTAGGAGATGCTCTGGCCCTTTCAGCAGCAGTCCCAATCCTTCCCACAGACAGGAGCAGGAATCCCTTGCTGAAGAACCCCAGCAGATGCCTCACAAGCCCTGCGTTCCCAAGCACCTGCAGGTGCAGCTCACAGCTTCTGCACAACTGCAGGGGAAAAGGAAAGGCTGGGAGAGACAGCAGCCAGGCCAACAGAGCTCACATACCATGGAATCCCAGACTGGTTTGGGTCAGGAGGGACCTTAAGGATCATCTCAGTGCCACCCCTGCCACGGCAGGGACACCTTCCACTGCCCAGGCTGCTCCAGCCCCAGTGTCCAGCCTGGCCTTGGGCACTGCCAGGGATCCAGGGGCACCTGTGCTAGGGCTGCCCACCCGGCCAGGGAGGAATTCCTTCCCAATGTGCAGCACCTGGTGAGCACAGAGCTGCTCTGCTCTGCCAGGTGAGCCTCTCCCAAGGAAAGCTCCTTGTTTCCCAGCAGGAACAGCAGGTCCTGCAAGGGGCAGCCACAAGGCTCAGCTTCACTCCCACCCTGAGAGGAGTTCTGCTCTGCTGTGCCTGCAGGAATGGAAGGGAGGTTTGCACTTCCCAGAACTTTCTGCACCCCAGGGATCAGCACAAGTGAGTGACCCAGCAGCTCCCCAGGGCCACCCCTGAGCACAACCCCGGGTGTGGGGAGCAAGTTCAGGCTCCAGAATTGAGCTGATAAATCCAGAAGCAAGGGGTGAGTCTGGGAAAGGGGGAGTAAACAGACCTCAACAGAATTTGCTTGGAAAAACAAAAAATGTTTAACCACTTGCTCTGATATTTCTTCAGCAGCACAGTGTGTTTGGAAGGAAAAAGGGAATAAAAATAGAAGCAACCTTCAGAAAAGATGAGTCACATTTGTGAACTGATTACACTGATGGTGACAAACTGAAACAGAAGCCACTTTTTCAAAGGAAAAGGTGAGATTGTTCATAAATTTTTTATACCTCACATCACATCACTCCTTTATGGACCCTGCTCAGGCCCCTGCACATAAACACCAGGAATTAGTCCAGGAATTAAAAACATAAACCTGATTGCTACTGAGTGTCCCCTCCCCAGTGCTCCACATGAATCCCTGCAGTACCTAATTCCCAAACTGAGATTCTAGGCAATCTGGTTTGAGTGCTATTACCTCTCCAGAGTCACTGGGAAAGGACAAGAAAAGGTGAAATCCACGAAATGCAAAGTGAAGACAGAGCTCAGCAAACAAATTCCCCAAGTCCCTTCCTGCCCTCCTGAGTCACTCTCCTGTTCCACCTCCCTGGTGTTGTGGTGACCTCTGTCACACCCAGTGTCTGTGCTTGCTCTAATTCCTTCTTTCCTGAGACCCAAATGCGGTGGCTGCCACAGGCTCAGTCTGTGCTGGATGGTCACAGCTTCTCCCATGGCAAATTCCCAAGGGAAATGCCTTCAGCAAATAGCCTCAGCCAGAAATGTGCATTCGTTCACAGACACAACATCCCCCAAGAAACTCCAGAGCCCTGCTTGCAGGCAAAAATCACAGAAACACAGAACAGCCTGAGTTGGAAGTGACCCATAAGGATCAAAGTCCAACTCCTGGCCTGAGTGAAAAATACAATGTTAAGACACAGTTTTTAGGCCAAAAAGGGAGCACAAGCCTGACTTAGTAACTGATCACTGTCACACAATTTCAGGTGTCCAGGTCACACACAACCAGTACTTTGCATTTCATGGGTGGTTTGCATTCGTGCCCCTGAGAAAGGTAACATGGATTCAGAACCACATGCCCACTTCTTCCTGTGAAACCCTCCTGCAGCCACAGGAGGACTCCACATGAAGCTGAGGGAGGCTTTCCCAGCCCCACCATTCCTGAAGCCCCAGGGCACTTCTGGGCAGCTCTGGACCCTTGGGGCTGCCAGGGAAGGGGAACCTGGCAGGGGAGGAGAGCAGCTGAGGAATGCCAGAGCAGGGAGAGGACTTTTCCTCACCTCCCTCACCCTCCAACTCCTCCTGCTGCCAGCAGGAGCCTCCTCTGTGCCCAGCCCCAGAGCCTGCACTGTGACCACAGCACATTCCCAGCTCTGGGCAGGGCAGGAGAGCTGCTGCTGCCTCACTGATGCCCAGATCCAGCAAAATGTTCCAACATTCCCCTGCTCCTCGCAGCAGCCGTGTCCACAAGCACAGACCACACTCTTCTCCCACTCTCTTCCCATGAAGTGTTTTGTTGGGCTTGTATCTGTTTTTTTGGCTGTTATTTTGGTTTGTTTCGTTGGGTTGCTTTAAAGCAGATCCCAGAGTGAAGCTGGAGGACAGGAAAATCACACCTGGCCCTTTCCACTTCACCCTTGTGAGCAGCCCCTCCTGTCACTGCCATCACAGGAGGCCCCAGGGAGGAGGTTTGGGAAAGAGCTGCTCAGAGCTGTTCCCTTTCCAGAGCCATGGGAACCCATTCCAGGTGCTGCAGACAGGGAGAACCCTCCCCTCACAGCCCTGCTGCTCTCCTTCCCAAGCCCCCAGTGGAAAAACTCCTTCCTCACCAACATAGCCCTGTGCTTCACAGTTCTCTCTGCCAGGAACAAGGATTGTCTTCATCAAAGGCAGCATTTTGCTACAATCTCAGTTGTTCATAGTTGTTAAAAGCAGACTTTATCATGCACATTCTGCATTAACACTGACAAATCTCAGAAGATTTCCCATCTGGCCAGTGACTCATATCTGTGTTCCCTGGCTCTCTGCACTGCTTGGCTATATGAAGTGGAAAAATAAGTAAGTGAATCCTGGCAAAAAATGCTTCTATTTTCAGGATATTATAATTCCAGACTTTTGTGTTCAGCTGACACCAACTTTTATGGAAAATTCCACCTAAACCTCAAATCTGACCTCCCAGTTTGGAGGGTGCCCCAGCCCAAGCTGATACAGACTCAACTGCAGCACCTGCCAGACTGAGCAGCTTTAACTCCTTATTCCTTGTGCCTGGAAGGTGGATGCTGCTTGAACTCCTCAGATCTCCTTCCTGCAGAGCACCAGCTCTATGTTCACTGGCAAAGATACAGCTTGAGTAACTGAATGTACGAAACACACGGATGGAGGACGCAGTACCCCCCAAAATCAGCTACTGGTAACACAGCAAGAGGGAACTACTGTACTGTATCTAAACAACATCAGAGTGAAAGTAACTTATTTACCACAACTCCTGCTTTAAATACTCCACATCTCTGGCTCCCAGAAAACCCTGGTGATCCAGAGAGAGGCAGAGGAGCAACAGAGAGAACCAAGGCAAACACAAGGGCAGTCTGGGACTTGGTTCACTGAAGCCGATGCCAAAACCTGTTGATTTCCACAGCAGCAGGATCAAAGCCTGCCCGAGGTGTTGCAGTGCCAGTGGGGCAGGGAGGATCTGCCACTGGCAGCACAGCAGCACCAGCAGTGTCCTGTCAGTGGCAGGCTGTGCCTCGGTGGTCACACCTCGCTGTGACACCCAGGACGGGCTGAGCCCAGCCTGCTGCACTGGGCACACGCTCTGCCACGGGGAATGGCACTTGTCCTGCACGTGGCAATCCTGCACTGCTGCCAGGTGCTGCTGAGCAGCAGTGCCTGTGTCACTTGTACCTTTCGAATCCACGCCTGGGGCCCGCTGTTGGTGAGCTCGTCCGAGGACAGGATCTGCGCTCCGGTGCTGCCCGTGAACTGCCCAGGGATGGAGTTGGACTGAGCCCAGGCGTCGATCTGCAACGGCAAAACCCGCACTGAGACCAGCACTAACACCTCCACGTCTTCCCCTGCACCTCTCTGCTGCCTCTCAGGAATTTGCACATTGTGTTCTTGGTATTTGGTGTCTTAATTCACACTCAGATGAAAGCAGGTGCTCCCAAAATCTGAGCATCTGAATGGTCACCCTGAAACCTGAGCTCCAACTCCATAGAGTTCAAGGTCTCCTCATCCCCAAAACTGCTGAATATACTGTTTTGGAAAGAATTACCTACATCTGTGCTGTTGAATCACAAAAACTTAAAGAAAATTAAATTTGAAACTATGTTTCAGAGTGACAACATGGCATACACAAAGGAGCTCATCAAAACTCAGTGTTAGGAAGTGCAGAACTTTGAAACGCTGGCCCACAACTGAGTTTCCAAACTTAAACAGATTGGAAACAGATTAAACAGAGAGGAAAACCAGCTGCCATGAAAGGAAAACACAGATTTTCCTCAAGCTCCCCAAAATGCTGCAAGGCCCCAGCTTACCTGCTCCTGTGCCCGGTTCAACATGCACATGGCCTCCAGGTCAAAGGAGTTCTCATTGAGCCTTTTCTGGGCCACTGCTCTGTCGTTCATGGCTGTGGTTATGTCCACACACTAGGAGGAAAAAGAGCATTTGTAAAAACACAGCAGAGCACAACAGTGTCCACTTGAGCTGGAAAAAGCTGCTGGAGAATCAATGCTACCAAGTGGGGTTAGATGAATTATTGGTTTGAGAAAGAAATAGGCAATGTGATTGAAATCCTGGGACTATAAATCCACACAAGATGGGCTTTCCTGAACAAAGACAAATCTGAATTTAAACTGTAACACCCTGGTAATTTAAAATCATCTGTACACACAAAATATCCAATGACCTATTTTCTAAGAACTGTTTGTCACACAAAATTCTGGTGTGTAATGAACAGAGAAGCATTTTACTGTTCAATAAGATCTTCTTAACCAACAGAATTAAATGCAATTTAACTAAAACTTCATGCAGAGCTGGTCACATGAGCACTCTGCTATTAAGTCACATTAAAGCTTGTCTGTATAAAATAATTCCAGCATGAATCAGATGCATTCCACAATCCTGACTTTAGTGTTTCAAATTTTCATCTTCAGCCTAAACCAGAAGGGAATGGAGCTGTGGAAGGTGCTGGAGACCCAGGAGGGGCTGAGGGAGCTGGGAAGGGGCTGAGCCTGGAGAAAAGGAGGCTCAGGGGGGACCTTGTGGCTCTGCACAGCTCCTGCCAGGAGGGGACAGCCGGGGGGTCGGGCTCTGCTCCAGGGAACAGGGACAGGAGGAGAGGGAACGGCCTCAGGCTGGGCCAGGGCAGGCTCAGCTGGGACAGCAGCAGCAATTTCCCCATGGAAAGGGAGCTCAGGCCCTGGCAGGGGCTGCCCAGGGAGCTTTGGAGTGCCCATCCCTGCAGGTGTCCCCTGGAGGTGGCACTGAGTGCTCTGGGCTGGGGACAAGGTGGGCATGGGGCCCAGCTGGGACTCCCTGGGCTGGGAGGGCTTTTCTTTTTACTCCCTGTAAAACCAGGCTGTGAGCTCACAGAACCCACTGCTTTGGAAAGAATTATCTACATCTGTGCTGCTGAACTACAGTAGACTTAAAGAAAAATAAATTTGAAACCATGCTGCAGAGTCATGTGGTGAAAATGTGAAATACAGGAAGGAGCTCACTGCAGACCTTCACTCTGGACAAAGCCATGGGGAGAGAAATCCACAACATTTGGGGCTGTACCAATTCTAGTTTTATAAAAAGCTTGTGCCCTGCTCCTCAAAGGATCTGCATTTTATGGATCATTCGGTTTGGAAGGCAGAGAGGGAAGAGTGCAAAGACAAACGGAATTTGAGATGTGGCAGAACCTGGAAGGGCTGGGACTGTTGAGGCAAAAAAGAAACCCAATAATCAGAAATGCAGCTGGCACACACATATCAAGGAGATGGGTTAACCTGAACTTCATTTTCATTTGCTTTGTAGAAGCTTTGCCTCTTTTGCTGTCACTACCTCGACTTCTAACACATTTTGTACTAAAGGACCACGAAGAGAAACTGAAACTCCTTTAAAAGTGACTCAGCTGAACAAAACAAACACTGTTAAACCACAAACCCTGTGCCAGAAGCCTGGTCAGGAATTCAGTAAATACTGAAAGGAGGAGACAGATATGAACATTTACAATGGCATCAAACACAGGAATTGCTTTTGTGCTCTATGAAATCTGATTTGAAGATTTTTTTTTTTTTTGCTGGTCTTTAGGAAAAACGTGTTTCTATTGGGAAGATCACTGCTGGAATATCTGGCACTGACCAAAACAGAAGTAAAATCCCCACAAGTCCCAGGTGTCTATGGACTGAGTTCAGTGCTTATTTCTTGCCAAACAGAACACAAAAAAGGCACAAGAAGAGTTAAAATATTATCTAACAACCCCCTTACACAACAGCATGGATGTAAAAAAGCCTGTTTCAAATGCACACTGGCTGAGTTTCCAAGCTTCTCTCATAAAAATAATTATTAGAATAATTATTTAATGTTCTGTTTACGAAACTGGTCCAGGAGATAAATAAAAGTTCTTCTACTCACCAAAAGTTTCAATCCAGCAATACACAAAGGCATGGAAGCAGTCCATGAAACCACAGGGGACCACTGCCATGCTAAACAGGTGTGTTAGTGCTTTACCGGACTGGGGCCTAGCAACATTCCCTGCTGGGTTAATTCCCAAACACCTCTCCATTTTGGAGACCATCAGGGCTCTGTGTTATGTCAAGACACTCGATGGCAGCTTTGGATCTTGGAAAAGAAAACAACCATCTCTGCTCAAGGTGTAAGAAGTTGTTGTTATTCCCGAGTCAAGGAAAACAGGTGGAAGTGAGGTGCTGTTCTCCCCCAGAGCTCTCCTGGCTGATCCCCTTTCTCAGACTCACCCCCACACATCACAAATCCTGAAGCAAGTAAAAAGCAGGTGTTTTACTCCCTCTAGAGGTCCATGAATGCTTTTCTGCATCCTTAGATCCCAACATTCTGCATGAGTCACCTGGGCTAGCCCAACCCTGGCACTCTGCACTTCCAAACACTCCTTCCTCAGAGGTGTCTCTGCCTGCTACCTGACATGGGGAGCCCTCAGATCACTCCAGACCTTCCCCTCCATCTCCTACTACCACACACAATTACCTTAAAGCATCAGATTTTATTAAAACAAGCTGTAATGTATGAACAGGGTCATTTCAGACTAAGCCCATAACTAATATGTGAATTGAAACACAGCAACAAAACCAACTGTGTGGGGTTTCATGTCAAGACTTGCACTAGAACAGCATTGCAAAATCAGCAACAACAAATGGAGGTTAATTCTAGGTGAAACTTGAGTTCCAAGCACTCCCAGTTCTCAACTCCCCCAGCAAGGATCTGCCTCAGGCTGCTCCAAGGGAGCCATTTCCACCACAGAGTCCTCCTGAACATTAAATAATTAAGCAGAGAAACACTGTGTTACCTGCCAGGCTCCCTGGAGAAACACACAGCAATTCTGTACCTGCATTTCCCAAACCCCAGGGGATGGAACAGCCTGCTGGGAGCTAACGCCCCTGAAATCACCCTTAACACAAACCAAGTTAAGGTAAAGGCAAATAAAAGTATTTATTTACAAAATATAAAATCAGACAACATAGTTACAGGCATTTATAAAGGTACACACAACAGAAAGGAAAGGAAGTTACGTTAAATATATTTACTGCAATGAGGAAACTGGGAATGACATTCTGCACAAACATCTCAGGGTTTTACTGGAGCACAAGAGCCCAAAGTGCAGCTCCCTCATGTGCTGAGGGAACAAGAAACTGGGTGCCCAACCATCAAATTCTGAGGGACTCCATGAAAAAGCTGGCTAAGTTACATCCTCTGTGCTTTTGGTGCTGTAGAAGAGCCAGAAGAAAATTCCTTCTGTGCCTCAGGGAGTGAACTGGCCAGTATCAGAAAGGTCTTGAGAAACAAAATGCACCAAGTGCTGAGATGGCCTTGTCAGAAATTGATGGGGAGGCTTTGGGGTTTGGCTTTGGAAGGTGTGAGAACAAGGCTGGAGGTACACTGAGGCAACACACACTTAAAAATAGTAAAATCTCTCTTAAATATTTAATTTACTTAATTACAACAGCCCCCAAAAATGTTCTTTAGAAGAAATTTCAAGGGGAAAAGCACTTGCTTTGGTTTTCTTGATTTATTATCCATACAATTAGATTCTCCTTTGGAAGGCCACGTGCAAGACAGCCATTGGAGAAAACATGACTGGAAAGCTAAAAAATCAATACATCCAGAGGAAGTGACTTACAATTTTTAATGGATTACATTCCAGTGTGATGTTCTTGTTCTAAGACTGGTAGGACAATGTTAATTAGCGCTACATACATTATTGTGCAAATCAAGGTATTATTAATTAACCCCTGCAGGAAATGAACGAGGAAGTTTTTTCATCTTCCAGCTACAGTCTAAGTTCTGTTGAGACCAAGAAGCCGCCAGCTGCCAGAAGCAGGATGGGTACAGGCTGCTTCCACCACTGCCCACGTGAGCATCCCCATTTTCAGGGCTCAGCTCCTCAGCTTAGTGCAGTGTTAGGCACTACCTTTTTAAGTGCCTTTTTTGTTTTCCCAGACTGAAGTTTGGTACCAGACTGCCCAGGTGATGGTTTTGGTTTTCTTATATGATATGCTCTCCTTGCCTTCCTTACCTCAATGGCTGGCTTGGGGAAAACATCGTCCTTGCCGTCGTCTTTGCCGTTTTTGTCCACGGGAACCCACTCTCCATACACACTGTCTGCCTCCTTCTTCCTATGCTGAGACCCAGAGGAAACAGGGAATTCCTTGGACAGGCTGACCTGGTTTTTTGGTTGGGGTGGTGGTGCTGGTTTTATGCTGGGAGTCTGAAAGAAATAAAAT
This sequence comes from Taeniopygia guttata, assembly GCF_048771995.1. NCBI lineage: Eukaryota > Metazoa > Chordata > Aves > Passeriformes > Estrildidae > Taeniopygia > Taeniopygia guttata. Next base: position 114,890,023 of record NC_133024.1, on the reverse strand, counting down.
GAGAAAATGTTAAGGCCTGAGAACACCCAAGAGTCATGAGGTGGTTTTGTTGCAAACACCTGGGATTTGGTTTTTACAGAACAAAAAGAGTAAGAAGCCTTTATAGTTAATCATTTTGGCACAGCCCTAAAAAACACACAAGTGACCCACAAATTGTGCTATCAGAGAAGACAAAAACCCCCTAAAAACAACTTCAGCAGCCCAAAATTCCTGACCCTCCTTTCCCAGCTGACCCCATTCACATTGAGAACACTTCCACCTGCCACACAGGTATTTTGAATGGAAAGCTCCATGGAAAAATCCTGGGCAGCAAAACATTGCCTGTGATCAAAGGCTGCCCATGAGTGGAGAGAAAACAGCTCTCAGCATTTGAGTTTCTAATTCTGGCATATTTTTAGCAGCAGCCTGAGTCTCTGAGCAGACAATGTCTATGGCTTTGTTTTGCCCGGTGTTGTTAACGTATTAAAAACCTGCAGAAATCCCTGCCAGGTTCCTTTCCAAGAGGCAAACACAGCTGGCAGCACTGGATAATATTGGATAAACTCCTAGGAATACAGATGGGAATAGTTTTAGGAGAAATGAAGAACAAAATGAGAAGGGTCAAAAATAAGACCAAGAGGCAGAGCAGTCCATATCCACTACAGAGCATTCATTCCTCCTCAGAGCCTGGAAGAATTCGAAGGTTTCTTGAGTTTCCTTGTAGCCTTTTCTAACAATATAATATAAAATCTAAATCATTTTCTACCTAACACCTTACCTAAACGTGCACTGCTGCTTATTTTGTGTACAGCACAAGCTATACCTATTTATACACAAAACCAGGGATGTTATTTCTGGTTTTGCTGAGCATATTAAAGTTTTTTAGTGCTTTATAACCTGCAAAATCAGAGCAGACCTTCATGGGCAAAACCACCCACCCCAAATAAGACTGAAAAAAACCCACCCACTACCCCAAAAAAACACAAGCCCAAACAAAATTTAAACTGATTCTAATCCATGCTTCAAAGCATTTGATTTCCAGATGCATTTGAAGAAACACTCACAATTTTATCAACTACCAATCAGTAAAACTGGATTATCAATTTAATCTTGAAGAAATTGGGAGTGTTCCTTTAAATTGATTAAAAAATATTCCCAGTTTCACCAAGATTATCAACCCTTGATAAATTTCTATAGAATTACTTGCATTATTTAAAAAGAATCAGGATTTAAAGTATTGAAAATGTAAGTAGCACTCACACTTAAATTGAAGAAAATAGGTTTGGGTTCACTCAGCTTAAAAGGATGGTTATAGAAAGGACGTTCTTCCTCCTCTTCATCAGAAACGTGAGGCTTGTTCACTATCACATCATCGGTGCTCTGAGCAATCTTCTTGCATTTCTGAAAAATAAACCAGAGGGAAACATAATTTCTGAGCAAACCTGAACTTTCAACCCAAACTCACATTTTTACCAAAAAAAGTGGTTTTCTTTACTAAACCAGGAACGGAAAATCTTTTTAGCAACAGCACCAATAGATGTACTTTGGATATTCTACACAAATTATCCTACACCACCATGGCTTTGCCAGGCACTCCTTGGTTACTGACTCAGCTCTCTGGCAGAGCAGGGAGTCTGCCAGAAGTGATGGCTCAGAGAGCTCAGATTCCTCTGGAACACTGTGGTGTTGGTCAGCTACACAAGCCACCCCCATCTGATGTCCAACAGAACCAAAACACAGAGGAGATAACACAGACAAACTGGGAGGAACCTCCAAGAGGGGAAAAGAAAAGAGAGGAAGAAAATGATCAAAACCAAAAAGACTTTCTCAAGGGGACAGAATTTTATGGTTAAAAAGTCTTTACTGATTTCCTACCTGCACTCCTTCTGTGGACAATTTTGAGTCAAAAGAACAGAAACATGATTCAACAGATCTCCAAAGTTGGAAAGGGAAAGGAAGTGCAGATTTGGGGCCTGCAGATTTGGGGCCTGCAGATTAGCACAAGATATGCTGGATCTTGGTCAGGGTACGTGAAAAACCACCCAGGATGTCACCACAGGGCACCTGCACCAACGCAGCTCTTGCTCAGTACTTCTGCACCCCCAGCCCAGGCACTACTGCAGATTATCTCTCAGAACCTGGACATTGCTTCATCTCAGATTATTTCTGTCAACACAATTTCAGAACTGTCACAGTCACAATGCAATTAAAAAACAAAAAAAATAGGCACTTTTCTATTCCAGATTTTTTCCATTCTGAGGGAAGTCCAAGGACAGCTGGACAAGGCTTGGAGCAACTTGGGACAGAGGAAGGTGCTCCTGCCCATGGCAGGGGGTGGGACAGGCTGAGATTTGAAGTTCCTTCCAACTCCAGCAATAACTAACATCACCAGAACAAAAAAATCAGGAGTGAAAGCTTTGGATTTCACTGACAGAACTGCAGGACAACCACCAATTTGTACGAAATTAGAACAGATTTAAAAACGAGAAAAAAACAAAATCATTTGATTTTATGAATTTCCACGGAATTTAAAAATACAAGTTTTGATGACTTAATAAAACCGGTGGGAAGAGTAAGGGCTCAAAAGGGTGCTCAGGCTTTGGCTGCCCAGGGAGCTTTGGAGTGCCCATCCCTGCAGGTGTCCCCTGGAGGTGGCACTGAGTGCTCTGGGCTGGGGACAAGGTGGGCATGGGCCCAGCTGGGACTCCCTGGGCTGGGAGGGCTTTTCCAGCCCCAGGGATTTGGGGATTCTGAACACGAGGCAGCTCCCAGGTGACAGCAGCACGCAGAGACAACCTCCCACAGGTCACCAACCCCAGTGTGGCCATTTCCAGGCTTGATGCTGCTGTTCTGCCTCACCTCAGTGAGCTCCTTCAGGGTGTCCCTCGAGGACTTCTGGTTGGCTTTGTCATCCTTCTTCTGGGACAGCAGAGGCATCAGGCTCGGGGGTAAGGGCACGCCAGACTTCGCACACATGGCGGCTGCGTTGGCTTTGGCGATCTCAAGCAGCTGGGCCTTGTCTAAAAAGATTTGTTTGTTTGTTTTTTTTACAGAGAAGTAATTATTTTTATAGATTCTTGTTTTAATAATGAAGAAACATTTCTGGCAAACTAAACAAGAGGACTGAGCATTTTTTATGTTCTGTGTAAAAAATTGAAATTGTACTGAGCTGCTTTAGACTGTGCAGAAGGCAAGTGAAACTGCAAATGTAACCCAGCAGTCCCATAGCAGGCCCAGCTACAACATCCTCCAACCACCCCAGTTCTGATGTCTCTTACTTCACTGATTTATTCCTGTTTTGGCAATACTGAGTCCTTCCTACACATCATAAAGTCCGGAGTTTCCTCCTTATCTACCTCTGAAAAGCTCTAAAACCTCTGGAGGAAGTCTCATCTCCCCAGATGTAGCCTAAAGCTACTTAAAACCACGAAACCGAAAAACAAGCTCTGAGAAAGTAAAACATGCTCTTGCTTAAAACACAATTAGGTACAAAATTGTTAACAGAGCTTTCCCTTTATTAACTCATTACCCAAGAAATAACACAGCCTCTCTTCCTCCAAGCACAGAGGAAAGATGCAGCTCTTAAGATTTTATTTTCTGACCTGTTGGGTCTGGGAGTATTTTCACAAACAAGTCTCTCTTTCCTTTAAGTTCTTACCATGGGAAAGAGGCAAGACAGAGTTCTGGGAACAGCTGACAACAGAGCCTGGGACTCTCCAACTGGCACATGAATGACTTTTTTCTCAGGAGTAGAAATTCTAAATTTTCTTACATACAAGTACTTGAAGTACTCGGCCTTTACTATTATTCAGAATGTTCCCTGAGGCTGCAACACGCTACCTTTGTACAAAAGCTTTAGAAGCAAGGTAAAACTGGCTCTAAAGAGGCTTTCATTCAAATGCTCAGCACTGATTCCTCTCCAACATAAAACTTCCCGCTGGAAGTCACTGCCTGAAACTAATGTACAGAGTGACTTCTAAGAAATCCCTTATGAATGCTCCAGAGCTGAATCGGACAATGCAAATCCACCCACTTCCACCTCAGCATGGGACCACTGAAAATAAAGCGCTCACTTACCCAGGTCTGTAAGACGTTTGGGCGATCTGCTGGAGAACTCTGAGGACCTGGACCTGCGCCGGTCAGGGGATCTGCTGTAGCGCCTTCTCCCCGAGGACCGCGAGCGCCGCAGCCGGATCGGGGACCTGCTGGAGCTCCGTCTCCTTCCCCTGGACCGCGAGCGCCTCTGGCGAAGAGGGGTCCGACTCCTGCTCCGCAATCGGAGCGATATCCTGCGGTCTCTCGAGTCGGATCTTCTCCTTCTCCTGTCAGTAGATCTCGATCTGTTTCTCTGAGACCTCTTGCGCCTGTCTCTGGACAAGGAACGCCGCCGTCGTGATGCTGACCTGGACCTGCTTCTCCTCCTGTGCCTGGAACGAGACAACGAGCTGGACCGAGATCTGGATGCTCTTCTCCGCGTGGCTGACCTGGAGCGATTCCGTCTGGAGCGCGAGTCTGTGTCATATCTCTTGGATCTGCGCTGGGAGGACCTGGAGCGCCGGCTTCTGGACCTGCGCGACGACTCTTTGTCTGCTGCTTTCTCCACAGACTTGGACTGGCTCCTCTGGCGAGCAGCAGACCTGGAGCGTCTCCGCCTGGACCTGCGTGAGGACTCCTTGTCTGCTGTTTTCTCTACAGATGTTGACTGGCTCCTCTGGCGAGCCGTGGACCTGGAGCGTCTCCGCCTGTACCTCCGCACGGATTCCTTGTCTGCTGTTTTTTCCACAGATGTGGATCGACTCTTCTGGCGAGCAGGAGACTTTGAGTGTCTGCTTACAGATCTCTGTGGAGACTCCTTGTCAGATGCTTTATCAACAGATTTGGATCTGGATTTTTCACGCTCAGAAGACTCGGAACGTCTACTTTCAGGGACAAAAGAAGAGTCCTGTTCCTCTGACTGCTCAAGAGGCATGGAATCCTGCTTCTCCTCGTCTGCCAAAGAGGGTTCTGCATCCTCTCCCTCCTCTTCACCACTGGAAGACTCTGACTCATGCTCATCTGACGATGTGGACTCTCTTTGTTCAGCTGTCAAGGAGGGCTCTGCATCCTCTCCTTCTTCTTCAGCAGTGGTAGACCTTGATTCAGCCCCATCAGGGGATGCAGAACGTCTGTGTTCAGCTGTCAGAGGTTCCACATCCTCAGCTTCTTCACCAGCAGTAGACCTTGACTCTTGCTCATCTGATGAGGTGGAATCTCTTTGTTCAGCTGCCGAGGAGGGCTCCACATCCTCTGCATCTTCACCAGCAGTAGACCTTGACTCCTGTTCATCTGAAGATGTGGAGTGTCTACGCTCAGCTGTCAAAGAGAGCTCCTGGTCCTCTGCTTCCTCACCAACGGTTGACCTTGACTCACGTCCATCAGGAGACACAGAGCGATGTTCAGCTGTCACATCCTCTGCTTCTTCATCAGCTGAAGACCCTGACTCATGGTCATCAGAAGATGTGGAGTGTCTACGTTCAGCTGCTGAGGAGGGCTCCCCATCCTCTACATCCTCCCCAGCAGCAGACCTCGACTCACGGTCATCAGAGGATACGGAATCTCTTCTTTCAGCTGCCAAGGAGGTCTCTGCATCCTCTGCCTCTTCTCCAGTGGTTGACCTTGACTCATGCTCATCAGAGGACTCAGAGCACCTACGTTCTGTTGTCAAAGGCTGCTCCAGATCCTCTGCTTCTTCACCAATGCTAGATCTTGACTCGTGCTCATCAGGGGAAGTGGAACGCCTCTCCAGATCATCCATTTCTTCATCGGCAATAGACTTCTGGTCATGGCCCTCAGGGGATGGGGATCGTCTATGTTCCGAAGTCACAGAGGACTCCAGACCCTCTTCCTCCATGGGAGACCTCGGCTCCTGACCTTCCTGATATGAGGATGTGGAGTATCTACGCTCAGATCTCAAAGAGGGCTCCAGATCCCCCATTTCTTCACCAGGGCCCACACTGCAGTTATCAGGAGACACCGAGCGCCCTTCAGGCACTAAAGAAGGCATTGCATGATCCATTTTTTCAACAGCGGTGGAATTCAAGTTGCTGCCATCAGGGGACATGGAGGCTCTATCATTCAGTGTCAAGGGTTCAAGACCATCTACTCTTTCAACAGTGGTGAATCTCAACTCCTGTCCATCGGGAGATGCTCCACGTTCATTTTCAGGTGTAGGAGAACGGTCCCGCACATCTGCTTTCGGAAGAGAGGTGAAACTCACCTCCTGGCTCTCGAAAAAGAGATGGTCACGTTCAGCTGTCAAAGTAGAATCCACACCCACTGTTTCCTCAGCATGCCCCAATTTTGACTCGTACTCTTCAGGTGACAGAGCATGTTCAGATGGCAGACAGGGCTCCTTGGCTAGTACTCTTTCAGCAGGGCTGGACTGCAGCTCCTGACCTTCAGGAGTCACGGGACATTCACCTTCAGACAAGGACAACTCCTGCCGCTCTGTTTTTCCAGCAACAGCAGGCTGCAACTCCTGGCTATCAGTGGATATTGAACTTTCACTTTCAGATGCTTCAGAATGTTCCTCCAATTCTTCTTTTTCAACAGGACTGGATCTCAAATGATGCCTTTTGGGGGATGCCTCGTACTCGTTTTCAGACAGCACAGAACACTCCTGCACTTCTGGTTTTTCAGGGTAAGCACAGGGCAGCTCCTGCCCCTTGGGAGATGCAGTGTATTGGTTTTCTGGGACCAGCACTGGCTCCTGCACTGCTGTGCTTTCAGTGGGGCCAGACTGCAGTATTTGGCCTCGATGGAAGATGGAATATTCACTGCCAGGTGTCAGAGAAGGTTCCCGCACCTCCTTCTCAGCGGGGCTGGCTATTACCTCCTGGACCTCAGGAGACTCACTGTATTCATTTTCAGGCAGCAGAGAACACTCCTCCACTTCTGGTTTTCCAGCCAAGGGCAAGATGTGATCTTTACAAGACACAGCACTGTCAGGAACCACAGCCTCCTCCTGCATCTCTGCCTTCTCAGGAGAGCTGGACCTCAACTCCTGGCCCACCCAGGACACAGCATTTTCAGACACCAGAGCAGGCTGCTGTACCTGTGTCTCTTCAGCAGACAGTGACTGCAGGTCCTGGCTGTCGATGGACTCCAGACATCTTTCTTCAGGCATCTGATAAAGCTTCCGCAGTTCTGTTTTTTCAGCAGGGGTTGATGTGAACTCTGGGCCATCAAGCCCTATTGTGTACTCATTTTCAGACACTTGAGAAGGCTCCTCAGCTCTTTCAAAAGTGGTGGATGCCAACTCATGACCATCGGAAGCAACAGAACACCTGCTTTCCTGTATCAGAAAGGGCTCCTGCACCTGCACTTCTTCACTGTAGGCAGATCTCAGCTTGTAGCCATCAGGGGATGCCAGGTGTTTCACTTCGGATGAATTCAGCATTTCTGGTTTCTCCGCAGGGACGGGTCTCACCTCATGACTGTCGGGCAACAGCACAATCCCATCTTCCGATGTCACAGCAGTCACTGGGGGCTGTAGTTTTTCAGGTGTGCCCACTGATTCACAGCCATCAGCAGACATGGAGAAGCCACTTTCCAGTGAGAGGGAATGTTTCTGGATCTCCACTTTTTCAACTGCAGCAGATGTCAATTTATAGCTTTCAGGTAAGATGGAACACCGGAGCTCAGATGCCGCTGACAGTTCTGCACTTTCTGTTTGCTCAAAGGAATTGTACTTTGCTTTGTGGCCATCATGGCATATGGGAATCCCACTTTTAGACATCACCAAAGATCCTGCACCATCTATTTTTCCAGTTAGGTATCTCGATTCATGCATTTCTGAAGATCTGGAGCAGTCAACCTCAAGCACTTGTGGAAACGTTGGACCATCTAAAGCTTTGTCAACAGAAGATCTGGACTCACAAACTTCAAAAGAAGACACTGAAATGACGTCACCAGACACCTCAACAGAACCACACACAGATGTCAGGGAAACATCTGGAGTCTTGACTTTTTCAACAGATAAAAATCTTTGTTCATTTCCATGTGGTGACTTAAAGGGTTCATCTACAGAGAGTGGATGCTCCTCTATTGGTGCAGCGAAGCTGGATCCTGATCCATGTCCATCAGGAGATATGAAGTGTCCACCGTCAGAAGCCAGAGAAGGCTCCTGCATCTGGACTGACTCACAGCCATCAGGGATCACAGGGCGAATCATTTCAGGTGGCAGGAAAGGCCTCTGAGCTTCCACTGCTCCAGGGCTGTCAGCCAGCTGGGAAGACTCACGTTCAGGTACTTGCAGAACCTGTGAAAGCTCTTTGTGTTCACCAGGGATATGCTGTGATTCATGACCATCAGAGAAGTTGGAGACCTCACCTTCAGACAGGAGAGAAGATGACTGGATTTGCATGCTTCTTTTAAGTGCTGGAGGAAGCTCTGGACCTTCTACTTCTTTGAGAGGTGCAGTTCTGGACTCATCTTCATGCGATGCAGAGACATGAAATTCTGCTACTGAAGAAGTTTCTAGATCCCCTCTATTTTCAACAGATGAGGATCTTGACTTGGATGTGGAGTATGGAAGTTCAGGTAGCAATGAAGACTCCAGAGTTGCTGCTTTTTCAGTTGATCCATTTTCAGATGCCATAGACAGCTCTGAATCCTGCGGTTTTTCCACAGATGTGGATCTCAATTCCTGGTCATCTGGGGTTTTGGAGGTATCACATTCAGACATGGCAGGATGCTGCAGATCTGCTGCTTTTTCAACAGATGAGGAGCCTTCCTCAAGATTCTCTGAAGTTTGGGATAATCCACTTCCAAATGACGGTGGCAGCACTGGGCCATTTACTCCTTCATCAGACAAAGCTACTGATGTGGGACCATTAGAGGATTTACCTTCACTTTCAAAAGAAGACTGAGGAACATCTTTATCAAGACCTTTGGCTGACTCCTGAAGTTCAGAAGACTCCACATGCTTGCTACTGGACTTTGCTGAGGATAACTTGTCTTTTTTTTCTACAGATTTGGACCTTGACTTTACACTGTCAGAGGACTTGGAACGCTTCCGTTTGGATTTTTTTGAAGACTCCTTGCGCTTTTTTTCAACAGACCTAGACCTAGACTTGTAACGTTCAGAAGATTTTGAGCGTCGACGCTTGGATTTTCGTGAGGATTCCTTCTTTTTTTCCACTGATTTGGATCTAGACTTGTAGCGGTCAGAGGACTTGGAGCGCTGACGTTTAGACTTCCGCGATGATTGCTTTCGATCCCTTTTTTCTACTGACCGGGATCGAGACTTGTAGCCATCTGAGGACTTTGAGCGCTGACGTTTGGACCTCCGTACAGATGCCTTCCGACCTCTTTTCTCAACAGATCTTGACCTGGATTTTGAACGATCAGAGGAACCAGACCGATGTCTGAACCTCCAGGAGTATTCTTTGCCTCCGCCCTTTTCTGAAGATCTGGATCTAGATTTTGAGCGGTCAGAAGACCTGGAATGTCTGCGGCGGGATCGCCAGGAGGACAACCTCTTTTCTGCTGACCGTGACTTAGACCTGTAGCGGTCGGACGACCTGGAGCGTCTGCGCCCAGACCTTCGGGAGGACAGCCGCTTCTCCACCGACCTGGACTTGGATCTGTAGCGATCAGAAGACCTGGAACGTCTGCGCCCGGACCTTCGGGAGGACAACCGCTTCTCCACTGACCTGGACTTGGATCTGTAGCGGTCAGAAGACCTGGAACGTCTGCGCCCGGATCTTCGGGAGGACAGTCGCTTCTCCACTGACCGTGACTTAGACCTGTAGCGGTCAGAAGACCTGGAACGTCTGCGCCCAGACCTTCGGGAGGACAGTCGCTTTTCCACTGACCTGGACTTGGATCTGTAGCGGTCAGATGATCTGGAGCGTCTGCGTCTGGACCTTCGGGAGGACAGTCGCTTCTCCACTGACCTGGATTTAGACCTGTAGTGGTCAGACGACCTGGAGCGTCTCCGTCTGGACAATCTCTTTTCTGCTGATCTGGACTTAGACCTGTAACGGTCAGATGACCTAGAACGTCTACGCCTGGACCGCCGGGAAGACATTCTTTCTCTCTTCTCCACAGATCGGGACCTAGATTTGGAATGCTTTTTTCTGGAAACTGAATAATTTCTGCTCCTAGAACGTGCTCTTTTAGAGGTCAAACGCCTGGAAGTAGAACGTGATCTTGATTTTTTCTTCCGCTTCCTAGACCTGGACTGAGACTTGGAACGGCTCCTTTTCTGTTTCTTTGAATCATGTTTTTTCTCACTGGTTCTATGACTACTTTTTTCAATAACATTCTCAAGCCTCATGAGAGTCTCCTTCATTCGTGCCGCCACATCAGGTTGAACATCGGATGTTTCCGAGTCTCTTTTCTCCGAGTCCTCTTCAGGAGTTGCTTCTTTGATATCCTCAGCCTCTGGAGTGTCTTCCAACTGGCCTTCCTCTATAGGTTCTGGACCTGCTTCTGTATCAGTCTCAGGTACTGGAGCTGCTTCCAAATCTTTTGTCTCTGCCTCCAACCCTACAGCTGCTTCTCCATCTTTCAGCTCTACATCAGTCTGAGGTGCTGTTTCCAAATCTCGTGTTTCTGCTACAGGAGTCTCTGCTGAAACTTCATCCTCTGCTGCATGTGAAGAACTAAAAACTGTTTCTGCTACTAAAGGCTCAGATGTTTGAGTCTGCTCTGCATCTTTCTTCTCAATTACCATATCCTCCACCTGTTGACTCTGTGCTCCTTCTACATATTGTACCTCAGCTGTCACTTCATGCTCCAGTGTGGTTTCCAGGCCTTTCACATCCCCTGTCTTTGGAACTGCTTCAGAAGCACCCAGGATTTCTGGAGTCTCTTCTGAACTCTTCCATTCTGTAGCAGGTTCTACTTGAAGATCTTGTTGCTTTTCAGCATGCAAGTTTTCTGGAACAGCTGCTGAAGCATCACCCACGGGTACCTCAGGCCCTTCACCTGTTTCAGAACCTTTCACCTCTACTGTTGCAGACTCTTTCATGCTCTCCGGCCACCTCATTCCTCCAGCTTCTGATGCTGGCTCCAGATATTTTGCTTTCTCCATTTCCAAGAGCTCATTTCCTTGTGCGCTGGTCCTCCTTGCTGCCATTTCATGTTCTACAGCAGATCCCTGAGTTTGCATATCTGGCAATTCTGTCAGTACTCCTGATGCCATTCTGTTTTCTTCCACTCTGGGCAAAGACTCCAATACAGCTGCTGAATGACCTACTATTTGTTCCTGAATAGATTCTGAACTGGTTTCTGAGGTCTGCACAGTTCCCAGGATTGCTTCTCTGCTCCTTGTCTCTGCTTCTGGGATGTGCTCTGAATCCTTTCTCTTCCTCAGCACCTCAGGTTGTGAGGGCCTGGTGTGTGTCATGAGCTGCGATTGGGCAATGATGGAACTCTCTGTTTGGCTTGCATGGAGAGGTTCTCTCTCTGCTGTGGCTTGCCATGGCATCACCCCTGCTGAGGCCTCAGCCTCTCTCACTGGTTTCACGCTGTCACTTGCAACCACAGGTTCAGGAGTCCTTTCTAAGGCAGGAAGTCTTGGACTTGTAACAGTCCCACAATGCATAGCTTCTTCTGAAGCTTTCACACCTTCTACTTGTAAGGACATCGAAGCTGTTGTAAAAGTTTTTGCTTCCACCACAGCTGCTGGTGTCAGGACTCCTCCTGCACCTTGTGTGTTTTCCTTCTGCAAAGACAGGGAAGCTGCCAAACCTCTCACATGTGATTCACTCTCAGGTCTTGATTCTCTCAGCAATGAAGTACCTTCTGAATCTCTTGCTTGTGGACTCCTAAAACCCTCTGCCATCTGGACTTCTGGAGCTGTTTGGGGAACAAAGGTCTGTACAACTGCTGCGGGTTCTGAAGTTGTTCCTAATCCTTTTGCCTCTGCAACAATGTTCATACCCGTCAGTCCTGCTGGAAGTGCAGATCCCTGGGTTCTGTCTACACTCCTTGTTTCTGCCAAGACGCCATGTTGTAGGAACATTCCTGATGCACCCAGTGCTGTTGCAGAACCAGTGGTACCTTCCACACTTTTGCCTTGCAGACTTTCATGAGCTGCTCTGACATCCTTTGCTACAACACTCACAGGTTCCATGGTTGTTTCTAAAGCTTTCACACTTCCCATAGCTGGTTCCGTATCCTTCATTTTTGTAACAGCTCCTGGTCCTGGAGGTGTTTTGGCACTTATTTCCACATGGGTCACAGGGGTGGCTGCAGATACTGTCAAAGGATGTTGCAAAGGTACACCTGCTTTCAGAACACTGGAAGCCTCCATGGGACTGCCCTGCATCATGCTCAAACTCCCAGATATAACTGAGGGCTGCAGGGATGGCTCCGAAGTTCTGCTCGCACCCCCCAGCTCCAAGGGTCTCTCCACACTTCTCACATTTCCCATGTGCAGAGATTTTTCAGTTGTTTCTGGAATTTTCACTTCTTGCCCAGCCACAGCACTTGGATGTGCCCAATTTGCAGGTGTAGGGGTTGTTGTCACATCACTTGCCAAGGAAACAGATTCTGAAGCTGTGTCCAATCCCTGTGCTGCCCTCTGAGACACAGACTGATGAGATGCTTCAGAGTAAGTCAACACCTCCATGGTCTCAGGCTCAAGAGCTGCATCTGATGCTTTTACTTCCCCAATGCCTTGAGATTTCAGAGTAACTTCTGTACCTCCTAGTGCTTCTACTGAATCTTTCTGAATCTCCAATTTACTGACAATTCCAGATGGGATGCTGGAACAAGTATAAATTCCAGTATCAACAACACTGGCATTAACAGCTACAGGATAAATATTTTCATGAGATTGTTGAATTTGTTCTTCACTAGTGCAAATTCTAGTTTGAGCTATACTAGTATTTTCTGCTATATTAGACTGGATGCTTTCTAAATTAAATGGAGGATTTGCTGCACACAAAGTCCCCTCCACACTTCCAAGATTTTCTGCAGTTTGCTGAGAATCAGTCACTGAATGAGAAACAAGTCCTAAAGCTTGATTATCAAGCCCCTCAGCTGGTTTTGAGCACAGTTCTGGCTGCACGTGGCCAGCCAGGTTTGCATCTGCAAGCACTCCATGCTGTACATTCAGTTGGGAGCTGCTCTGCTCTGGCACCAAGAGAGGGGCCGTCTGCACGCCTGCAGGTTCTCCAGGACGTGCACTCAACTTGGATTCCTTTGGTTGCTTTTTATGCTTTTTCTCTTTCTTTCTTTTCTTCTTCTTTTTCTTCTTCTTCTTGCTTTTGTGCTTCTTGTTTTTCTTTGCTTTTTTCCTAGGAATTTCATCTTCACCAGTAGAGCTCCTTTTCGTAGACTGAGTACTATTTTTCACAGTATTTTTGTCTACATCTAGAAAAAATGACATTTACCTTGTAAACATTTGTAAGACTGCATACAAAAAATTATTTCAGAGTAGTTGTGAAGTACATGGACAGAGGTACAAAACAATTAAAGTTGCAAATCATGCCCAATTCACTGAACTACCACACACAAGCAACACACACGTCTTTTCCAGGTCTCTTTCCTTCCTCTCAGAGTTACTTTAAACAACACTTCTTTCAAAAAATTACACAAATCTTGTCAGCTCAGAAGTCCAGAGGGAACCCAGCTCTTTCCAAGTAGTATCATAGTCATGGAACAGTTTAGGTTGGGAGGGACCTGAAAGCTCATCTTGTTCCACTCCCTGCTGTGGGCAGGGACATCTCCCACTGTCCCAGGCTGCTCCAGCCCCAGTGTCCAACCTGGCCTTGGGCACTGCCAGGGATCCAGGGGCAGCCCCAGCTGCTCTGGGCACCCTGTGCCAGGGCCTGCCCACTCTAATCAGGAAGACTCTTCTCCTAATGCATGATCTAACCTTGCCCTATGGCAATGAAATGCCATTGCCCTGAAGAAGGAAATAGAGGATGATTCCAGGAATTACCACCCTGTCAGTCACACCTCTCTGTGCTGGAAAGATCATGGAACAGATCCTCCTAGAAGCTCTGCTAAAGCACATGGAGGACAGGGAAGTGATTTGAAACAACCAGCATGGCTTCACAAAGGGAAAATCCTGTCTGACCACCTGTGGTGGACTGACCACATCAGTGGGTAAGGGAAGAGCTACACATGGCATTTATCTGGGCTTCTGTAATGTATTTGACCCAGTGCCCACACAACATTCTTCTCTTCAAACTGGAATGAAGACTTTGACAGGTGCACTGTCAGGTGCATTAGCAGTTGTTTGGATGGTCACATCCAGAGGACAGTGGTCAAAAGTCTTAAGTCCTGACGGATATCGGTGACCCGTGGTGGCCCTCAGGAGTCCATATTGAGACCAATGTTACTTAATAGCTTTGTTAATGAATCAGTGTTACTTAATATCTTAATTAATGACAGGAGGATCAGCAGGTTTGCAGGTGACACCAAGCACCCTCAGCAGGTTTGCAGGTGACACCAAGCTGCAGGTGCAGGTGACACCTCTAAAGGATGAGGCCATCCAGAGGGATCTGGACCAGCTCCAGAAGGGCCCCATGGGAATCTGCTGAGGTTTAACAAGGCCAGAGGCTGCACTTGGGTTGGGACAACCCCTGGGATCAATCCAGGCTGGGAAGAGCAGATGGAGCAGCCCTGGGAGAGCTGGACCTGCCCCAGCCCAGAGCCCCCCGTGCCCTGGGCTGAGTCCCAGCTGGGGATCAGGATTGGGATTGGGACTGGGATTGTGCCCCTGTGCCCCACAGGTGGGAGCCCACCTGCAGAGCTGCCCCAGCCCTGAGCCCAGCTCAGGGAGGAGCTGGAGCTGCTGCAGAGAGCCCAGAGGAGGCTCCAGGATGAGCAGAGGGATGGAGCAGCTCTGCTGGGAGGAAAGGCTGGCACAACATGGATTGTTAAGCCTGGAGAGACTTCAGGTGACCTAACCATGACCCTCCAGTACAGTAAAGGTGGTGCAAGACTGTTGACAAGAGCCTGGAGTGACAGGAAAAGGAACAGTGGGTTCAAAACTAGGGAAATTAGGGTTAGATTAGATCTTAGGAAAAAATTCTGCCCTGTGAGGGAGGTGATGCCCTGGCACAGGTTGCCCAGGAAAGCTGTCCTATCCCTGGAGGTGTTCAAGGCCAGACTTGACAGGCTTTGGAATAACCCCGGATAGTGGAAGGTGACCCTGCTCATGTCAGAGGGTTTGGAACAAAATACAAGGTCCTCTTCCAATCCAAACCACTTTATGACTCCCTTGTGTCCTGTCCCTCCATGCCCTGGAAATTGTCTCTCTCCAGGTTTCCTGGGGCTCCTCCAGGCCCTGCAAGGCCACCCTGAGCTCAGCCCAAAGCTTCTCCTGTGCAGGGGAACAATCCCAGCTGTGCCAGCCTTTCCTCCCAGCAGAGCTGCTCCATCCCTCTGCTCATCCTGGAGCCTCCTCTGGGCTCTCTGCAGCAGCTCCAGCTCCTCCTGTGCTGGGGCAGGGCTGGGGCAGCTCTGCAGGTGGGCTCTCACCTGAGCAGGGCAGATGGGCTGGATGTCCCTCCACCCACATTCAGTGGGGCAGCACATTCTAACAGGAGGCTGGGAATGTGCTTTCAAACTCCCAGCACTGCACATGGAAGATAAACAAAAATTTCCATTTTCCAAACAAATTACCAAAGTGGGGATTTATGCTACAAGACCTGAGCAGCCACTCTCCCCTGCTGTGTTTTAACCCCCCCCAGTGAGTCCAGTGTTGCTGTTGTGTTAGAAATGCCCTGGGTATTTACTGACCAAGTTACTCACTAGGGTCTAACAAGTTCAGGAAAAGAGCATTTATGTCCCCAATCCACAACCAAATTTAAGGCACTGCAGGAGGAACAGCTGCTGGGACAGGCAGGACTGCAGCCGCAAAGCTGCATGGTCCTCTGAGAGTGTTTGAGTGTTTGCTTCCACCAGTAAAGTAACAAAATCAGATGACTCTGGGGACAAGCAAATCACTGATGGGGAAGGGAAAGAGGGAGTCCGGGGTTTCCATCACCACCTTTTAATTCTGTACCTCACCTCCCTCTGGATTTAACCTTTGTTAGGTTCTTGCCCTTCTGGAGCCCTAGTGCCATGTTTTCAGGGGAAAGGCACTTTATGTTAAAGGCAATTTGCTGGGATTTCTGCTGAAATATGAGCTGTATGTTGGAGTCTGTTTACATGTTCCTTTCAATGACTGTATTTATACAGGCCAGGGCAGCAACACAGACCCTCCAATCAGAATCCGCGATCCCAAAGCTCACTATTTTCCAGTCTCCAAAATCTTGCAAAAGCATTTGGTACTTACACCACTGTTAAATGAATGTGACTTGGGATTCCACAACAAGTACACCAGATACATATTTACGGGATAAGCAACTTAGAAATAGTTTTTGCACCAACACTGCTGTGAATGCATTGAGTGAAGCAGAGTCAAATTTATGGACAAAATGTCCAGCCCACAGCTGGAGAACTGCGTTACTCAGTGGGTGAGCAACCAATGTTGGCAGTGACTGGGGCGACATGGGGCAGACACCAGTCACTAGTGGGGTTCTGCAGGGCTCCATTCTCCGCCCAGTTCACTAACAACCTGGACACAAGACTCAAAGGGATAATTAGTCTGCTGAGGACAATAAACGGGGAGGAGCTGTTGGTCCTCTTGAGGGCAGAGAAGCCCTGCAGAAAGACCTCAACAAATCACAGAGATTGGCAATCCCCATCCGTGGGGAGTTTAACAGGGGAGCTGCTGGACTGGGCAATCCTGGCTGTGGGAAGGGCCCTGGGGGTCCTGGTCCATGGCCAGCTGGAGCTGAGTACGCAGTGCCCTGGCAACCAGGAGGGACACGAGGTGGGGAAGGTCCCCCCGAGGTCCCTGGGGCAGCTCAGCCTGGAGCAGCCTGAGGTCAGAGCTCCCCGGGGCTGCAGCTCCTCCCGAGGGGCAGCGCAGGGACAGCTCCGAGCTCTGCTCTGGGCCAGGGACAGCACCAGGGAGCGCCTGGGGCTGGGCCAGGGCAGCTCAGGCTGGAACCAGGGAAAGGCTCTTCCCCAGAGGTGCTGGCACTGCCCAGGGAATGGGCACGGCCCCGAGGCTGCCAGAGCTGCAGGAGCCTTTGGCCAGCGCTGCCAGGGATGCCCAGGCTGGGGCTGGTGGGGGTCTGGCACTGGGGGATCCCTGGGGGTCCCTCCAGCTGAGGATATTCTGGGGTTCTATAAAATGAACTTTTCTGCAAAGATAATTAATTAGATTCAGATAATCAGATAATGCCTCTTGCCAACTCCTTTTTCGAGATGGACCGTGGGAACATTTGCCACAGGAAAGTTTATTAACTTCCAAGTTAACAACTCTCACTTCTTTATTACCATGTGACCTTGCCTCAGTCCTCCACGCAAGAGAAACAAAAAATAAAAATCACATCACCAAACAAACCCAACAAAAACCACCAACCTACCAAGAACCTATCCAAACCTCCCCATGTCAGCCTGAAGTGCTGCTCACAGAGCATAAATTAAAAACTTGAAAATGCTCAAAGTACACAAACCACTGAGCAAAAAGCCCCAGAGCAATCCCAAAATCCTGCCGCAGAATCTCTGCTTTTCTGTGCTGCCTCTGGAACTGTACTCACCCAGCACTGCAGCCACCTGTGTCTGAATTCCCAAAAATGGGAAATGCAGTAATTACAGCCTTCAGCAGCTCACCAACCCTCCACAGCCAGAAATTTTACAGCAAGGACCAATCCCACAAGAGGAAATACTCAGATGTGACTTTTTAGCCTTAAAAAATCTAGTAATTTACTGAAGATCTGAGACAGGCACATAAAAATCCCTTTGCAAGCCTGCAATATAAATATCTACACTTTAAAAAAAGAAAATAATCTTTTGACTGAACAGTAGTTCATCACAGATCTGTTTTGTAATAAATATTCTTTCAAAATAATCTTGAAAACCAACCCAAAGCAGAAACTGCTTCTATCAGCATCAGCTTTGGCATTAAGAAAACTTCAGTGACCCTGGAGTAGATATATATAAAATAATTCAGAATTTATAGAAATGTATATATACACATATGGAAAATATTTATCTCTTTCAGAACTGGAAAGAAAAAACTCCAACTTCTCCCCATAGCAATGCTTACATATAACCAGCTCAATTTTTAAATTATTTCTTTCTCTGGCCACTTCTGGATGTAAAATCAAGCAGAGAAAATATTTAACAATTCACAACAAACACACAACTTGCCAGAGGAGCAGCTCCAGGAAGCACATTTTCATCTCTATGAAATTGATTTGATTTTAGGCACAGTCACAGCCCTCTTACCAAGAACAGATTTGCCAGAGGGAGTTTTATTACCTGGGTTGCACTGCAGCTCTGTCCCGAGGGCTCCGGAGAGCACTTCCTCTATTTTCTGCACTATCTGATCACTCTGACAACTCCCAGCAGCTCCAGAGGCTTCGGAAGGCCCGGCTTGCTCAGCTGGGATCGTGTCACCATTGGGCTGGCCTTCCACATTTGCACTAACCAAAGGGGAAAAAAAAACAACAACAAAAAAATAATTTAAAAAATCAATTTAATACAAGCGGTTTTAAGCCCTTTTTCGAGCATTTTTTTATCGTTTACATACATTTATTATACCCGACTCTTCAGACCAGTATTCAAGCCTCCTGAAAAGGGCGTGCTCTTAGGGAAAATCTGCCTTTGGATTAATTCTCACTTATTTAGCCCCGACACTCTGCGACTGCTGAGGTTGAGACGCAAAGAAAAAAAAAAAACACATTCTGGAATGTGCCACATGCCCCGTGCTCGTACGACCTTATAGGGGTTTCCTCCACAAAATAAATACACATAATGCGCTCTCTTCCAGCTTTTCCTTGCTCTTTCCAAGGTTTTCCTTCTTTTACGAGAAAAAACTCGGCAAATTTAGCCGTAAATCAGACACACCATACAGGCGCCTGTCCCTACGGGAAGACAGCACCGAAACCGAGAAGAGAGCGAGTGGTCGCGTCCCACCACCGTTTTCTCCCGGCCCCCGGGCCGTGCGTCCCTCAGGGCGCCCGCACGGCCGCGACCCCCCCGGCCCCGCCATGTTGCCGCCGACACGACCCTCAGGCCGCGGCCCATCTCTTTCCGCCCCGCGCCCTTCCCCGCCGCTCCCCACCGCCCCGTTACCCGCCGTGCTGCTGCTGCTCCTCCTGGATCTCCCGGAATTTGCTGACCACAAAGGACCGAAGGATCTCCTCGATATTCGTCGCCATGACACCCCCCCCTTCCTTCCTGCCCCGACGCGAGGCCTCCAGTATCCCACAGCGCACCGCGGCCCCGGGCGCGCGCTGACGTCCTCGCTGTAAGCCCCGTCGCGATTGGCTGCGTCTTCTGTAAGCCCTCTCGCCATTGGCCGAGGCGGCGTGTGGCTGCGAACGGCCGCTCTAGCGCGGCGCATGGGCCATAGAGCAGCGGCGGGTTCCGCGGGGGGGGGGAGGAAGGTCTCGTGTCCCCTCAGCCGCCGCCGCCATGTTGTGGCGCTCCCGCCGCCCCCCCGCGCTCCGCGCCCGCCGCCGCCACCACCGGCAAAGCCGCCCCGAGCGTGTCCCCGTCCCCCGATGAAAGCACTAAACCAGTCCTCGGCGCTCCGCGCCCACACCGCCGCCTCGCCCAGACCCTTCCCCACACAGACACACCGCCCCGCCGCCGCCACTCGCGGCCCCTCTGGCGTCCCGTACGCCGCGTCCGAGCCCCCGCGGCCCCGCCGAGGGCAGGGAAAGCACCGCGGTGTCCACCACCGCCGGTCCCGTCCCCCGCGCTCCCGCACAGCCTTCCCCGGCGCCGCCGGAGTCCCCGCGGCGGCCGCTGCTTACCCGGCCGAGGCCATGGCGGGCTGAGGCGCGGCTGCGATCGGGAGAGATTCCATCGGTGCCCATGGAGCGGGGCCGAGCCCCGCGTGTGCTCCAGGCGGGCGGGCGGCGGCTCTCAGGGGGATCTGCCCGCACACGGGCGGTGCTGCTGCCGCTGCCGCTGCTGCATCACCACGGGGCCCTCAGCCCCGGCTCCATGCGAGAGGCGCCCGCCCGCGCTCCCTCCCTCCCCCTCCGCCCGGCGGTGACACGCACATGTGCTCCGGGGGCTGGCAGCGGGGCCGCGAAAATTAAAGGAACAAAGGGGGGGAACCGAAGGGAGGTGGGTAAATAAAGTGCGCCTTTTGCCCGCCTGGGAAGTCGGAGATTTTCTGGCGGTGGTGGAATGCACCGAAATGAGTTTGTCCAGAGTACAGCCGCATTAGGGACCCCTTCATTGCTGCCCCTGATGCTCTAATCAAATCAAAATTTAATCATATGGGTGTTCAAACAGGCTGTAAAAACGAAAAATCCTATCGAAGACTATCCCCCCCACCACAGTTTCTGTAGCAGTAACTTAGAGGAGTTAGTTGGCCTGAAATAAATTTAAAATACCTCCAAACCTGATCTAGTGAGTGGCATCCCCAAGTAAAACTGTTTAATTACTGCTAGGGTGTAAAAATTTTCACCGTCAATAGTTTCATAATCACTTGAAAGACCCCTTAAAAGCAGCATCATTCTTTACTGTCCTGCAGATGTGCCTTAATACTGACACTGGAGAAAAAAAAAAATCAATCACTGACTTGGATCAATTTGCTTACGTTTTTGTCATGCTTGCTTTATTCCACTTAAAATATAAAGTAGTTACACTTAAGAAGTCCTTTTACTTGTTCATGCCATGCACACATTAATATATATGTTAGATTTACTGGTAGAACACAATGTAATTTTTGATATCAAAATAAAGACTGAAAATGTTTCAGTTGAACAATTTCAGATATATTTAGGTTCAGCTGATGCAAATGGCCTTGTCTCAACCAGGCATGTCAAAAACATGAAAAAAGGTGCCCCAAAAAGGCCAGAGAAGGACTTTAGTGTGTGCTGAATGTTTCCCTCTGACTCCACAGAAGAAAACAAATGTGATAATTACAGAAAGTCATTCCTCGTACACATGAGGATCCACAGCCCTACCGGAAAATAATTGTTCTTGCTCTCTCCATCTCTGCTTGCTGAATAAACTCCCTTTATTTAAACACTTTTATTCAGTTTCACTGTCAAATGGTTTTCAGATTAATTAAATATTTTACTTTCATCAAGACCAGTGATTGTTGCTGGTACTGCTCAGTTAGTAACATTAGTATGACATTAGTATGACATTACTAATAGTAGTTCTGCTACTATCATCAATACTACTTAGAGCATTTATTCGTGCAACTCTTCCCTTTCAAAGCAGGAGTCTGGTCTGGGGTGTGCTTAAATATGCAAAAAATAACATTAAACCTTATTTCCTAAGATATTTTACAAAAACCAGTGATGTTCTCACATTATAGCTCTTGAAGGGAGAAAAACTGTGGATCAAATCTTGTTTTAATTAACAATTGTCCCTATTGGAGACAAAATGAGTACACAGAAGCTCGGTAAGTTCAAAAGAGAAAAAGCGCTAGTTTTATTCAAACATGTGGTATTTATAGAATTCCAAAGGTGACTGTTTTGGATTGGAGGATGGAATTACTACCTTTCCAACCACACTGGTCTAAAGATCAATCAGTCATTTCTCTCCACCCACAAATACATAAACTATTCTATTTATGCATGAAATTGTGTAGGAACTTCAACTCTCAAATATGTAAACATTATCAGAAGGCTAAAGAAGTTTTATGAGAACTTTAAAACTTTCAAAAAAGAAAACACTTTTAAAAATCAGGGCAAGAAACAGTATTGTAGCACAACTGTAATGCTAAATTAGACTAAACGTTGCCCAATACTCTTTGGTTTCATAAAGCAAGAAGTTCAAATGTGGGACAAACTGAGTTGCTCCTATGTGGTATTTCAAGGGATGTAGAGATAAAATCCACCTTTGCACAGCCCTCACAGACCGCCCCCCTCAGCCCCTGAGGCGATGGATAAAGTAAAAACAACCTACGCATCCCTAAGGTCTTTCGGTCTCCTCTCTCCCTTCCCCACCCGCCCTAGACTTGCGGGATGTCTGTGCTAAAGGAAACTCGGATACCCCCATCGAGACATAGCCCACAGATTTCCGTCGCTCCTCCCTGCGCGGTGCTCGCTTTGCGGTATTTCCGGAAGATTTTCTCCCACCCTCGAGTCCTCTCTGGAGCACAGTAAGTCACCGAGCCGCGCTGCCGGCGGCCGCGGCTCGCTCGGGTGTGCGGCTGCCGGTGTCCCGGAGCTCCCGGTGTCCCGGCGCTGCCGCTGCCCCCGCCGGGCTCGGGGCGCGGGGGGCGGCCCGCGGCCGTGTGCGCCTATCCGCAAAATGGCGGGGCGCTCCCTCCTCACGGGGCATCCCCGCTCTTCAGGGCAGATTCCCTCACGGCACCCCCCTCACGGCATCCCTGTCATGGCTTGGCCCTCACAGCATAATCCCCACAGCAGTTCCCTCAGGGCATGGCCCTCACAGCACCTCCTTCATGGCAAATGCCCTCACGGCTTGACCCTCACTGCAGCCCCCTCATGGCACCCCGCTCGTGGCATCCTTTTCATGGCTTGGCCCTCATGGCAGTTTCCTCATGGCTTAGCCCCTACAGCAGTTCCCTCAGTGCATGGCCCTCACGGCAGCTCCCTCATGGCACCCCGCTCGTGGCATCCTTTTCATGGCTTGGCCCTCACGGCAGCCCCCTCATGGCACCCCCCTCATGGCATCCCACGCATGTCTGTTCCTTCATGGCTTGGCCCTCACAGCATAATCCCTACAGCAGTTCCCTCAGTGCATGGCCCTCGCGGCATCTCCTTCATGGCAAATGCCCTCACGGCTTGACCCTCACGGCAGCTCCCTCATGGCACCCCCCTCATGGCATCCTTTTCATGGCTTGGCCCTCACGGCAGCCCCTTCATGGCGCCCCCCTCGTAACATCCCACTCATGTGTGTTCCTTCATGGCTTGGCTCTCACAGCACAATCCCCACAGCAGTTCCCTCAGGGCATGGCCCTCACGGCATCTCCTTAATAGCAAATGCCCTCACGTCTTGACCCTCACGGCAGCCCCCTCATGGCACCCCCCTCATGGCATCCTTTTCATGGCTTGGCCCTCACGGCAGCCCCCTCATGGCTCCCCCCTCATAACATCCCACTCATGTCTGTTCCTTCATGGCTTGGCTCTCACAGCACAATCCCCACAGCACTTCCCTCGGGGCATGGCCCTCACAGCATCTCCTTAATGGCAAATGCCCTCACGGCAGCCCCCTCATGGCACCCCCCTCGTGGCATCCTTTTCATGGCTTGGCCCTCGCGGCAGCCCCCTCATGGCGCCCCCCTCATAACATCCCACTCATGTCTGTTCCTTCATGGCTTGGCTCTCACAGCACAGTCTCCGCAGCAGTTCCCTCAGGGCATGGCCCTCACAGCATCTCCTTAATGGCAAATGCCCTCACGCCTTGACCCTCACGGCAGCCCCCTCATGGCATCCTTTTCATAGCTTGGCCCTCATGGCAGTTTCCTCATGGCTTAGCCCCTACAACAGTTCCCTCAGGGCATGGCCCTCACGGCTTGACCCTCACATCAGCCCCCTCATGGCACCCCCCTCATGGCATCCTTTTCATGGCTTGGCCCTCATGGCAACCCCCTCATGGCGTCCCCCTCATAACATCCCACTCACGTCTGTTCCTTCATGGCTTGGCTCTCACAGCATAATCCCCACAGCAGTTCCCTCAGGGCATGGCCCTCACAGCACCTCCTTCATGGCAAATGCCGTCACGGCTTGACCCTCATGGCAGCCCCCTCATGGCACCCCTCTCATGGCATCCTTTTCATGGCTTGGCCCTCACAACATAGCCCCCACAGCAATTCCCTCAGGGCATGGCCCTCACGGCATCCCCTTCATGGCACATCCTCTCCTGGCATGGCCCTCATGGCTTGGCCTTGTGAGAAATGATACTCGCTTTCAAAAAATTAAAACTTTATCAAAATACAACAGAAGACTGAATAGAAAAAATATTACGGCACCAGGAGCAAAGGATTTTTTTCCGCGCCACGTGCTTTGAACCCTTTGGCCCCTCCCAAAGTTCTGCCCATCCCCTCCTCCTTCACTGTCCAGTGGTGGAAATCACTTTCCTGACATCTCGATTGGAGACCAGGTAACTGCCACAGTAACAATCCCACCCTCCCAAATTTCCCAAACTCCCCTGATAACAGCACAAGGGGTGGTAGAACATAGCTATAAATCTATAAAACTTCCCCTAACAAATATACATGATATTTACATTTTAATTGTGAGAGTCAACTGTGACATTACTCATCTCTCACAGCCCTCACAGCAATCCCGTCACAGCCTGGCTTTCACGGCCAAAGTGGTGAAATATTTGCTTGAAGTAAATATTAAACTTAGAACGTCTCTGCTTTTGGACTTTGATTCACTTGAATTCTTTCCCAGCTGTTTGCAAAGTTGGGGGCTTACCAACTTTTTAAGCATTTAAAAAAAATATCCAGTAGATATTGGAATTAATGAGCAGAGTTAATACTTATGCCACAATTTTGGGTATATAGCTGAAAGGATAACACAGAAAGTGCATTTCAAGGGTATTTTTCATGATACAAAACGCTTGCAGCATCCTACATCGCTTGAGGTGTCAAATTTAATACCGTGGGGGTGGTTGTAAAAGTTTATGATCCTATTTCTTTTTAGCAGCAAAACTTGATGGAATGTTTTGCCTAGAAAAATGCCAAATCCAGCTGTTTGGAGGATCATACCTGGACACAGGTATGTCTGGGGCCTGTCTTGCAGAGCTTCAGCTTAGGCCATGAAAGACACATATAATAATGCCTTTTTTTCTTTTATTTTGTTTTCTACACTACACTGAATGGCAGGAGGTGAAACGAGATGATCTTTAAGTTCCCTTCCAACCCAAACCTTTCATGATTCTATATGACCAGGTGAGAGCCAGGAATTTGTCCTAAATAAAACACATGAGTTAAGCAAGCTTATTTAATCCAAAGCTCTAACTACAAATCATAATTGCCACAAGATTCTGGAGGCCTCCAACCTACTTAAGCAGCTCTTCATGTGTTGAAGGCTGAGGAAATGAAAAATTTTCTAAGGCTGTGTTTTTTTCTTTCAGGATGAGCCTAATCCTTCCCCAGCCTAAACCTGCAGTTCCCTTGTGGGATTCTGGCCATTTTGCAGGTTTGGTTGCTATGGCTGTTTTTTGTTGTGCCTCAGAGCTGCCCGTACACTTGGCTTGGCGGTGAGCTGCACAGGAAAAAAATGCAGAGAGAGGTGGATGTCTTGCCTCCCTGGTTCCCTGGTGTGTCTCTGCCTGGGACCAAGGACAGGCTGGGGCAGAAAGTGGGAATGGGAATGCAAACTTGCAACCACCTGTTGGAATCCAGCACATCCCTCTGGCTGCCCCGGCTGTCTCAAGACCCTGGCAGGGATCTCAGAGACCCTGGCATGAAGTCAAAAACACCTGTGGCTTCGATTTTGGCCTGTGGAGAAGGCTGTCAATTTTGTATGAGGAATTACAAGCCACAAAGGTTTGAGCAGTGTGATATTTGAACTCACACAGGGTGGAAAAGTAGAATTTTGGGATTTTTAGGATGGGGTTCAAGGGGGTACAAAATGGAGGAATTTGGGCATGTCTGACCATCTTCTTCTTTTTGTCCTCCATGACTTGCTGTGATAGTGACACTTTTCTATTGGTTTAAGGTAGAGACACACTGTCTGACATAGATTTTAGGTATTGGTACAGGAACTGCCAACATGGTACACGTAGTTTTGAGAATATAAGGTGGGAGCCACCCGAGGCTCGAGGGCAGACTGCTATGGTGGACTTGCTAGCCAGAGCTTGGCAGGTCAGAGAAAGAATATTTAGATAAGAAGAAATAAACAACTTTGAATGCGCAATTGGACACATTTCAGGCTCCTTCTTTGGCTGCATAGGGCTAAGGAAGCGAAGACTCTTTACAATCTTGGGGTCACCCTGACCTTCTGGACCCCAAGAAATTAACAGCCACCCAGTGTGTCCTGGAACCTCGAGCCATCAGGATGACCCAAGGGCACAGCTGGCTTTGCTCTTTACCCTCCCTGGCTGTCTTGTGCTGCTGCTTCCCTTGTCTTCACTGGGGTGATCCTTCACCCCTCAGCTCACTAAGCTAGGAGTATTTCCTTTATATACCCATACAGACATATTTACTTTGCTGCACTGCTTACCATCGTGGTGTCAGCTTTTCAGCATTGTTTTCCTGATCCAAGTGACCGCACTCCCTTGGCACAGGCAGGAGGGAGAGGGAAGGAGAGCCTGCAGGGGGAGAGGTTGGTGGGACCAATGGGGAGCTGCCCCAGCAAGGGCAGCTCAGCCCCCAGTGCACCCGCAGTCGCTGAACCTGCAACTTGCACATCCCCAGCCTGAACGGGGGCCAGCAGCTGGCAGAGATCCCCTGGGAGGGGAAGGCTGGCTCGGAGCTCTCCTCCTGCGTGCCGAGCTCTGGGAGCACTCAGGATGGGCAGAGAGACTCAACCCGTGGGTTAATTTGGAGAGCACAAGAGCTGGGTTCAGCCCATGGGGGCTTGGGGGCCACACGGCCTGGCTGTGGGTGAGTTTGGGAGCTGAGCAAAGCATGGCAGGGTGGATCCTAGGAGGGAATTGAAGTTGGGAGGAGAAAGTTTCAAGTTTGAAGTTGAAGGAAGTTGGAGGAAGAAGTTGCAAGTTTTGGCTTCTTCTCCAATCCCTTCTTTTGATTCTTTTACTCCATAACAGCTCTATGAAAAAAACCCTGAAACTTATAAACAGCTCAGACTGCTAGAGTCAGAAACACACAGCCCTCTGTGGGAGCTACACAGCCTTCCTAATTTGGGCTTTTTCCTGTCTCCTGTGAGAATTTTTTTTTTTTTCCTTCTCCTGCCTAACTGCAAGAGGAAGAATGAACCTTGTCCTTTAGTCCAAAGCCAAGTGATGAGAGCTCCTCTCCAGGGCTGAGAGTTGTGGATTTGAACCTTCACAGAGACACTGGGCTTGGGTCTGTAGTGTTTGGGAAAGTGCTGGGCCATTCTTCAGACTCAGCTCTAAGAAGGGTAGGAGCTCATTGCCTCCCAGGGTGGTCTGGATTGGAAGGGACCTCAGAGCTCATCCAGTTCCAGCTCCTTGCTCTGTTGAGGGACACCCTTCGCTAGACCAGGTTGCTCCAAGCCCTGTCCTACCTGGCCCTGAATTAAGACACTCTGGCCCTGAATTAAGACACCCTGTCCAACCTGGCCCTGAATTAAGACACACGAAGGACTGTGTCATTGATCTAAAGAAACTTGGATGCCTGCATGAGTTCTCCTGAATCCCAGTGCTGGGAAAAAAAAAGAGCACAGAGGAAACCAACAGTACTGGAGCTTAATTAAAAAAAATGTATGTACTGTGTGAAGCAGTGAGCTTTGCTGTTTGTGCTGGAGTGCAGAGAGCTGATTGTAGTTGCACCTTTCCTGCTGTAGTTTGAGGTGAGCTGATAAAGTGCTGCCTTATTAAAATACTCCACCCAGCTGAGATTGAATATTTAGGTATCTTGCATCACACTTGAGAATAAATTGCTTAAGGAGTTTATGTTTTCTTACAGAGTTCTGTTCCTAAAGCAGACAAGGAGTGAGTGTAACCTCCAGGTGTGTGCGCAGGGTAAGTTTGGGAAGGTCAGTGGCTCCTGTCCCTGGGAAGGGACAGAGGAAGGGACAGCACCTGAGTAGCCTCGTGTCACTGCTCCCTGTGTTTGGAGCCTCCCTGTGCCCTGTGCAGGAATGGGGGTGGGGAGGGCTCTCAGGACTGTGGGGTTTGCCTCCCTCACTTGATTTTCTCTGCTCCACAGGCCCTGCTCACCAGGAAGAGTTCCCTGGTTTGTTGGAGAGCCCCAGCTGCCTTCCTGCAGTGAGGATAAAGGTCTCTGAGCTGATGCTTCTCCCTGCTGACTTTGTCCTGACATCCTCGTGGATAAGAT
This sequence comes from Taeniopygia guttata, assembly GCF_048771995.1. Classification (NCBI taxonomy): domain Eukaryota; kingdom Metazoa; phylum Chordata; class Aves; order Passeriformes; family Estrildidae; genus Taeniopygia; species Taeniopygia guttata. The sequence goes on along the minus strand of NC_133024.1, from coordinate 114,862,104 downwards.
CTGGGAATCTCCTCGTCTCCACTCTGTCCTTGCCTCATCTCCTCCTGAATACACAGAGTGATTAACTCATTTGTTCTTTCCTGTTTTCACTTCATATAAGGATCTAACAACAGACCCTCTTCTGAAATGTCCCTTATCTTCATTTTAAAACATACTTTAAAGAAACATCTCCTCCTTCTTTACCAAAGCAGACAATGGGTGCAGAAGGTAATGACATCCCACGGTTTGGGATATTTAAGGATTTCACACATTACTTCCAAAAATCCCGGGGGTGTGATAATCTTCAGAGAGTAAATATCTACCTTGTGAATGACTTTAGCTCTTTAGAGAAGAAATTTTTGACTGCTGAATTAGTGACAAAAATAAAAAGGAATGTCGCCTCTTGGGATGTTAATTTTTAAATTGAAGTCCTGTTGGGCAGCAGAGGGGCCCTGTGACATCTTTGAGTGTCAGTGTAAAATAAAACAGGGGCTGCCATGGCTACATCTGAGCCTCCAAAACTGGCACTGCCACCACAAGTTCTTCTCAAGCCACATTCCTAAATAAAAGTTGCTAGGATACCATAGTGGGATGCACAAATAACACTGAGCTTCAAAACAAATGTGTGAAACTTAATCTTCACTCACATTTTGATATAAAATGATTAAATATTATTTGACAGGAGCAGACATGGCTTGTTCTGTTTACCGCTCCCACAGAAAAATTTGTTCTGTATGTGATGAATTCTTTCATCTGACAGTAGTGCCAGGATGTGTTAGTTCAGGGAAGTAAAGGAGGTGACTCTTGGAGTGAGTTCCATCGTGGCGAGTCCCTTGAGGTGGCCACAGTGTTGCTGAGTCTTCAGGCTGTGCTGATCAGCAGTGTGGGCTTAGTGGAGTGTGAATTTCTTAAGGACCTTAAGAGGAAGGAGGTCAGGGCTGGATGGGAGATTGGGAATTAAGAATTCCTCCCTCGCAGGGTGGGCAGGGCCTGGCACAGGGTGCCCAGAGCAGCTGTGGCTGCCCTGGATCCCTGGCAGTGCCCAAGGCCAGGTTGGACACTGGGGCTGGAGCAGCCTGGGACAGTGGAAGGTGTCCCTGCCATGGCAGGGGTGGGATGGGATGAGATTTAAAGGTCTCTCCCAACCCAAAGCATTCCATGATAATTTGCATCATACCCCTTATTTACCATGCTCCTGATAACATAGACTAATTTTTATTTATTGCAAAAAGTGCAGATCCTGATTTTTAGATACAAAGAGAATGTTCATAAGCTGGTTAATGAACAGTTTTTAACTGAAAAAAAACCCAAACAAAAACCTGGAATGGACCAGAATTTATTGCTCTTTTTAGAAACAACAGGATGAGCTGCTCCTGTCCTCCAAAGCTTTAGCCTCTCACCACTAGAGCTTTGTAGAGAAGATTTTGTCCCCTGTTCCCAGCTGGAATTCCTTCCATTGGCTAGCTGCAGGGTCATCAGTGGGGTGGGAATGTTGGTGCAGGAACATTTTAACCAGGGGCTGCCAATGTTTGCTCTCTTTGTACCTCTGAGCTCCTGAGTCCTGCTCTCCTCAGCCTGGTACACATAGCACACAGTGAGTAGGGGCTCTCTTGGGTTTAAAATCATCCTGGTTTAAAGTTTTGATGTTTTTAAATTGATGTTTAAAAATTTATAAATTTTTTTACCATTTTAAAAGTTAAAAGTTTTGAATTTTTTTTTCCCCAGAAAATCATGTTGTGTATAGTTCAACTTATTACTGATAAAATTTGCATTAAAAAGTTGTGTTTTGTGGCCACTGGCTCTGGACACCACTGGCAATGCTCATTGAACTTCAAGGAGACAGCTGTCTGCTGTGTAATCAATGTTCTTCTACTTTACTATTATATTACTGTATTTATCTAATTCACCCCTTTTGCTGTATCCCTCATTCTTTTTCCTTCTTGCTTGAGTTTTAACATAAAAGAGTTGAGCATAATATGGTTTCCCAAACATCTATACAATAACTGATAATTATCAGGTTGTTTTTCTTTTAGCCTGGCCTGAGCTTTTTTATTGCAAATAATCATGGAGGTTTGTAACTAAAACATGTCTGTAACTTTGCAATATCTACATTTGACCCAATTCTGGATTAAAAACCTCTTGGTCTCCCCCAGCATGAAACTACCATTAAATATTAGCTCTGGCTTGTTTATTTGATAGCAAACAACTCAGTATTAATTTTCTGTAGTTTATCCTTTTATCCACATTTATTTTGACTTTATTCCGTTGGGATGTTTTGCCTAATGCAGATATTTTGCCTCACCAGGGTAGCTTTAGTCAAGTCAAGCTGTAGCAGCTGATGTGGGAGAAAGGCACATACATCCCTGCCTTATCTGAAAACCTGCCTTGGCTCATTTTTGCTGTTTCCTTAGAAATCCCCTGGATTTTGTTTGGTTTTTCCCCCTTTTCTAAGATACATTCTGTGTTGTCTTGCCCTCTTGCCCTCCTGCACAGGGGGCTCTGAGCTCAGCCGGGCACTGGCCACGGGCAGGTCAGTGACCGGCTGTGTGAAGCGGGTGACCCTGTTGTGTGTTGTGTGTGCTGGGACTACATCAGGGGCACTCGTGGCTCCTTTAGTCCTGAGCTCTTCTCTGGGCTCTGTTCCTCCCCCCAGCAGTGGGAGAATGGGAGCTGATCCCTACAGCCAGGCTGGGAGAGCTGGGAATGTTCAACCTGGAGAGGAGAAGCTCCAGGCAGAGCTCAGAGCCCTGCCAGGGCCTGGAGGGGCTCCAGGAGAGCTGCAGAGGGATTGGGGACAGGGATGGAGGGACAGGAGCCAGGGAATGGCTCCCAGTGCCAGAGGGCAGGGCTGGGTGGGAGATTGGGAATTGGGAATTGTTCCCTGGCAGGGTGGGCAGGGCTGGGATGGAATTCCCAGATTCCCCTGGATCCCTGGCAGTGCCCAAGGCCAGGCTGGACACTGGGGCTGGAGCAGCCTGGGACAGTGGGAGGTGTCGCTGTCCATGGTAGGCAGGGTTGGAATGGGATGAGCTTTAATGTCCCTCCCAACCCAACCCAAACTATTATTTTAGCTCCAAATAAGGACATACATAATTACTTTATAAATTATGTCCTTCCTTCCTTTCTTTACTGTTTTTGTGAATTCTAGTGGATTTTATCAGTGCAAGTGAACTCTTCCATCAGTAAATATGTGGAGAGTACACAGAGCAGTAAAATCTCAGGGGGCAGAGGCTTCCAGAGCTGCCCAGAGAACACGTTGTACTTTTGCTGTGAGCCCCACGTGCGTAAGCTGGATGTGCACACCCAGGTGATGACGTGGTCACCCATGCTGCTGTTCCCACTGGCCAGCAGAATGTCCGTGTGTTTTTCCTCCAAACCTCACTCAAATGGGAGAGTGGAGTGGATACCCCATTCTACCTTGTGTGAGTGAGCTCCTTTTTTATTTCCACCTGTTGCTGGCCTTGTAGTTGTTCTCTCCAAGGAAAGCCAGAGCTAGAAATTACTTCCTTGTCTCATTGCTTGGATGCTTTCCTTTCCATGAGGTGTTCAGAGCTTTTGAGTCATTGCCTCTAAAATCTCTTGAGTGGCCCCATCCAGCTCCAAACAGTTTGTGTTCATACAGTGGGTACATCAGAAGGGCTTTGACTTTTGCAGGCTTGGATTTTCCAAAGAATTGTTGCTCAGAAAGGCTGTGGACTCCCCATCCCTGTCCCAGGCCAGGTTGGACACTGGGGCTTGGAGCAGCCTGGGACAGTGGAAGGTGTCCCTGCCATGGTAGGGGTGGCACTGGATGGGTGTAAGGTCCCTTCCAACCCAAACCATCTTTTCTGTGAATCTCTAGGCTGCAAATCCCAGCCTGATCACTCAGCTGGGTTTTTTTCCTCTATCCCAGATTTCTGTATAAGTGGGAGCAGTTTCAAATCAGACCCAGGATGGTTTTTCTGAACGGGTTCCTGCCGTGCTCGGGGTCCGCTCAGCCTTGGAGGTTTAGTGTGTATCACTGATGAAGTTTAGTGTGTATCTGATGAATCTCTTGCCTTCCCCAGCTCATTCCAGCTGTTTTCCTTTGTCCTGCTTTCCCGCAGGGCCATGGCTGAGCGGGTGCTGGTGATCGGCAGCGGGGGCAGGGAGCACGCCCTGGCCTGGAAGTTGGCCCAGTCCCCACACGTCAAACACGTCTTTGTGGCTCCAGGAAACGCAGGCACAGCTGACAACGGGAAAATCTCCAATTCAGGTAAAACCAAAAAAAATACCAATTTTAAATTTGGTCATCCAACCAGGATGTTGCTGTGCTGAAATCACAGCTGGCAGTGTGAAAGCATAATGATGATAATGAAATAATGATGATGATGATTGTGGTGGTTTTAGTTTGAAATTGGGTGGAAATATTAATTTTTTTGTAGTGGTTTTGGTTCCCTCATGTAAGTATTTTTTAATTTTAAGATTTACTGGTTAATGTATATAACTACAATCCTATTAAAAATTTAAACAAAAAAAAAATCCTATACCCCCCTAAAAAAATCTCTATTCCCAAAAATAAAAATAATTTTAAAAATAAAACCTTTTACCTTTAACCAACTCATCTTTAAAGCAATGCCCCATAAATCAACATAACCCATAAACAAACTGATGATGGATAATGATGATGGATTACCATTTTTTAAGGTTTTGGGCATGTGAATAGATTTTAGATGCAGTTAAGTGTCGCTGTTGAGGCAGGGATGGGAATAAAATGACTCCAAGTTCAGAAGGCAAAGAATGAAACTTCATTAACAAGTAGTGTTCCTCTGTTATAACCAGGATCTCTAAGGTGAAATTGGTCTCAAAGTGAAAACCTTTCACACCATTGGTGCACTATGAATAGCACATGGTGGTAGAACATATCTATAAACAATATGAACAGAAAGAGAGATAATAATTGTTTATATTCCTCCCGGACTTTTTCCCAGGCTTAGCCTGGCAGAAATCTTTCTCTTTTTCTCTCTGACTGAACTGAGAATATCCATAGTTAAGAAGAAAAAAAAAAAAAGTGTCTGAACAAAGCCTTGTGTAAGGTGTGTAATTAATTTTATAAGATCTCAACTGTGAAGTCTCATTCTTTAGGTTTGGGTTTGGAGGATTCAGCCAGAGCTTTTCCTCTGGGAATCCAACTGAGGATAGTTGCTGTGTTTGCCATCTAAATTCCCTCTTGTGCTCTCAGAAGTGTGTTGAAACCCCATGAACCCCACAGCCTGTGACAAGAGCACTCTGTCACTGTGAGCATAAATTCATACCTTTGTCTTGGTGACCTTAATAAATCAAGGTTATTTTCAAATATTTCTCTGCCTGCTTGATTGGAGCTCTTAGTTTAACATATTAAGCTCTGACTGGCTGTAATTGAGACTTTTCATAGTTATTAGTTTTGAGAAATCAAGCTTCAGATGTTGCAAATTGAGCATCCAAAATTTGGAGCTGCTCTTCAAAAAAGCCTGGTCTGAGGTGCTGACACCCAGAGAACCAGTCTAGACCACAGAGACTGCTGTGTCCTTTACACAACTGATCCTGATTTAGGGGCTTTAACCTGCCTAAAACTTCAGTTTTCCCTTCAGAACATGTGGAGTTGAAGTTAACACAGGGTGCATGTGAGTGTGGATCAGACACATCCATTTTCTGCTCTTGTGCTGGTGTGGGAGCAGCTTTGTGTGTTGTTGTCTCATGTGGAAACATGAGTGCTGCAGGTAATTACTGAATAGAATTCCCTTGGAATGCTTAATTACAAGCTTTTGAAACAACTTTGTCCTGAATTTCTTTGTCCAGTCACAGCATCATGAGTGAGCTCCTCATTCCAGGTTTTTTGCTCTGTTTGGCCTCTGAGGAGAGGCCTGGAAAGAAGAGCTTGACAAGATCAGAGTCAAAAAATCCCCTCTACCCTTGTGCTAAATGGGTCAGTGCCAGGCTGGAATGGAAATTCAAGGTTTTTTTTTTCAAGCTGTGCCTTTTTAAACTCCTTTTTTAAACTTTTTCTCTCTTTCATCTCATAAAAAACATTGCACCAGTAGTGGAAAATGCTTGATCTTGAGCCAGATCTATGAAATTTCAATGTGGAATAAATAGTTTTGTTCTGCACATGGGCTCACCTGTGCCTTGGGATGGAAATCTTCACCACCCCAGGAAGAACCTAGAATTTATGAAGAGTTTGACTTATGTGCGTTTTTAAGGAAAGAATTTGTCTCACCTGTTCAGGAATTCCAGTGCTGTCACTGGGGCCTTGATTTAACTCAGGGTGGAAAATGGGGAATTGCCTTACAGAAGCACCTGAGCTCTGTTATGTTGTGTGGGCCTCAATACCTGGGATATCTGGAAAATTCCTTCCCTGGTTTCTGGGAGTTTTCTGGTATAATCAAGATTTTGCTCTGAAAGTTCATTCTCCCTTCCTGGGTCATGGAATTGCCTTTAATTAGGATTGCAGCTCTGGGTCTTGGGTGATTACTGAAACATGAGAAAGTGAGCTGAAAATTACAAATAGCCTCAATTTAAAACTTTGTACTCAAGTAAGAAAAAAAAAAATTGTGGTTGATCTGAGCTGATAGTTGTTTCCAGCAATACAGTGGGATTTAGTTTGGGTGCCTAAATAAGGTTTATATTTAATTTAGGTGGTTTATCAGGGCAGTTTTGGTGCAGGCCCAGACAATGGCTTGCTGAATGAAGAGGTGTGTCTGTGAGTAGACTTCATCATCCTGACACCTCCTTCTGTCACATTTTACCTTTCAGTGTAACTTGTGCTCTGAAATTTAAGCTCCACCCTTGAAATCCTCGGGCCAGGGTCCTCCTGTCTGGTTCCAAAGGAATGTTCAGCTGTTGTTTTAAGCACTCAAACACAGCTACAGAAATGTCCCCTTTCAGTCAACAACTTAAGAAAAATGGCACTTTGGAGGAAAGTTAAAATCATAGATAAACAACACGATTTGTTCTTTCCTGTTTGTTGTTAGGACATTTCTCCATCGTGTAAATCTTGTGCCACACTCACTGTTCGTATCATGAGATCAGACCTGCAGCAAGAAACCTGGGGTGACTTAAGACTCTCTCCTTTCCCTGCTTGGAGAGGGACAGGAGTGTCTGGAGTGCCAGGACAAGGGGAAAAGGCTTCCCACTGCCAGAGGGCAGGGTTGGATGGATCTTGGGCAGGAATTGTTCCCTGTGTGGGGGAGTCTCTGGCACAGGTGTGTTGTGCTTTTGGGTGAGCCAGAAGTCAGCTGGCATCAGCTGCACACGGGAGTCAAATGCCTTCCTTGGTGGAACAAAATAATTGGGCTGTTAAAGAGGTGCCAAGGAGCTGATTTTTATTTGTGTTCTGTCTGGGTGTTCCCCCACCCCACCTGAACAGGGTAAATCTATAACCAAAATGTAGATTCTGTTGTAGAATCTGGAAATTTTATGGGAAGGAATTGTTCCCTGGCAGGTGGGCAAGCCCTGGCACAGCTGTGGCAACCCCTGCATCCCTGGCAGTGCCCAAGGCCAGGCTGGACACTGGGGCTGGAGCAGCCTGGGACAGTGGAGGTGTCCCTGCCATGGCAGGGGTGGCACTGGGTGGGCTGTGAGGTCCCTCCCAACCCACACAAGTCTGGAGTTCAATAATTCAATGAATTTCTTCATCCAGGGTAGGGGGAGCACAGTGGGACTGACCCAAATCCTGTCATCCCCTTCTTCTCTCATCACACCCCAGAAACTGGCTGGAGGAGACCATCAGCTCCCAGTGCATTGCCATGTCCCAGGGGAAAGGCCAAGAGGAAATGGCCCTAAACTACACCAGGGGAGGTCAGATTGGAGATTGGAAACAATTTTTCCCTGGCAGAGTGGCCAGGCCTTGGAAGGAACTGCCCAGTCAGTGGAGTCACTGTTTCTGGCAGTGTCCTAAAGGAGTCGGGATGTGGCCCGTGGGGACAGGGTTTGGGGTGATGCTGAGTGGCACTGGGTGATCCTGGAGGGCTCCTCCAGCCCTGGTGATCCTGGGATTCTGTGCTCCCTTTGCCAGCACCGTGCCTTCTGTGTGCAGTCTCCTCCCTGCACAAGCAGCCAATCCACGTTGGGCTCCTCTCTTTTCTGCCTCTCTGGATCTGTGTTCCCCTCCTCTGCAGACCTTGGCTTTATTTATTCATGATAAACCAGGGGAATTGCAGGGCCTTTTGCGTAACTTTTGGATCATGGGATTGGCATTATTGTCTTTGGTGCAGGACATTTCTTTTGTTTGCACAGTTTGGGGCATTCCAAGTGTCATCACATTGAATGTTTGTTTTTGGAAAGATAATGGTTGTAACAGCCCAAGCCCACATATCCTCAGCCATGATGACAGCACACTGTCCTTCTTAATTAACATAATGTAAAAAAAAAAGTTCTGATTCCCCTTGCTTTCAGAGGGCTCAGTTTAGTGCAATTTTTAGATAGCACTAGAGACAGAAAGAAAAAAAAGAAAAAAGATGAGTTGGAATTCTACCACCAGCTGTTTGTTTCATCCCCAACACCCTCCTGGCACCGAGATCATAAAAACACAGAATTGTGGAATGGTTTGGGTTGGAAGGGACCTTAAAGCCCATCCAGTGCCACCCTTGCCATGGGCAGGGGAACCTTCCACTGTCCCAGGCTGCTCCAAGCCCCATCCAGCCTGGTCTTACCTCTGCAAAGCTTCATGGTGACCCTTCTTAGGGAGGAGACTTGCTGGAAAGAAATGATATTTTATTTTCCCTTTGGGGTCTTTTTGTTTTCTTGGATTCTTTGCAATGCTGCTTGTGCTGGCCAACCGGGTGTTCCCAGGGGTCAGACCAGTTTGCTGGCTAGCAGCCCAGGGGATCCCAGAGCTTTTGTTACCCCACTCTCAAGAGCAAGGTGGGTTGACAGAGCTGTGGAGGTGGGGAAGGTCCCCCCGAGGTCCCTGGGGCAGCTCAGCCTGGAGCAGCCTGAGGTCAGAGCTCCCCGGGGCTGCAGCTCCTCCCGAGGGGCAGCGCAGGGACAGCTCCGAGCTCTGCTCTGGGCCAGGGACAGCACCAGGGAGCGCCTGGGGCTGGGCCAGGGCAGCTCAGGCTGGAACCAGGGAAAGGCTCTTCCCCAGAGGTGCTGGCACTGCCCAGGGAATGGGCACGGCCCCGAGGCTGCCAGAGCTGCAGGAGCCTTTGGCCAGCGCTGCCAGGGATGGACAGGGTGGGGCTGGTGGGGTCTGGCACTGGGGGGTCCCTGTGGGTCCCTCCAGCTGAGGACATTCCATGAATCTGTGATTTATGGCAGTGGATGTCCAACCAGAGCCTTTGCCTGGGTTTTGGGGCTGGGTTTTGGGTGAGTCTCTGTCAGTGTGGGCCTCACTCCTCCAGGTTCCCAGTGACCTGGCAGCCCAGAAGGGGAGGCTGGTGATGCTCTGTGATAACTCAGTGCTGAGGAGTGTTGCCCTAATTCTTGAGTTTTCTAAAGCCTTCTGAGTTTACATTTTATTAGGAAACTTTCCCACACAGTTTCTGTAAATAACGTGTTATTTTACATTCCTTCGTGGGGGTAGAGAAACTTGATGTACTAGTGCTTTGTCCCATGTCTTTGGAGAGGTGGCCCATTCACTCTCCAATCCACTGTCACCTTTAGAAAAGTATAAAAGTTAGAGTCAGAAAATAAACTTTCTCTTTTACCTTGCAAAGTGACAAGTGGCTCACGTTGTGCATTCTCATGTCCTATAGCAACAGAGGAGCACCCATGGATGGGATTTTCCCCTGTTTTGTGTCTCCAACAGCTGTTCCAGTCAGTGACCACGCTGCTGTTGCCCAGTTCTGCAGGGACCAGGACATCAGGCTGGTGGTGGTTGGTCCTGAGGTTCCTCTTGCTGCTGGTAAGAGACAAAAGCTGGAAATCACAGCCTTCAGCATTTAAGAAGAAAGTAAATTTTAGTCCTCATCTGTGCGTCACTCAGCAGTGTCTCCAGTCTGAATGAAAACAGATCCTCTGAGCAGTTTCTCTTCAGGGAATCCAGAGTTGTGCTGAGGTGAAAAGGAATTTCTGAAGGGTAGTGTGTAAGCAAGAAAGCAGTTTTGGTGTTCCTATGGAGTTTTCATGTTTTGAAATAATTATAATTTGAGTCTTGGTTAAAAAAAACCAACTAATTATAAACATGCTGATAGTTTATCTGCTTAAACCTTTTGGCATCTTCACCAAAGACTCGTGTTGACCTTTTAGCTCCAAGGAGTCATAAACCAAGGGGGGATTGTCATCCCTTCCCAAACCCAGTGCATCCTGAGGGCCTGCAGTGGTGCAGGGTTACTGCTCCTGGTTCTAGGGAGGAAAGCAGGCACTGCAGACACAGATGACTTCTATTCCTGGCATTCTTGCTCCAAGGAATCAGTGCAGCCCTGGGCTTGGCTGGGCTGACTCCCACAAAGCATCTGGAGATTTATGACATGTTTTGTGTTTAGGAATTGTGGATGACTTGACAGCAGCTGGGATCAAGTGTTTTGGCCCCACAGCAAAGGCAGCTCAGCTGGAGTCCAGTAAGAGCTTTACCAAAGCCTTTCTGGATCGTCACGAGATCCCCACTGCCAGATGGAAATCCTTCACTGATCCCAAAGCAGCATGTGCCTTTATCAACAGGTACAATTCTGGGCATTTTAGACATATTCTTACTGACAGAGTGCTGGATAGCCAAACCAATCAATGATTGCTCAGGTAGCCATACCTTTGGGATAGAACATCTGCACAGGTTTCAAAGGATCGCCTACCATGACTCTCTCAAACTGCTGCAAGTCTGAGAAAAATGGTTCCTCCTGCTCTCAAATGGAGTGCAAGTTCAGTTCTTTGCAGGAGAATGTAGGACAAGCTGTTATTTTTTTGTCAGTCTGCCTGCTGGGGAAAGGCAGGGAGCAGCCCAGAGCCATCTGTGCTGCCTTCTTATCCCTTTTCTCCACCAAAAAACCTGGAGAATTACTCAGCAGCTGATGATTTCCTCATCACAGTGCAAGCCAGGTGACCCCAGATGATACAAGAGTAAATTCCCAAATGGAAAGCAGTAATGAACAGTCAGGAAATTCCCTGGTGAGGAAAAGAAGCAGGAACCTTTCTCAGGCAGAGCATAATGAGAGGAGCCTGGTGTGATTTGTGTGTTACTCAATAAGGTTGCCATGAAACTGAGAAGTACTTTGATTTTCAACTCTTGAAATGTTCAAAATGTCCTTGCAAGGACTGTTGATGCTGAATGTCTGTCCTGTGCCTTGGCAGTGCCACCTTCCCTGCCTTGGTTGTCAAAGCCAGTGGCCTGGCAGCTGGCAAAGGAGTCATCGTGGCTTCGACCAAGGAGCAGGCCTGCAAAGCTGTCACTGAAATCATGCAGGTGAGAAGGAATGTCTCACACCAAATCAGCTCTTCACCACCTCAGAGCACCACAGATATTCCTTATTTCATGTCATAGGAATGTGGCTGTAAGACATCAAACCTTTTACCCGTTCATTTGGCCAGCTGTGAAACTCTGTTTTATTTATGGCTTGAGGTGCAGTTCCTGTAGGCTAAAATAAAACCATTCTTCATGAAAAGCACCCTTATTTCACTTATTTATAGATACAATTCCTTTTTTTTTTTCACTGTATGAGACTCCTGCAATCCAAGAGGTCCCACAGTGCAGGAGGTGCCCCTCAGGGATTGAGGTGGATCTTTACAAGCACCATTAGGACCAAGCACTGCATTTCAGTGTGTAATAAAATTCTGCTGGGATTATTTCAAGTGAAGTTCACATTGAGAAAGGATATTCCACAAATATATTTAGAGCATCAAGATTTGAAGTGAGGCCAAATGAAGTAATTTTATCTGCCCAGTGAGGAGCACAGAGCTGGGGCTCCCAGCCCAGGCCCTCAGCTGGTGTCAGCAGCACAGCACCCTGAAATTCCATGGAGCTCTGTTGATCCTTGGGACACATTCTGTGACACACTTGTGCTTCAGGAGTCAGAGCATGGGTGCTGCAGTCACATTTTGGGGGTCTATGGTCACTGCAAAATTCATGTCTGAACAGAGTCCAATGTCTTCTACAAAAACCTGTGAGACAGAGATTTCCAGACACCCAAAATCACCTTGGCAGTGTGGGCTGGTCGTTCTTAATTTCTTAATTATCCAGAACATGCAGTCAATGTTCAAACATTGCACTGGCATATGAGAATCTTGCTCCCTTCCTATGTGTTGCATAAAATTGCACTTTTTTATCCAGTGAAAGTGCAGACTGGAGACTTCGCTGTCACTGCTGTTGGGGTGAATTTCAGAAGGCAGAGCCTGAGGAATTGCTCATTAATCACAAATACCCTCTGCCATTTGAAAATATTCACTAATAAACCCTGCATTTATTTAAGAATAAAGAGAGGAGAGGAGTGGGGATTTCACCACTGCTGACATCCCTGTGGGGAAGAATGGATTAATCATCTCAAACTTGTGCTGCATTTTTGGCTGTATTAAAAATACTTTTTTCTTGTTGCATTTTCAGTAGTTTAAAACTGAAACAGAACTAAAGAGATTTTGTTTCACTGTAGGATAAGAGTTTTGGCACAGCTGGGGAAACTGTTGTTGTTGAAGAGCGTCTTGAAGGAGAAGAAATTTCTGTAAGTGCATCTCACTGTAAGACTTTGGTTCCAAATTGTCTGGGATTCCCTAAGTGCCTTCACCTACAAAGTGGAGGATTTTATCAGTTAAATTAAAACCATTCCCTGCTTATAAATAAAATTGTATTGGTTAGAGACAGCTGTGTGGCTTATCTTGGATCCTTGCTGGTTTTAGAATTAGCATTGTAAAAATTATTTTGAGTACTTCTCCCATTAGTTCAGCATTACCCAGTTTGAGTGCACAACATCATCCAGTTCCAGAAGATGCCAGCAGCCTTGTTATTCTGAAGATACTGAGGATAAAAACAACTGCTATATAAGTAATTTATAAATACAAGTAAATAGCTTTATATTTAAATTTATAAATACAAGTAAATAGCTTTATAAGCAAGGTAAAGAAAGTCTTGAAAGGAATATAATGCCTTCCTTCCAGGGCAGGGGCTGAGAGGGGAAAGGAAAAAGTCATTTGCATCATTCAGTATTTTAATTTTTTTAAAACCTTTTGAGTATTTCTCTTCAGTGCAACTGCTGATGGTACCATTTTTCTAGGTTTTATTGATTTCTGAAGGAAGGTCACACTAAATGAGTCCCAGCTTCCTGAGGAAAAGACAAATGCCTTGATCCCATCACTTATTTTATCAGGGAGGCAGAGTTTAACCTCTCAAATATCCCTTTGTCACACTGAAAATCAACTCTATTTGCACTAATAGCACTTTAATTTTAACCATATCCAGGATTTTTAACTCTTGTCCTTGTTTCAGTGCCTGTGTTTCAGTGATGGTGTCACCATTGCTCCCATGCCCCCGGCCCAGGACCACAAGAGGCTGATGGATGGAGATGAAGGCCCCAACACAGGAGGGATGGGAGCTTATTCCCCAGCTCCTCAGGTGAGGAAGGACTGATAAGGACGGGCAAAGGGACTGATGAGGGGATGTTTCACTCCAGCTGCCACTGACAGCCTGTGGGAATGTTTAATTCCAGCATGAGGAGCAGGAGGGAATGGGCTCTGCTGGATGGAAAGAGCTGCCTAAAGCTCATGGACAAGTAAAATCCCAGCTCCACTAATTTCTCTGAAGGGGAGGGTGTCTCCACTGAATTACTTGGAATTATAAAGAAGGCAGGGTTATGTCTGCAAATTTGTATTTGATTGTGATTTAAGTGTTGTGAAATGCTGCTCATCAGAACCAAAGGTCTAAACTCAGAGTTTTGCTTTGTTCCAAACAAAGCTAATGGTGAATTTTGGCTGTGGCTTGAGGTAGTTTGGGGTTTGTTTGATAGGGAACTTCTATTGGCAGAAATAGAGAGAAAAACATTCTGGGCTTTCCATTGGAGTGAGCAAGAGACCATCCAAGAATTATAAACACAAAACCAAGCCCTGCCTTTTTACAAACACTGGTTTCTAATCATTTTTTGTTAGATTTCTAAAGATTTGCTGCAGAAGATAAGAGAGACTGTTCTTCAGAAGACTGTTGATGGCATGAGGAAAGAAGGTGTCCCCTATTTGGGTATGTACAGAACTTTGGGATTTGTAATCATAAGGAGAACGACCTTTTATTTTGTTTTCCCCTCTTTGTAGCCTAACTCACACTGGAGGTTAAGGGAAACAGCTTTAATTTATTAAGAACTGATTTTGGTACCAGAGCCTTGATTCAGAGTCCACGGAAATCAACAGAGGTCATGAACAGGGGATAATTCCTCAAGTGAGGAGGAACAGAAAGGAAAATGTTCCAAAATAAGCTGTAAAATTGTGACAACTATTTATGTCTGATTTCTTTTTACCATTTCTCAAATTCACTGAGCACAGGTGGCAGCCTTTTAAACCCTGTTATCAACAGATTCAAAACAAGTGAGTTCCTGACAGATCTTTTTATATCATTTTTTGTTCCAGGTGTGCTTTATGCTGGATTAATGCTCACCAAAGATGGGCCTAAAGTTCTGGAATTTAACTGCAGATTTGGTGACCCAGAGTGTCAGGTGAGTTATTTTGTACAATTTGGCATTATGGGAGGAGTAAAATCTGTGATCATCTACCACTTTTGTTAACTAGATTTGGGGTGAATAATCAGAATTTTAAATCACCAAGACTTAAAATATTTGGGTTCTTTGTTCAAGGCAGAAGCTCTGCCAGGAAATTGTTCCATTCCAGAGAGCATTTCAGTAGGCTGGACTCAAGTCTGGGCTTTGCAAAGGTCAGCTTGAGACGAGCTCAGCGCTTCCCTGTCTTTTCTGGAATGGATTCTGGATTTTTCCTTGCTCCCTGTTGACAAGTGGAACAAAACTCTTAATTTTTATTCTTCAGAACAAATTAAGTTCTTTGTCCTCACCCTTTCCTTTCCATATGCAGCAATTCTTTTACCCACAGAAATTCTCTTCAAGGACAAGTATTTTTAAGGGCTCTCAGATTTACACACTGCATGTCTGATGTGTGAAAGTACAATATGTGGGCATGTTTAGTGCTGCTTTTACAGCTGCACTGGTGTCTTTTCAAGGCCGGGGAAGACAATGACCTGGTTTGATTTGCTGCTGTGTGTTTCTGCAGGTGATTCTGCCCCTGCTGAGGAGTGACCTGTACGAGGTTATGCAGGCAGTGATCAACAGGAGGTTGGCCAGCTCCATGCCAGCCTGGAAAGAGGACAGTGCAGCTGTGACTGTGGTCATGGCTAGTCAAGGCTACCCAGGGACATATCCCAAGGGTTTGGAAATAACAGGTAAATAGAGCAGGAGGAGCTGCAGGAGGCTCGTTCCCCCCCTGGCCTCTCTCCTGCTGCTTGAAGGTGAATCACTGCAACTGAGATTCATAGAAACCCTGCTTCTGGGCCAGCAAGAGCAGCTGAATTTTCACACATCTCAGTTGATTTTGGTGTATTTTCAGTCCTCCACGCTGTTGTAATTTGATATTGGCACAGCATTGATATTTAACGCCTGCAGAAGTCAGGTGGTTGTGATCAGGGCTCCTGGGTCACGCTGATGCTGACCTTTTGTGCTCTGGGTGCCACTGAGGCACAAACCCCAGCTGGAGTCAGATGTGTGTCAGCTAAACACCTCCTCCCACATCCCTGAGCACACAGGTAGACTTGTCTCTCCTCCAGAGGTATTTTTTACATCTTTATTCCCATTTCCCAGCAGGATCACCCTGACTTTGTAGTTTTTCAGACATGAAGTGCTCGGTCTCTCTTCGTTGAGAACATTCTAACCAAGAGCTGATGTTTTTCACAACACCCACAGGGCTGGCTAAGGCCAAGCAGCTGGGCCTGGAGGTGTTCCACGCAGGCACAGCCCTGAAGGATGGCAGGGTGGTGACCAGCGGGGGCAGAGTGCTCACGGTCACGGCCATCAAGGAGGACCTGCCCACGGCGCTGCAGGAGGCCAACCTGGGGGTGGCTGCCATCCACTTCCAGGGGGCCATCTACAGGAGGGACATTGGCTACCGGGCCATAGCCTTCCTCAGGCAATCCAGGTAGATATTCCAGATCCCTCACGTGGCAGTAACTGGGGTGAAAAGGATCTAAGCACATCCCTGGTTGATGCTAATAACTGGTGTTGATATTTTGTGGAACTCTTGACAAGTTTTAACCCCATCCTTGTACTCAACCTCAGCAAGACCAGCCAAGGGAGGAATATTTTGAATGCCTGATCCATGTTCTTGCTCTCCTAAATCTGAGTTAAACTACAGTGACAAACACACAGGAATGACCTGTGTTGCTGCAGTTGTTAGGCCTGGTTTAGGGAAGGTCAACTTCTGCTTCTTGGACTTTGGATCACAGCTTTTGCTCTGGGTTTTTTTGGTTTTTTTTTGGATCACAGCTTTTGCTCTGGGTTGTTTTTTATTTTGGATCACAGCTTTTGCTCTGGGTTTGTTTTGGGATCACAGCTTTTGCTCTGGGTTTGTTTTGTCCAGAAGTCTGATATTTAATATCATGAAATGTGGTCCCTGCCCCAACCTGCCAGAGCTCCAGGAGTGTTTGGACAGCACTGCCAAGGGATGCCCAGGGAGGGATTTTTGGGATGTCTGTGCAGGGCCAGGGTTTGGACTGCATGATTCCTGTGTGTTCCTTCCAGCTCAGGAGAGTCTGTGATTTGATATATTAACAAAGTTCAGGCTGGCTTACGGGTTCTTTTTTAGCTTTTAGAAATGGTTAAAATTACCTTAAACCCCCCACCTTGTTGGTATTTACATTTTACTGGCATAGCTGCCTAACACCAGGGTAGGATTCATCACTTCTTTCCATTCTCATTCCTTGGCACAGTATTTACTGTAAGACTCTGGAGATCATATGGGTGTGGGTTTTTTTTTTTTTTTAATAGCAAGGAATCCTGTTGTCTCTTTAATGTTCCTAAAAGCTTCTTGCAGTTTTTAAACTATTTTTTACCTAATAAGAAACTGCTCTGCTCCAATGAGCTCTCAACATATACCTTTTCCTAAGGGGTTATTTTGTAGGCTGGGAAGCACTTCAGTAACAATTCTGTTGCTGCTGGCAGTGTATCCTGATTAGTATTTTGTAAAATGATGATCAATAAACTTCCTAAAAGAACAAGGGTGTTGCCATTTAGTCTCCTTTCTCTCTCAAGTGCTCTGCATCTGCTGACCAATTGATGTGACAAGGTGGAACTGGGGTTTGTAGCATTAGAAAAAAAGCAGGTCAGTGAGGCAAGAGGAGGCACTTGGAGCAGTTCCTGAGTTCCTGAGGCACAGGCAGCAGGGTTCCTGCCTGGAATGCCTGCCTGGAGGATCCCTGCCTGCACAGGGAGGCTCCTGGGGGCTGTTTGCAGTCGCTGCCTGGGGCACTGCCCTGAGGCTGCTCCACCTTCTGCTCCTGAAGGGGCAGCACAGGGATGCTTCAGTCCCAGAGCCCCAGACTGGGCTGGGTTGGACAGGACCTTAAAGCTCATCCTGCTCCTGCCATGGGCAGGGACACCTTCCACTCACCCAGGGTGCTCCAAGCCCCCTTTGGACTCAGTGAAGGAAGGGGGACAGCTCCTCGTGACAGCCTGGCAGGATTCAATCCTGAGCCATTTCACCTCAGGAAAACAGCCAGAATGATTAATAAAAAGTAGTCCAGAAAATTCGAAGAATTAAAGATCCATTTAAAGGATCAAAGCAGATAGCAAAAAAAATTTAACAAATTTGAAATACTCCTAAAAACATGGTGCGAATCTGGTGGACATTTATCATATTCAGACTGAAAGGGGCTGACTTTGATCTCTGGTTGTTGCAGGCTAATATTTCCTTGAGTCTTATTCACAGCCTGAACAGCTGCCTGGGGTAATTCTTGTATTCTTGCCAGGTTTTGGGCAGGGGTATGCTGTGAGTGCAGACACCTTTGGATTCTCCTGGCAACACTTCTCCTGGGCCAGTTCTTCTGGCACTTGAAGTCTTATCAATCCCAGATATTCCAGCAATGATCTTCACAACAGAAATACACTTCATCCTAAAAAAAAAAAAACCTCCCACATCTTAAAATAAGTTTTAATAGGTAGAGTACAAAAATATTTACTACATTTAGTGCAATTGTAAGCACTTGTGTCTGTCTCTGACTTTTTCAATGTTTCCTGAATTCTTGACCTGGTTCCTGGGATGAGTTTTGTGGATTAACTGATTTTTTAATTTTGTTTAGCTGAGTCAATTTTAAATAGGTTTCAGTTGTTTTGTTGTATTTGTCCTTGTTAATCTACACCCTTAGAAATTAAACTTCAGGCTGAATCCCATCCACAGGAGAGAGAAAACAGGGATGGATCTAAAATAGGGATGCACCTGGTTCATGCCATTGACAGCCTGGGAATAACAACTGTTTAACTGGCACGAGCTGTGTTTGCTGGAGTGAAAAGTCATTAAGGTCCCTGTCCCCAGAATGGAAAGGTTCTTCTGTAAATAAGAGCTGGTGCTTCGTGTCCCCAGGGAGCTGTGGGGACACACAGGTGACACCAGTTTGTACCAGTGTGTTGATCTTACATAAACCCCACCCAGAGCTTGCTTCTTTTAGATTCCTGAGCCCCACTGTAGGAACCTGGGTCTTTTGAAGGAAATATATTTTATATTCTTTAACAGAAAACCCACTGAAGTAAGAAAGAGGCATGGCTGCTTCTGTGGTGGGATCATTCCAGGGATAAGGAGATGCTGTAAAACCTGGAAGCATCCTGGGGGTTATTGATTCACCTGAGACTTGTGGGTGGAAAAGAGACTTGAGCTTAGCCCTGTTCTGACCCAGCTGTGCATTTCTGGGCTTGGTTTGGTTTGGAGCTTTCCCACTGACACTTCAAGGCCTGGAGGTTGCACTCAGAGCTCTGGGCTGGGGACAAGGTGGGGTTCAGTCACAGCTTGGATTCCATGGGCTGTGTGGATTCTGTGTGGATTCAAACCTTGCAAAATCAGGTCTATGCTGCCTGTTCTACCTTGTTGTCAGGGGTTTGCTTGTTGGTTTTATTTTGAGATCTGACTGTATGATCCCAGTGCTCTGATACCATCTTCAAAACTCTGGAATTATCCATTTACTGCTCCTGGCAGCAGCTCCTCAGACAGCAGGATGGGATTCTGCACAGTTCTTGCACTCAGGGATGTAAAGAAGTAAATGTTATTTGAAAATACATTCAGTAATCAGCTGCCATCCCATTTTTGCCCACTCTTCCAGAGGCCTGACTTACAAGAACAGTGGGGTGGACATTGAAGCAGGGAACACTTTGGTGCAGAGGATCAAACCCTTTGCTGCAGCCACATCAAGGTCAGGTAAGACAAGAACCTTCTGCTCCTGCTTTGGTCACTTGGCAGTGAGGCTTACCAGTTGATCTTGATAAAAAGCTCATATTTATGTGTCCTGCCTGTTTCTGGATGACACAAGAAAAGCTGTGGTAAGCAAATGCCTGTGATTATATTCCAAATGCACAGCTTTTAATCCCCAAATGGCTCTAAACTCCATCTCCTGAATGCCAGGAGTGTTAGAGGGCACAGTTCAGCACTGTGTAAGGATAAATGCAAGCAAAATTTTCACCAGTAAGTACTGAGTTTGATTCCATGGATTAGTATTTCTTGCACAGTGAACTCCATCATTTGGGGGATGAACATTTAGAAAGGTTATGAAATGTAGAATTCCTGAGATAGATGTGGAACACACTTCCTTTGCTTGGTAGAATCAGCATGGATTCATCCTTGTTTTTAGGGTTCAGGCACATCTTACTCTAGCAAGTCCTTGTAATTCTTTGGACAGATTTAAAATATTCATTTATGAAATAGTCCTTCTATTTCAAATTAACTGAGAACCTTCTAATGAAGTCAGGTATATGCAGAGGGAAAAATACAGATTTTCTCACAGCAGTACAATAATCTTATCACAATTTCTCCCGTGTTTCACAGGAACACAGTGCAAGGGGGAAATCTGTCAGTTACAGGAATTATTGACTGCTCAGTCACAAAGTTGGAGACTTTTAGGCTTAGGCTAATGATAAAAGACAAAGCCAACCTAAGCCGATTAGGAGCTCCTCAGTGAAGAGCTTCTAAATGGCAGAGAAAAGTTTCCTGGTAACAAAGCAAAGTTGTGTTGCAAAACTCTGCAGAGAATTTGTGGTGGAGATGCTGGAGAAGCCCCTGGGAGTAAAGCTGGGCTGTTTCTCTTCTTTCCTGGCTGGCAGGCTGCAATGCAGAGCTTGGAGGGTTTGCTGGGCTCTTTGACCTGAAAGCAGCTGGTTACAAAGATCCCATCCTGGTGTCTGGAACCGACGGCGTCGGCACCAAACTCAAGGTAAGGTAGAAATCCATGCCAAAGAAGGAAAAACAGCACAGAAGGGAAAATGTCCTGTCAGAAAACAGCAGTTGTCTTGTAAAAATACCTATTGGTCTTTCTAAAAAGGGGATGGAAACTGAAATTGCCCTTCTTCAGGCAAAACAATTAAATACCTGTCAACAGCCAGAAGTTATATGATAATATCAACTATCAGAAGTTGATATGATAATATCATCAGTAAATATCAGAAGTTGATAAGATGCCTAAAATAACTGGGTTTTCAATATTAGGAATATAATCAGGAATTTTGTTTCACAAAGGCAGCATCTCCACCCTCAAAAAAGATTAATTGGCGGGGTAAAACATTTAATCCCAGGTTTGCTGTTGTGTTTGGGCTGCAAGGAAGCCCTTTTGCAGCACAGTTGCCTTCTCAGTGCCTTTTGGATTTGCCAGTGGAGACAGGAATAGTTCCTGAAGAGAGTTAGGAGATGATAATAAACAAAGCTGCTCCTCAAAGAACACCTGGAGGGATTTTGGTCCATCGCTCACAGACTCTGCTCCCAATTTCAGTCCCTTCCAGACCCTGGCGGGTGTTCCAGGGGCCCAGAGCTGATTCCAGGCTTTTCCCTGTGTCTTGCAGATTGCACAGCAGTGCCAGAAACACGACACCATCGGGCAGGACCTGGTGGCCATGTGTGTCAATGACATCCTGGCCCAGGGAGCCGAGCCCCTCTTCTTCCTGGACTATTTCGCCTGCGGCAAACTTGACGTGGAAGTGGCTCAGGGCGTCATTGCAGGAATTGCTGATGCTTGCAGGAAAGCTGGATGTGCTCTTTTGGGTAGGAACACTTCTCGGGGGGATCTGAAAAATCTTCTGCAAGGTCTTTTAGTTGGTTTTAATGTAGTTGGTTTCCTACTCTGTGGAAAAATCTGGGAGGAGTAAAAAGGCAAAGTGTTCTGTGTCTTTGCTTTAATCACAGTGGAAGGAGACAGTACTTTAAAAGTTTAGCTTAAATTTAGATTAGGTTTAGCTACAGATTTAGGTTAGATGTTGAGAAAAGGTTCTGTCCTTTTTTCCAATTTTTTAGGGAAGTTAGGAACACAAGTCCTTTCTCAGTGGGTGTCATTTTGGGTCTGTTTATAAGCTTTGAACAAGAAGCTCTTTATACCCTGGTTTACTCTTTTCCTGCATGAACTGTTGGTCAGCTTTATGTTTGTTTTAAGGTGTTCTCTGCATTTATCAAATATAATCACCCCATTCATGCTGCAGCAAGGTCTGTGTTAGGTGAGACCTGGTGATGAAACCAGCAAAATGTCAAGACTTTATTTCCAGTTCAAGACTTTCAAACTCCATAGGCCCTTCTGCAAGAGCTGAACCTTCAGCTCAACAAATTTAACTCATCGCCCCCTGATAGTGAGGGGGTGAGGGCTCATCTCTTGCCAAATTTTGCACAATTAACTGTGGATTCACGTGGTGGGTGGCCAAGCACTTCTCCCCATTTTGCCTCTTGGCTTCTTATTAAATAAGAAGCCCTTATTAAACACAGCTGAAATAGCAGGACTGAAAAAAGCAGGTGAAGCTGGGGCACAGGGCAGGGAGTGAAGAGTGGGAAGAGGAGAGAAAAAGGCAGGATTTTACCCAGAGCAGCTGGGGCTGCCCCTGGATCCCTGGCAGTGCCCAAGGCCAGGCTGGACACTGGGGCTGGAGCAGCCTGGCACAGTGGGAGGTGTCCCTGCCAGGGTGGAATGAAATGAGCTTTAAAATCCTTTCCAACCCGCACCATTCTGGGATTCTGTGATTAAACCCAGGCTTTTTCAGCACCTCTTTGCTGTGTTTTTGTTCCCCAGGAGGAGAAACGGCCGAGATGCCGGGGATGTATCCCCCCGGCGAGTACGACCTGGCCGGCTTCGCCGTGGGGGCCGTGGAGCGAGGGCAGATGCTGCCCCAGCTGGACAGGATCACTGAGGGGGACGTGGTCATTGGGGTGGCATCTTCTGGGGTGCACAGCAACGGCTTCAGCCTCGTCAGGAAGATTGTGGAGAAGTCCTCCCTGGATTTCTCCTCCCGCGTCGGTGTCTCCGGGGATCAGACACTGGGTACTGCTTCCTCCTGAGCTTCCCAACAGCTGCCACAGTTATTTTGTCTGGGCCTTTGAAAGTTTTCTCAGGCACAGAAAAGAAAATCATTCCATCTTTAGCGTGGTTTCATCTTCTTTTCCTGGAAGTCACGTGTGCAGGGAAGAAGAAGGGAGGGGGATAAATAATTAATTATGGGCTAAAAAAAAAAAGGTAGAACTTTGTGTTTCTCTCTAGTACAATGCTCATTACTATCCAAGTTGCTGTTTTGAGATTTCCCCCATTTTATATTGATTCCCATTTCTCTCCATGCTTTTTCCCTCTCCCCTGGGCAGGAGAACTCCTGTTAACCCCAACCAAACTCTACAGCAAGACTCTGCTGCCTGTGCTGCGCTCGGGCCATGTCAAAGCCTACGCCCACATCACCGGGGGGGGCCTGCTGGAAAACATCCCCAGAGTTCTGCCAGAGTCCTTTGGTGTCATTTTAGGTGAGAGAGAAAGAAAGCTGTGGAAAAATCCTCACGTTAATGTGGATTGCTGGGGAAGCCTGTGGCCACACCAGCTGATTTGTGCTCTAAGAGCTGGACTTGTCTGTCTAGAAACGTTTGAGTTTTTCCTTGTACCTGAACCAGAGCCAGTCAAAACTCTTTGTGGTGGAAAGCCTGCTCCCCATTGAATTCCCTCCCCTAGTGGTGTTTGGGATTTGATTTCTTAGGACACTTGCAAAAAGAAAACAACCCTACCAAGTCAGCTGTCACCATTTGCAATTCCCTACAAAATTACTGCAAATTAAATGATACTCATGAAGTTTTCAATTAGCATTCAGAGGTGGTTGTGAGCTCAGGGGCAGCTCCTGCTGTTTGGCTTCATTAATCCTCAGCACTCTCCCCTCAGGTGTGCTGGAAGGGGGTTTCACTGCTGGGGAAGGTGAGGCATGGAAAGGGAAATGGCTGGCACAGGTTGTGAGAGCTCATGGGGTTGTACCATAAAATAAGGAATTAACACTGAGTTCTGAACTCAATAACTGCACATAAATCATTTTCCACTTGTCCACTGATAAATATTTATGTGGATGTGCACCTCTGCTCTGGAGCCAGGCTGGGAGAGCTGGGAGTGTTCAACCTGGAGAGGAGAAGCTCCAGGGAGAGCTCAGAGCCCTGCCAGGGCCTGGAGGGGCTCCAGGAGAGCTGCAGAGGGACTGGGGACAAGGATGGAGGGACAGGAGCCAGGGAATGGCTCCCACTGCCAGAGGGCAGGGCTGGGTGGGAGATTGGGAATTGGGAATTGTTCCCTGGCAGGGTGGGCAGGGCTGGGATGGAATTCCCAGATTCCCCTGGATCCCTGGCAGTGCCCAAGGCCAGGCTGGACACTGGGGCTGGAGCAGCCTGGGACAGTGGGAGGTGTCCCTGCCGTGGCAGGGGTGGGAATGGGTGGGATTTGGGGTCCCTCCAACACAAACCAGTCTGTGATTCCATGAATCTGTAGAAATTGTGATAGAACCATTTTAAAAGAGAACATGACAAGGAAGAAATTTCCAAGCCTTGGGGTTCCTTTCCAGTGCCTTGTCCAGAAGCATTTCTATGCTGCTGTACATCATCCTCGCCTGGCTGGAACTGGGGCAGTGGGGGATTTTTGTGACAGATTTTTTCCTCTTAATACCCCAATAATTGTAGTCCATTGGTAGCAATTTCCACTCTTGATCTGTATTTTCAATTCTCTTCAGATGCTCTCACCTGGAAGATCCCAGAAATCTTTTGCTGGCTCCACAAGGAAGGGAACCTCTCAGAGGAGGAGATGGCTCGGACCTTCAACTGTGGGGTTGGAGCAGTGCTGGTGGTGCAGAAGGACATGGCCCAGCAGGTCCTCAGGGACATCCAGGGACACGAGACCGCCTGGCTCATCGGCAAAGTGGTCTCCCTACAAAGAGGTGATTGCAGCTTGATTTTCCTTGGGGCAAAATTAATCAGAAAGAAAAAGCTGAGGGAAATTCCCTTGCTTGTGAGTTTTCATGAGGTGAAAACCTCTTCACTGGCACTTCCCTGACTTTTTTATGGGGGTATTGAACTGACAGTTCATTAATGTCTTCCATGGGTGCTTTTCTCCTCTCTCTGTTTCTCCCTTTACTGATACTTTGTTTTGCTGTTTTTTGGGTTTTTCCTTGTACCTGCTCAGGCTCTGACAACGTTAAAGTCCTCAATCTCCATCGGGCCCTGCAAGCAAACAGGTCCCTGTGTGTGCAGAGCCATATCCAGGGCAACATCCAGACAGGCAAAATGAAGGTTGCTGTCCTCATCTCTGGAACAGGTGAGTTCTGCTCTTTGCTGCAGTGGAAACCACACTGTGGAGAAGGGAACTTCAGCTTGGATTTAAAATCCCTGCAGTTCTCCATGGGTGATCTGGTAGGCTTCTAGCAGGCAGGAGAGAGGTTGTGCCTGGATTGATGTCAATCACAAACCTCTTTTAACCTCTGCTGCAAACTGAATTGCATCTATGTTCAGTTTATCCCCAAACCTCTGCATGAGTGGGAGATTCAGGCTCCCACTCTGGTGCCCTGTAG
Source organism: Taeniopygia guttata (assembly GCF_048771995.1). Taxonomy (NCBI): domain Eukaryota; kingdom Metazoa; phylum Chordata; class Aves; order Passeriformes; family Estrildidae; genus Taeniopygia; species Taeniopygia guttata. The sequence goes on along the minus strand of NC_133024.1, from coordinate 114,837,199 downwards.
GAACAGCAGCATCATTTCACAGAGAGATCAGAATTTCTTCTTGTCATGTAGGCACTCCAACTGTTCTGTCTCCAGTATTCCCAATCACTGAGACCACCAGTCCAGTGCTATAAATTACAGTTTCCAAGTGCAGCTGCCAGGAAAGGCCTTCAGCTGTCTGCATCAGCTCCCAGCAAGATCAATTAAAAAAGGATTAATGTTTCATCAGAGATGTTTGGTTTGGTCTCCCCCACAGTGCTGCTTATTTAAAGCCTCTTCCAGCTGTTCTTTCTATTTATTCTCAGTATTCTATTTCCTCTCCCCCAGGCACAAACCTGGAAGCTCTCATCAACAGCACAAAGAAAGACACCAGCTATGCACAGATAGTTCTGGTTATCTCCAACAAACCTGGTGTGGAGGGGCTGAGGAAAGCTGAGAGAGCTGGGATTCCTACAAGGGTGAGCATTTCCTTTTTGTAATTAGCCACCATCGGCTGGGACTCCAGCAGAAAGGTGCTGATGAGTTTTATGGGGTAACACATGGGCTGAGAGGGAGCCTTGGCTTTTTATTTTCGGTCTGTTGTGAACTTGTGCCCAGGGGCAAAGTAGCTGACAGCGAAATCCTTCCTTTTCTCCTTGTCTGCCAGCAATCCTGATGCTTTGGGGATGGTTGTTACATTAAACCTGCAGAAAACTTTCAGTTACAGCTTAAACTTTGTCAGTTGTTTGATTGTAGGGCACACTGAAGTACCAACCTATTTTATGTGAATTTAATTTTAAAATGACCTAGTGGTGCATTTGAATGGACTAGAGAGGTCACACTCAGTGGGACCTTCCTCTGACTCCCTGGATATTGCCTCAGGATCTCCAGGAATCATTCCCAGTGCTCCCTGAGCTTCCATGGATTTTGTGTGCCTTGCCTTTGGGTTGCAGATCTGAAATGATCCTGTTGTCACTTAGAAACCTTTTACTGTCACTTTTCACTGCTGAATATGGACACAGGGAAATTCAGAGCTTTGTTCCTTGAATAGTGCTGGGATCTGTGCTGGTGCTCCAGCTCCTCCTTGGGAGGACACAAAGGGCACGAGGGAAATGTGGTGTGAGAATCACAGGCACAGACTGGCTTGGCTGGGAAAGAACCTGAAAATCCATCCAGTGCCAACCCCAAGGTTTTTATCGGGGAAAAAAACAGTGTGGGAGAGCTGATGGCCCTGGGGGTTCAGCTGTGGAGGGAGAGGTGGGACAGGCACAGGGACAGAGGCTGCTCAGCCCAGGGCTGGGCTCTGCTCCCAGCCCCTGCTGTCCCTGTCACCTGAGCAGCCCTGGCTTTTCCCAAACCATCCCTGGGCCCTGATCAACAGGTGCTTCTCTTGAAGACTGGGTGCTCTAAGTTAGGTAGTGCTGCCTTCTTCCTGCCTAAATTAAGGGATATATCCTGGATGGAAAACACACAACTCAGGCTGGGAGAGCTGAAGATGTTCACCTGGAGAAGGGAGAGCTCAGAGCCCTGCCAGGGCCTGAAGGGGCTCCAGGAGAGCTGCAGAGGGACTGGGGACAGGGATGGAGGGACAGGAGCCAGGGAATGGCTCCCAGTGCCAGAGGGCAGGGCTGGGTGGGAGATTGGGAATTGGGAATTGTTCCCTGGCAGGGTGGGCAGGGCTGGGATGGAATTCCCAGATTCCCCTGGATCCCTGGCAGTGCCCAAGGCCAGGTTGGACACTGGGGCTGGAGCAGCCTGGGGCAGTGGGAGGTGTCCCTGCCATGGCAGGGGTGGCACTGGATGAGCTTTACGGTCCCTTCCCACCCAAACCAGTCTGGATTCTGGGATTCCATGATATGGGGTAGGGGCTGGTTTAGGAGTTTGTGTTGAGCCTTTCTTCCAAGCTTTTCTGGTATACTTTTTGCCAAGATTCACTTGCTTATGACTGCCAGAGGCCTCAAAGTGGGTGAAATCTTTGGAAGACTTCAGGATGGCTTAAAGCCCTGCATTTGTAGGGCATTCCGTGGTGTCCAAGTGCTGGGATCAAGGTTGGGCTTATCAAGCCAAACCTGTTTGTTCCAATGATCTCTGTCTGTGGGGAGGAGCACAGACTCCACTCTGTCTGCCAGCTGTCCCTTGAGGAGCTGTTCTTCCTGCTGGAATTGCCACCACATCCCTACTCCTGTGTTTTGGGCTGCCCCAGGTGGTTGAGCACACGAGGTACCCGAGCCGCACGGAGTTCGACAGTGCCGTGGACAAAGTCCTTGAGGAGTTCTCGGTGGAGCTGATCTGCCTGGCCGGGTTCATGCGCATCCTCTCGGGTCCTTTTGTCAAGAAATGGGAAGGTGAGCACACCTGGGGGGGCTGTGCATGTGCACAAAGGCATTGCAGAGGTTGGCACCAGGAAAAAGAGAGATGCCACCAGATGAAACAGGATGATCTTCAAGGTCCCCTTCCAACCCCAGCCATCCCAGGATTCTGTGAAATGAGACTCTTCCCCTCTTGTAAGGAAAAGGATGAAAGAGAAAAGCAGTGCACTTGTGCAGAGGCTGAAGGAAGCCAAGGGCAGAGGTCTGGTAGCCTTTGATTTCTTAGAAAATATTTTTAAAAAGGCTGTGAAGACTTTGGGCCTCTGCACACAGCGGGTGCAGGGCAGAGGTAAGCACCCAACCACTGAGGGATCCTTCCCCTGACAGAGGAACTGCTCTGGATCCCTGTAAAACCTCCAAACCGGGCAGCATTTTGCAGTTTTGGGTAACAAGACCTGGCCAATCCCAGGCTACGTGTCAGGAGCTGCCTGAGTCCATGGGTGGGGTGTTCCCCAGGCAGATCCAGGCTGTGCTTGCCCAGAATATTCACAGTGTCTCCACTCTACTCATCTTTTAGTTTTCCAGCTCTTTGAGAGGCTGGTGACACCTTCAGGGCCTGCTCTCCTGCCCCAGCTGTTATTTTCTCTCCTCTGTGTTTCCCAGGGATCCTAAGCACACAGAGCAGCTGCTGCTTGCTCTGCTTTGGGGCCAGGGTTAGACTGGTCAGCCTGTGCCTTGCAGCTTTCACTGCTCTTTGTTGACTTTTGTGTTCCCCTGGGAGTGCCAGGAACACTTCACACCTGAACTACTTTTCAAACCTCTCTTTAAAATCAGTAGAGCAAAGCAGGCACTCCTGAGGGGCCTTGCTGTGGTTTTGAAGCTCTCAGGTGAAACCAGTCAGGTGAATTGGTTTTGTTTGTCTCCACTCAGGGTCCAGAGGTGGAAACGCCTGTGCTGTGGGCAGCTGTCAGGAAGAGACAGAATCTCACTCCAAGGGATGTGTTTGGAGTAGAAAGTCTATGCTCTAGTGCAGAATCTTGTACAAATAAAGGATTTTAGTGCCTTCTGATGCAGGGACAGAGCACTGATCATTGTCCTATTCAGTGAAGGATTTCCTTTACCTGCATGACTGGTGTGAGAGAAAAGGAAAGACTTTTCCCAGACAGAAGAGTTAAACTAATTTTTTAAATGTCCAGAACTGGATTGAGCTTGAAAACCTGAGCTGGGACAACAAGATGTGAGCTCAGACATTGGGCTCAGCTCAGGGAGCTGGCCAGCTGCAGGACCCTGTCCTGGCCACGCCTGGCCACTGACCCCCCACCGAATTATCCAGGAAGAATCAATTCCTGCTGCTGCTTTGGTCAAAGCTGCTCCTTTTTCTTTCTCTCTCACTCACAAGGACACTGAGTAGCAGTTACGAAACTCTTTCTTGCTTAAGAGCCCTGAAGTGTGAATTATGGCTATTAACAAAGGACAGGGTCAAGTGTTAATTGTGAATGTTAACAAGGACAGGTGAAAACAGAGCTAAACAAACCCAAGCAAACAGGAACCCAAGTCCCATTCTGATGGGAATTGAAGGCAGAAGAGCAGGGTGGTGCTTCCAGCCTGAAACCTTTTGGGCTCAAGCCACAGGGAGGGAGATGCTGATGCTTAAAAAGACTTTTATTTAGATATAAAGTGTATCTGAGACATTGTTGGACGTCAGGTGGGACATTTGCCCTCTGTAACTTGCCCAGATCTCCACGAGCAGGGAGTCCCCGTGGTGCTGCGAGGAAGAGAGGAGAGCAGAATGAAGATAATAGAAAGAATTAAATAAATAAAATAATGGTCATAGAAATCCTGGAGCAAAGGAGGCTCAGGGGGGACCTTGTGGCTCTGCACAGCTCCTGCCAGGAGGGGACAGCCGGGGGGTCGGGCTCTGCTCCAGGGAACAGGGACAGGAGGAGAGGGAACGGCCTCAGGCTGGGCCAGGGCAGGCTCAGCTGGGACAGCAGCAGCAATTTCCCCATGGAAAGGGAGCTCAGGCCCTGGCAGGGGCTGCCCAGGGAGCTTTGGAGTGCCCATCCCTGCAGGTGTCCCCTGGAGGTGGCACTGAGTGCTCTGGGCTGGGGACAAGGTGGGCATGGGGCCCAGCTGGGACTGCCTGGGCTGGGAGGGCTTTGCCAGCCCCAGGGACTTTGTGATCAAAGAAGGACAAGGTGCTGAGGGAAGGGACAGCTGCATCAGCCAATTAGTCATTATTAATCCCTGGGGAAATGTGTTTAGCCATTAATTTTAGCTGCACTCTGCTGTTTCAGACACAGACACTGCAGCACTTGAGGCTGGCTGGCTGCTGGCGTCTTCAAAACTTGTGAAAAATCCTATTCAGAAATGATTTTGTTCCTCTGTTGGTTATGGCCCTTTGAGCAGCCTAGAAGTGCTAAAAGTCAATAACCTGAGCTCTGCTCTCCCAGGGAAAATCCTGAACATCCACCCGTCCCTGCTGCCGTCCTTCAAGGGAGCGCACGCGCACAGGCTGGTGCTGCAGGCCGGGGTCAGGGTCACGGGCTGCACCGTGCACTTCGTGGCTGTGAGTACCTCTGCAATCCTCCCCGCTGCACATCTGCACCTCCCTGCCTCTCTGTGATCCTCCACTTCCAACATTCTCCCCTCAGAGCCTGCTGGGAACAGCCCAAACCCTTGTGTTTGATCGCTTGTCCTCTGTGTTCAGAACTTTCTGTCTAGAGAGGTGGAGATTTGATTGTGACCGTACAGTGCTGGAGTTTTCTGGCTCTGGAGAAGGAATGGAAATGGATCATTTGTCCAGGAGTTTAAGCTTTCCCTAAGGGAACTTCTTCCCTAAGCATCCCACTGCTGCCTTCCACCCACTGGCGTGGGGGAATAGTTAATGTAAGGCCTTGGCTAAACCAAAGGCTTTGTTAAACAAAGCAAAATCCAAAGTTCCTGGATTTTATCCTAAACCTGCCTTGTTTCTTGCTTTCAAGAAAAAGAAAAATATAAACAAACAAACAAACAAAAACCCCACTGGAAATGGCAGAGAAATAACCAGATGTTTGTGGGAACAGAGCAAAATTTGACAATTTATGCTGGTCAGACCCTAAGTAAAGAGCGAGCAGAGATCTCTCAGCTTCAGAGCCACGTTTTTTCAGGCCAGGGATCATTGGTTCCCTTTTGGTCCCTTCTCAGGGTTCAAAGGTCTCTCCCTCTGTCTCTCCTCTCCCTCTCCTGCTGGAACCTGTCTCAGGATTTTTACTTTCCCTTGGAAAAAGAGGGTGGAATAATTTTTCCTGATAGAAGGGAAAACTGCATTCTTCTCTCTGTGCCATGACTTGAGGTTTCTTTGTGTGGCAGCTCCTGAGGAACAATTCCTGCCCATCAGGGATCTACCCCAGCAATGTTCCAGGGAAGATCTCCTGGATCCCTGTCCCAGCTCCATGCAGCCCTTGGCTCATTCCCCCTCTGGACTGAATGTCCTGCCCAGTCCAGAGCTTTTCTGGAATAGAATTGTTGCTCCCTGCCGTTCTGCCTCCCTCCTGCTCTCCTCTGAACCCTTCCCACACCACAGTCAGCCCAGCACCTGCTCTCCCCATCCCACCATCCCAAATCCCAGTTCCTGCCAGATCCCTGAGGCACCAGGGCATCGTGGGCCTCCCCTCCTGTGCCAGCTCTGACCTTGCCGTTGCTGTTGCAGGAGGAGGTGGACGCCGGGGCCATCATCTTCCAGGAGGCCGTGCCGGTGAAGCTGGGGGACACGGAGGCCACGCTGGCCGAGCGGGTGAAGGAGGCCGAGCACCGCGCCTTCCCCGCCGCGCTGCAGCTGGTGGCCAGCGGCGCCGTGCGCGTGGGCGAGGCGGGCAGGATCTACTGGAAATAGAGGCGAGCTCCAGCAGGGCCTGGCACGGGCCAGCACGGGTTCAGCGCGGGCTCTGCCCTTCCCCTGCCCCGCACCGTTCAAGGTTCAAATCCCAGGAAAGCCAGCAATGGGAATTTCGGGGCTGTTCTCAGAGGGTGGCTCCTGTGAGTGCCTCCTCATTTTAATCGCTTCCTCGGCCAACGTTTAGGTTCTCTTAATTGCTTTCCTAACAAATGCAGCCAGGTGGATCTGAGCAGCCCTGGGCTGGACCAGAGACAACACTGGAGTCCCTTTCATACAAAATCACAAGCAATGGACTGGAGGCTGGGAAGTGCACAAGCCTTTTTCACATGACCTGTCTCCAGCAGAGGGATCGACTGCCACCTTTGCCAGGTGGGGAATATGTGGAAGTGCTGGTGAATATCCAGCTGTGGAAGTGCTGGTGAATATCCAGCTGTGGAAGTGCTGGTGAATATCCAGCTGTGGAAATGCTGGTGAATATCCAGCTGTTTGCCAGCCATCAGGGCTGTTCCCTAACGGGGACCCTCCTTGTGCTGGGCAGCGTTGCTGAGGGAAACTGCAATGGAAGAGAGACAAAGGCAGAAACCTCCACTCTAAAATCCTCATCAAACCAGGCCTCCCAAAACACCAATTATTGGATTTTTCTCCATTTGGTTTCTGGTTTGATGGTGGTGGATCTCACCTGGCCCAGACTCAGCACACCCTGTCATTTCCAAACCTGAACCTGCTGTCCATCAGATGCCAGCAGGATTCAGTGTCTGCTGCCCCTTTTTTCCACAGCATTCCCATGTGAATTCCCACAAATTCCCCTCAGATTTATTTTTTTACGTGAGTAGAAAGACCTGACACAAAGCACGTCCTTGGCTTGTGAAACATTCCTCAGGAATTCTGAAGTGCCTTTATTCTTGGACCAGTGTTTTCACCTGGAATAACACTGAGGAACACCCAGGAATTATGAAGATTTGGAATACAACTGGGAGTTTTGTGCAGCTCAACACTTGTGGTTTTAATTTTTTTTTATTGTATAGTTATGAAACCATTTTTATGTTCTTACTGAAAGGGTCAGGTTTCCCACACACAAAGCAGATGAGGTGGTTTGGAGTTCCCCTTAGCACAGAGAAAGCTGATTTTATTCTGGGTTATGATGTCCTGACAGTAGTCCCATGTTGGCATATTCTCCTTTGGGATTTGAAATAAAGACTAATAAATTAAAAAAAAAAATCTAGCTAGAAGTATTTCTTAGGATTTGATTCCCAGGGCTGTAGTGGGGAGGAGGGAAGGGGCTGTACATAGTGTGGGGATTGTGGGTTGGAGGGGCAGTGACACAGCTCCAGCCAAGGAAGGCAGAGGAAATAAAGCCTTGGAGGGGTGAAATCACTGCCTGTGCAGGGAATCAATATCACATTATTGATCAGAGCAGTTGGAACACTGCCAGAGAGGCCGACAGAGAGATCTGTCCCAAATCCAACACCCGTCTCCATCACAGGCACCTTGGTCCAGATTCTGATATTTTGCCATGTGAGCCTGATGTGAAATGGGATTTCACAGAATCACACAAGGTTTGGGTTGGGAGGGACCTCAAATCCCACCCAGTGCCACCCCTGCCATGGCAGGGACACCTCCCACTGTGCCAGGCTGCTCCAGCCCCAGTGTCCAGCCTGGCCTTGGGCACAGCCAGGGATCCAGGGGAATCTGGGAATTCCATCCCAGCCCTGCCCACCCTGCCAGGGAACAATTCCCAATTCCCAATCTCCTACCCAGCCCTGCCCTCTGGCACTGGGAGCCATTCCCTGTGTCCTGTCCCTCCATCCTTGTCCCCAGTCCCTCTGCAGCTCTCCTGGAGCCCCTTCAGGCCCTGGCAGGGCTCTGAGCTCTGCCTGGAGCTTCTCCTCTCCAGGTTGAACATTCCCAGCTCTCCCAGCCTGGCTCCAGAGGGGCTCCGGCCCTGCAGCAGCTCTGGGGTTCCTCTGGGCTCTCTCCAGCAGCTCCATGACTTTGTTGTCCCACTCTTGCAGCAGCAGGTCCTGTTTGGGGTTATTCTGGGAAGCTTTTGCTGCTCTGCCACAGAAATGGATCCCTTGGAAGGATGAGTTCCCCTTGGAAACACCAGATCAGTTTTACAGCTCGAGCCCTGTCCATGTTACACATTTTCTCCTTTACAGGTTTAAAAACAGAACGAAGGAATTCCAAACCTGAAAAGCCAGCCTGGCTCCCACCATGGATTTTCCAAAGGGGTGTAACAAAAGCTAACAACTCAGGGGAAAGGCTGGGAACGGAAACTTGGGATACTGAGACATCCAAGAGAAGGACATGGAGGAGAAGGGAAGAGGAGGGAAAACGAGCAGAGCCTGAGCCCCTCAGGGACCCATCCAGAGCCCCTCAGGGACCTGCCTAGACCCCCTTAGGGTCCAGCCCATATCCTCTAAGGGACCTGCCCAGAGTCCCTCAAGGACTGACCCAGATCCCCTCAGGGACTGACCCAGATCCCCTCAAGGACTGCCCCAGATCCCCTCAAGGACTGCCCAGATCCCCTCAGGGACTGCCCCAGATCCCCTCAGGGACTGCCCAGATCCCCTCAAGGACTGCCCAGATCCCCTCAAGGACTGCCCAGATCCCCTCAGGGACTGCCCAGATCCCCTTAGGAACTGCCCAGATCCCCTTAAGGACTGCCCCAGAGCCCCTCAGGGACTGCCCAGATCCCCTCAAGGACTGCCCAGATCCCCTCAGGGACTGCCCAGATCCCCTCAAGGACTGCCCAGATCCTCTCAGGGACTGCCCCAGATCCCCTCAAGGACTGCCCCAGATCCCCTCAGGGACTGCCCAGATTCTCTCAGGGACTGCCCAGAGCACCTCAGGGACTGCCCAGAGTCCGTCAAGGTTCAGCCCAGAGTCCCTCAAGGTCCAACCCAGATCCCCTCAGGGACCCGCCGAGATCCCCTCAGGGACTGCCCAGATCCCCTCAAGGACTGCCCAGATCCCCTTAAGGACTGCCCAGATCCCCTCAGGGACTGCCCAGATCCCCTCAGGGTCTGCCCAGATCCCCTCAGGGACTGCCCAGATCCCCTCAGGGACCCGCCCAGAGCCCCTCAAGGACTTCCCCAGATCCCCTCAGGGACTGCCCAGATCCCCTTAAGGACTGCCCAGAGCCCCTCAGGGATCCGCCCAGAGCCCCTCAAGGACTGCCCCAGATCCCCTCAAGGACTGCCCCAGATCCCCTCAGGGACTGCCCCAGATCCCCTCAAGGACTGCCCAGATCCCCTTAAGGACTGCCCCAGATCCCCTCAGGGACCCACCGAGATCCCCTCAGGGACTGCCCCAGAGCCCCTCAGGGACTGCCCAGAGCCCCTCAGGGACTGCCCAGAGCCCCTTAAGGACTGCCCCAGATCCCCTCAGGGACTGCCCAGAGCCCCTTAAGGACTGCCCCAGAGCCCCTCAGGGATTGCCCAGATCCCCTCAGGGACTGCCCAGAGCCCCTCAGGGACTGCCCCAGAGCCCCTCAGACACCCACCCAGATCCCCTCAGGGACCCGCCCAGAGCCCCTCGCCTTCCGGCGGCTCCTCGGGAGAAGCCGCTCCGTGTCCCCGCTGCTCCTCCGGGCTCAGCCCGCGGCTCTCCCGCCTCCTCCAGCACGTCCTTCCGTGGGCTCCCAGCCAGGCGGCCCCGCTGGCCACCAGCTGCAGGGCCAGGGGGAACGCCCTGAGCTCGGCCTCCTGCAGCCGCTCGCCCAGCGCGGCCTCCGAGTGCCCCGGCCCCGCCGGCAGCGGCTCCCGGCGGATCGCGGCGCCGGCGCCCGGCTCCTCCTGCGGGCACAGAGCGGGCAGCGCCTGGGAAGGGCTGCGGTGGGGGTGTGCGGGAAAAAAGGGTTTCATCTCCTCCTGGCAGGAGGAGAAATGGGAAGAACCCACCCCAGACAGGGCTTCAAGCAACCCCTGGTCTTTACTGGTAACAATCCCACCCCTTCCCACAGATATTACCTCTGCCTGTTTCTGCCCCCAGAAAGAAAAGGAAAAAAGCAAATTGCTAACTTCCTAATTTTCCTAATTTCCCAGTTCTGAGGCCACTCACCAGGACGAAATGCACAGTGCAGCCTGTGACTTTGAATCCACTTTCCAGGGGCTCTTGCTGGGCATTTCCATCCTTGATGAGTGGAAAAAGTGATGGAGAAGCATTCAAAATTTTCCCTGGACATCAGTGTGAGAAGAGAAAGAAAAAAAAAAAAAGAAAAAAGATAATTTGAACAGAATTTTCTTAAAAATAAAATGAGATGTGATCATCAGTCCAAACCCTGTGCAGCACTGCTCTGCTCTGGGGGAATTCTGCTCTTTCAGAAGCACGGATGCAGCAGCATTCCCAAAGGAGCCTGTCAGCCTGTCCAAGCTCTCAGTGAGTGAGAAACTCCTGAGCGAGGCCTCAGGAGCTGATACTACTCACCCCTCATCACCTGGGGTACACACAGAGCTGTGTCAGGGTGTGCAGGGCACCGTGGGAGGGAGAAATCCCTCCTGGGAATGGATAAATCCATCTTTCTCCCATTTTTCTCTGAGTGAGAACTGCAGGGGCAGAGTTCAGCAGGACTCCCCAGCACAGCTCCCTGGCAAAGGATGGGATCAAAGTCCTTCCCTGGGGAAGGCACAGAGCCACCCCACAGCCCCACTTTGCCCCCCTCTCACTGCTGAGGCAGGACAAGGGGTTCCTTGGCAATCCTCAGCCAGAATCCCAATACAATCCCACTGCCAGGGGGAAGGGAAGCAGAATCCCATAATCAGAATTTCCTCACCAGAATACCCACAGCCCCACTGAAAGAGGGAAGGAAAGCAGAATCCCATATTCAGAATTCCCACAGCCTCACTGCCAGAGGGAATGGAAGCAGAACCCAATATTCAGAATTCCCACACCAGAATTCCCACAGCCCCACAGCCAGAGGAAAGGGAAGCAGAATCCCATATTGAGAATTCCCACACCAGAATTCCCACAGCCCCACTGCCAGAGGGAATGGAAGCAGAATCCCATATTGAGAATTCCCACACCAGAATTCGCACAGCCCCACTGAAAGAGGGAAGGAAAGCAGAATCCCATATTCAGAATTTCCACAGCCCCACAGCCAGAGGGAATGGAAGCAGAATCCCACATTCAGAATTCCCACACCAGAATTCCCACAGCCCCACTGCCAGAGGAAAGGGAAGCAGAATCCCACATTCAGAATTCCCACACCAGAATTCCCACAGCCCCACTGCCAGAGGAAAGGGAAGCAGAATCCCACATTCAGAATTCCCACACCAGAATTCCCACAGCCCCACTGCCAGAGGGAAGGGAAGCAGAATCCCATATTGAGAATTCCCACACCAGAATTCCCACAGCCCCACTGCCAGAGGGAAGCACAGGGTTTCCTTCCTTGGAATGTCAGCAGTGCCAGCAGGGCTGAGGGATTTAATCAAAGGACAAGGAACTCTGGCAGTGGAATCCTGGTGAGACCAACCAGCCCTGCTTTAGTTTCTGTTTTACATTTAATTTCTTACCTTTCCATTTTCGGAGAAAAGGGCTGGACAGAACTCTCATGAACCCTGACAGACAGATGAGCTCCACAGAGAATTCCTCCAGGACTCGGTCAATGGTGCTGTCAAATTCCGAGCGACTCCCGTACAATTTGTGATCAATCACCTGGAGCAGTAAGACACAGCAAAAGGTGGGATTGGGCAACAGTGACCAGATTAATTCCAGGACGCTCCATGATTTGAAAGGAGGGCGCAGTGAGGTGGGATCAGTCTTTTCTGCCATGTCCCAAGTGGAAGGGTGAGAGGAAATGGCCCTAAATTGCACCAGGGGAGGTTTGTATTGAAGATTAGAAACAATTTTTCCCTTTTAAGAGTGGTCTGGCACGGAATGAGTTGCCCAGGGAGGCAGTGGAGCCAATTGGCCAGACCCTCTGGGTAAGAGGAGGAGGAGGTCCTTTACTCCTGCCCCACCTCCCCTTTTCACCCCCCAGGCAAGTGCTGATTCTTGACTCTCCTGAGGACCTTCAAACCCTTACCTGTGTAAATTGGAGTGAATTTTCGTATAACTTTCTTATTTTGAAAAATATCATGTGAATCCAACCCAGGAGCTGAAGAAACTGCTTCAGAACCCTTTCCATGCAGGGACAGCCTCTAGCAGAGTTTATTTCCACTGTACACAGCTGTAAAAACTGCTCAAACCCACTTGGTGTCAGAAGGGGGAGTTCCTGCCTTTGACATCCCGTCATGGAATGTTCTCAGACAACGCTAAAGGTCCTTGCCAGGGTTTTTTATGGAGCTAACCAGAACAAATTCCTATCCCAAAGAGCTGCTTTGTGGCCTGCAGGCAGGAGAAAACTTGTATGGGACTGGGCACAGTGTGAGACACAGGTTTTCATCCTGGAGAAGGCTCCGGGCAGAGCTCAGAGCCCTGCCAGGGCCTGGAGGGGCTCCAGGAGAGCTGCAGAGGGACTGGGGACAGGGATGGAGGGACAGGAGCCAGGGAATGGCTCCCACTGCCAGAGGGCAGGGCTGGGTGGGAGATTGGGAATTGGGAATTGTTCCCTGGCAGGGTGGGCAGGGCTGGGATGGAATTCCCAGATTCCCCTGGATCCCTGGCAGTGCCCAAGGCCAGGCTGGACACTGGGGCTGGAGCAGCCTGGGGCAGTGGGAGGTGTCCCTGCCATGGCAGGGGTGGCACTGGATGGGCTTTGAGGTCCCTCCCAACCCAAAACATTTTGGGATTCTGTGATTCCAAGGAGGGATAAACCCAGGAGACAACACATTCCTGTGCTTTGCAGAACCTGAAGTTGGGCTGATTTCAGCCAAAGCTTGAGGCTCATGGGCTGCAGTCTCAGACCCAAATCATCCATTGAAATCCTTTCCCTGGGATGCAGCACTCACTGCCAAGCTGGGAAAAGCCCCCAGAGCCCAGTGAGGACTCCCAGCTCTGTGCTGCATCCACGGGGAAAGTTTTACTCTGAAGTGAAACCTCAATGCTCAGCAAGCATTTCCTGAGCAGCCACAGCCTCAGCAGCTGGGAATAAAAACAAGAAGGGGATGTGTCCTTACTGTTACAGATGGATAATGAGATGATTAGCTCTCCCAATTAAGGGATGAATACTGTGTATATATTAAGAGAGGCTTTGTGGATATATAGTTATTATTGTTTAGCTGTTCTCTGTTGTCCCCTTTTCCCCCCCTTTGCATTGTTCCCACCAGACAGCCTGGGTCATCTAGGACAGGTAGAAAGAAGCCATGTACATACACCCCTTCCATGGGGCAGCTGGGAATGGAAAAGCTTGTTGCTGAGCAGGGGCATGACAACACCTGACCTCCAACCAATTACAAGAAAGCAATCTCCACCATAAAACAGCAAAGAAGAGTTGACTGACCAACTTTGGGAAGGGCCAGGGGTATAAAAGACTGAGCATCCATCTTGAAGATGAACCAGCCACCCACGAGGTGGTACCCAGGTACCCACGAGCGCAGCTCCCAGCGCTACAATTTCCCCTTATTTGGTCCTTCTGCTGAAATTTTTGTTGAGGTTTAACAAACCTTTGAATGTTTTCCAAGTGAGCTGTCCCTCCTGGCACTCACCCTGGTGGGGATGCCGGCGCGGGCGGCGCTCCGCAGCTCCTGCACGCCGGGTCTGTTGGAGATGACCAGCACCAGCTGGGCACAGCTGCCTGGCTCCCGGGCAGAACCGATGAGTGCAGGCAGGGCCGTGCCTCCGGAGGGGAGAGAGCAGAGGGTGGGGACACCTCAGCACCCAGGCTGGGGAGTCCTCTGAGTCCTTCCCCCTCAGGGAATTCCCCAGAGCCCTGCCTTGGAGATAGAGACTTCCCCCCAGCTGGAAAGGACCTCCTCGAGGAGTCTTGTTTAACAATGAACCACTCCTGTTCCCTTCCTCAAATGTCCCAAATTCTCCTGGTTTCTCCTTTCCCTGTTCCCTTCCCCAAATGTCCCAAATTCTCCTGGTTTCTCCTTTCCCTGTTCCCTTCCCCAAATGTCCCAAATTCTCCTGGTTTCTCCTTTCCCTGTTCCCTTCCCCAAATGTCCCAAATTCTCCTGGTTTCTCCTTTCCCTGTCCCCTCACTGGCTGTGGTATCCCTGGTGGGTGGCCCCATCTTCCCTGTAGGGCGATGCCCCTTGTGCCATCCCCTGCTTAAACCTTGTGCACAGCACATGGGCTCATCTTTTGTCCCTGTTTCCCTTCAGCCTGCTGAAATAAACCCCGCTGGAACTGACCCTGCAAAAGGCCCTTCTGCCCCTCTTGGCTGAGCTGGCTGTGGTATGTTATAGATACATATTATAATGTTGGCTTTTCACAGATATTAAAGTGGATTCCATATGTGTGGTGTTAAAGTAACTTTGTTATAAAGAGATGGTTTTTATTTCTGTTGGTTGTTGGTGATTAAGCTCAGTGCAATAGCTGCTATCAGTGTGCTTGTGTTAAAATGCCTCTGGGATGGGATAACACCCAAAGGACACAGGATGAGCACACCTGGACAGATGTGCCAGCCATCAGCACTCACCCTCTGGAGGCAGTGTGGGCCAGGGCCCAGAACCGGGGGGAATGTAAAAAAGGACTAAAAGCACAATCAAAGTGTACACATGCTCTAAAAAAGTGCATCCAAGAAAATAAGCTAAACAATTCTTGGAACGTGTAAACTGCTTTGGGGAGAAGTTTACTGTGCATAAGGGTCTGTGAATATGCAAAGGGCTGATGTAATGAAAAGGTATTTAAGGGGTGTCCCCGAAGATAACAGGGTGCTCTTGCCCGAGTAATAACCTTTGCTCTGTGATCCTTGTCTCCCGTTGTCCTTTATTGAACTTTTACATTTTCACAGCAGAGTGAACGTGTTTTTCACAGGGGACTTGACTGCCTTGCCTGAATGCCTCCCCAAGCAGCTTTTCCACAGGAGATGCTTATTGGGGATTACAGGCAGCAGCACCCACCAGCCAAACCCCACTCTGCTACACCACAGCCCTGGGAGGGGCTCTCAGCTGCTGCTTGGACAAAGATCTGCTGGTCCACAAACAGGACTGAGGGTGGGGGCACTGATAAAGCTCAGTTTTTAAGCAGTGCAACACAACTCCTTGACTTGCAAAGTGAAACCCTGGACTTTGAGGGGTCTGGAGATTCCACTGGAAGAAAGGCCAGGTGGACACACCTGAACCAGCCTCTCCTGTGTGGGGACATTCTCTGTGCCAGGACAAGTGACAGCTCACCTGCTCCAGAGACAAGAACAGCCACCTTCACCTTTCTCTTCCTGGGCTGCAGCTGGATCTTGGCAGTGTTGGCATCCAGCAGCTGCTGGGGGCTGCTCAGCTGCAGGGCCTCTGCAAGATTCTCCACTTCAATGTGAGAACCTGCTCCAAACACATGAGAAAATGGTTAGATTTTACCTTTCCTTCTAAACTGCCTTGATGTAGTTTATTAATAATGTTTCAACGACAGGAAATTGTGCCAGCAATGAATTTATGCTGGCACAGACAGAGCTCCAGAGGGATCCCAGGTTTCAGGAGCCGTGCTGGTCTCTGGTGTTACCTGCTCACAGAGTTGCTCACAAAAGCCCAGGCATGGCCTTTTCAAGGATTAGTCCCATCTTTTATACCTCCCATGCTGCAAAAGGACACTAAAAATGAGCTGAGGTGACATTTTGGATGTCCAAATTCTTGGGTTTCCAGAGGGATTTTGGTTCATGTCCTGCTGGATGTCAATCAGTGACACACCAGGATTCAGACTGACCATCACTACACATGACTGTACAAAGCTGTGGCCTCTCCTCAACCTTTACTCAGCTCTGTGTGAGCTGGGAACAGCTGGACAGGAGGGGGGCTGATCACCATGAGTGTGGTAAAATATCCCTTGATTTTTGGAACAATCAGCACAGGGATTCCCTGAAGCCTCAGGGAGGGGAAGAGGTTATCCAGGTGCTGCCACTCTGAAACAAGAACTCATTTCTCATTTATTTAATACTGAAATGGAAATGTGGAGGTGTCCAGCACCCTCCAGCCTAGTGAAACAACAGGAAAGTGGTGTGAACTACACAGACTTTGGAACAGGGAGTTTCTTCAGTCCCACGAGGACACCTGCTCACCTGTGTGACAAGGGGCAACCACCTTCCCAATCAGCCAGGCCTCCTGCTGCCTCTGGATGTCCTGGAGAACGTGCTGGGCCAGCTCCTTCTGCACGACCAAGACAGCCCCGATCCCACAGGGAAAGGTCTGAGCCATCTCCTCTGCAGAGAGGTTCCCCTCCTTGTAGAGCCAGCCAAAGATTTCAGGGATCTTCCAGCTGAGAGCATCTGGGAAAGATTGAGATTGGTGTGTGGGCACCACAAATGTTTGTTATTATTTATTATTTATTATCTGCAATGATAATATGTGTCACAAGAGCTGGTAGAGAGCAAATCTTGCTGCCACAGAATCCCCAAATCCCTGGGGCTGGAAAAGCCCTCCCAGCCCAGGGAGTCCCAGCTGGGCCCCATGCCCACCTTGTCCCCAGCCCAGAGCACTCAGTGCCACCTCCAGGGGACACCTGCAGGGATGGGCACTCCAAAGCTCCCTGGGCAGCCCCTGCCAGGGCCTGAGCCCCCTTTCCATGGGGAAATTCCTGCTGCTGTCCAAGCTGAGGGGACCTTAAAACCCATCTCAATCCATCCTCTGCCATGGGCAGGGACACCTTCCACTACCCCAGGGTGCTCCAAGCCCCAGTGTCCAACCTGGCCTTGGAAATTTCCTTCTTTCCAATTTCATTCTAGAGAAATACAACCCAACACACAGACACCTTTCTTTCCCCCTCTCCACTGTATTTTTATACTCACATGAACATGGTTTTCTTTAGTATTTCAAACTTCTAAATTCTTTGCCCGATTTTGGCTTCTTCAGAAAAAGTCCTGCCTTACTCACAGATGTCAGATGTGGTGGGGAGGCTACCAAAAAGTGCATTAAGTGTGTGTGTGGAGAAAATAATGCAAATTTATTGCCCTACCAAACCTCAGTATTTGGTCAAAATGTTCTGTTTGGAGAGGTGTCCTGAGGAAGACAGGATCTTCTCCAACACATTTTGTCCTAGAGATGTGCTGCCCTTAATCTTCTCTGGAATTTCCCTCCTCCAACAAACAATGGGGCTCATGACTTGGAATAGGAATGGTTTTGGGAAGCACCCACCTGGGGCTGTTCCCCTCTGCAGGACGTTTCTGAGGATTCCAGCTGCAGCTGGAGGTCAAGGCCGTGCTGGGCCCGAGTTCTGCCCCACAGGAACACCTCAGGTACTCACCCAGGACGGCGCTGACGTGCTCGGGCAGGAGCCTGGAGATGCCCCCCAGGAGCCCCTCAGCCGTGGGGGCAAAGCCCTTCACGTGCCCCGAGTGAAGGACGGGCAGCAGAGCTGGGCTGAACATCTTCCCTGGGGTCAGCAAAACATCTCCTGCAAACAACAGCCTCAGCTCAGTCCTGTTTAAAACCTCAGGAGAGGTTTAGAATCAAAAAATCACAGACTGGTTTGGATTGGGAGGGACCTCAAATCCCACCCAGTGGCAGGGACACCTCCCACTGTCCTAGGCTGCTCCAGCCCCAGTGTCCAACCTGGCCTTGGGCACTGCCAGGGATCCAGGAGAATCTGGGAATTCCATCCCAGCCCTGCCCACCCTGCCAGGGAACAATTCCTACCCCATATCCCGCCTAAATTTCCCCTCTCTTCCCCCTTGTCCTGTCCCTCCACCCCTTGCCCCAAGTCCCTCTCCAGCTCTCCTGGGGCTCCTTCAGGCCCTGTCAGGGGTCTGAGCTCTCCCAGAACCTCCCATTCTCCAGGCTGAAATCAATGATTTTGTTTCAAAGGTCGTGGGGTGTTTTTGGGAATGCTTCTCTCCCAGGTTCTCTCCCAGTCCTTGCAGCAGGAGTGCTGCAGGAGAGCAGCGGACCCCATCCCAACCCCAGAGGCTGAGGAGCCCAGGCAGATGGAGCAGCCCTGGCCCTGCACAGCCTGGGGAAGGAAGAAGCAGCACCCACCCAGCGTGGTGTCCCCGCAGCTGCCCGGGGCAGGCGAGGAGCAGTGCAGGGAGGATGTCAGCAGGATCCTCCGCACCACGCCGAAGGCACGGCCGTGGATGGCGGCAGAGCCCAGCCCCAGGAGCGCATCCCCCTCCTCGGCTCTCTGCAGCCCCGGCAGCCTCTGGCCCCGCTCCACCGCGCCCACCGCGAACCCCGCCAGGTCACAGTGCCCCGGGGGACACGGAGCTGCCACCTCTGTCACCTCCGCACCTGCAAGGGGAGAGAGGGGTCAGCATCTCCTGCTTCTGCTTGTCTTGGACTCACAGAATCCCAGAATGGTTTGGGTTGGGAGGGAGCTCAAACCCACCCAGTGCCACCCCTGCCATGGCAGGGACACCTCCCACTGTCCAGCCTGGCCTTGTATTTAAGGATTGGAAACTGCTGGATGTTTAATACCTGGTTCAAAGGGTATTTTTGGATACCTGTTGGCTTTGATTAAAATCCTGTATTTAAATTCTGTTCTTGTTGTAGCGGGGTCAAACAAATAGCTCAGTTTTTAATTCTGTACTCTAGAATTTGAAAAAGATTGTGTTGCCCACACAACAGGCTAAAACAAAAGGTCACAGAACCCTGGAATGGTTTGGGTTGAAAGACACCTCAAAGATAATCCAATTCCAACCCTCCACCATGGCAGGGACACTTCCCACTGTGCCAGGCCCCAGTGTCCAACCTGGCCTTGGGCACTGCCAGGGATCCAGGGGAATCTGGAAATTCCATCCCAGCCCTTTCCACTCTACCAGGAAACAATTCCCAATTCCCAATATCCCATCCAGCCCTGCCCTCCCTCAGCTCAAACCCATTTTTGTAACACCATTTAAAATGTATGGCATCTCCTAAAGTCAGCAGCACATCCAGGGACACACAGCCTAAGAAGATTCAGATATCTTATTAAAATCCTTCTCGGTTTGTTACTTCACCTCAAGACTCCAACAAAACAAAGCTCCATGAAAGAAAAAGTGGTTTTGTCATTATTGTTTCTGGTACCCACGTGGCACCTCCCTGAGTATGGGAGAGGGTTTGGAAATATTAACATTGAGGAATGTGAGGCTTCCAGTTCTGTCCTCCTTTGTTCAGGGATAAAGAAGGAAGAACAAGTGCACAAACACTAAACCCCATCTTTCTGTGCTGACCCATTTTACAGAGCAGGAAGAACTGAAGCACAAATTCTCAACTGTTTTTTTTCCCACCAAACAGAAACCAACAATTCCAGGGACACATTCTGCCTCCTGCCAAGTTCATTTCTCTGGTGATAAATTCAACCTCAGCCCCTTCACCTCACAGAGGAGAGGAGGGCCCATACCCAGGAAAGCACAGCCTGCACTCCTGCAAGCCTCAGCTATTCCTTCTTTGATTGTCTCCATCACTTCAGCATTGAGTTTGCCACAGGCCAAGTGGCTGAGGAAGAAGAGGGGCTCAGCCCCCTGGGCCAGGAGGTCATTGACACACAGGGCCACCAGGTCCTGCCCGATGGTGTCGTGTCTTTTACAGACCTGGGCAACCTGCAAAACATGGTGGGAACAAGAAACAGGCAAAACTCAATTATTCATCAGTGAAATCAGCAGAAACCTTCTTTTCTCTGAAAGGAATCACTGCGGGACACACATGGAAGATAGAACCTGGTGCATTACCTGGTTGAAATCAAGAGAAAACAGCTCATTTTCTTGCAGAAAGAAAAAGAAAAATCTGTTTTGCTGTTTCTTTTAATATAAGTTTGAATTTCAGCCATAGCTACCTAGAAATTGTCATTTTGAGTTTTTTTGTTTGATTTCTGGAATATTATCACAGAATCATGGAATGATTTGGGTTGGGAGGGACATTAAAGATCATCCCATCCCATCCCCTGCCATGGCAGGGACACCTCCCACTGTCCCAGGCTGCTCCAGCCCCAGTGTCCAACCTGGCCTTGGGCACTGCCAGGGATCCAGGGGAATCTGGGAATTCCATCCCAGCCCTGCCCACGCTGCCAGGGAACAATTCCCAATTCCCAATCTCCCATCCAGCCCCTGCCCACCCTGCCAGGGAACAATTCCCAATTCCCAATCTCCCACCCAGCCCTGCCCTTTGGCAGTGGGAGCCATTCCCTGGCTCCTGTCCCTCCATCCCTGTCCCCAGTCCCTCTGCAGCTCTCCTGGAGCCCCTCCAGGCCCTGGCAGGTCTTGGTAAAGCACAGACAGTTCCTCAGGGAAGTTGCTGTCTGGTTTTAGTAGAATTCCTCAGGGAATTCAAGTAATGAAACCTGGCCCAGGTGTTGTGGCTCCATGAAGTTCTGACATTTCCAGCTCTCAGGGGTACCCCGGAGTGTCCTGCTCAGCTCACAGGGCTGCCATGGACAAAGGTTACACAGGGATCACAGAATTATAAAATCAGAGAATTAATTAGGGTGCAAAAGGCCTTCATCATCAGTGGATAAACTTTCAAGGGGGTTCCTTTCACTGACACAGCTCCACCTGTGCAGAAAAGCCCAGGACAGAGGGATGGGCGAGGGGAAAACCTGGATAAACACCGCTGGATTCCAAATGGTGAGGGAGCAGCACCCAAACAAAGCCTGGCCTTGGATTCCTGATGGATTTCCCTGGCTGCTGGATTTAGGAGTGCTATGGAAACAGGCACCCCACGGCCTTTGTCCCTCCCACTGCTCCAGCAGCAGTCCTGGCAGGCAGCAGCCAACCTTTCCCTGGCCAAGGAAGAACCTTGGCAGCACAGCTGGGGATGTCTCTGTGCCAAGCAGGTGGAACAAAGACCCACAAAGCTGCAGCAATCACTTTTTTCATGCTCAGAGGTGCCTGAGGATGAAAAAAGTGGATTTTTTCACTTTTTCACTGAGGGTGTGAGGCTGCCAAAGACCTTCGGGATGACTCTGCTCAGTCTCCTGCTGTTCCTTGTCCTGGCATTAAAGGCAGAAACCATTTGAAACAAGGGACATTGCTGTGCCTGACAGCGAAAGGAGCTTCAGATCTCCACTCTCCTGATGCTTGAAAACCTTCTGATTTAATAGATAAATAAATCCCCAGGTCAACTTATCCTGATTCAATACATAAATATACCCCTGATTCAATTTATCCCAATTCTCTACATAAATATATTCCTAACTCAGCTTATCCTGTGTGCTCTTGGCTAATTAAAATTCTTTATTTTTCAGCTTCTTTAATGTTTATTTCTTCCATCCTTCCTTTCCCCAGTGCCCTGGCAGAGGTACCTGTTCTCCCTCTCCACACACAATTTATTAGGCTGAGCCTGCCAGTTCCCATTTCAACAACACCCTGTGCTCCTCCACACAGATCCTCCTCGAAGCCAATGGAGCCTCTAATTTAGAGCAGAAATTCTGGGCTTTAGTGCCTCAGGTTTGCAGCTAAATTTTGGGCTGTTATCATTTCACCACAAAATATCCACATTCTCAATGAAGCCTTGCAGAAATCACCATTTACAAAGTGCAGGTGCCACTGTGGTGGGCTCAGGAGTGTTTGTAGAACTCAGCAGGGTGCAGGTGGTGGGACTGGAGCACTGCAACAGCCCTGGCAGGTTGTTGGAACCCTGGGCTGAGAATTTCAGACTTTCCGTGCTAGCAAACACTGGCCCCCAAGAGAATACTGCATTTGACCTGAAACTGTGGAGAAACTTCCAAAATTAAATGATAAAACTGAAATGATGGGTGCATAGTTTAAATAGAATCGTGTAATATCACATGGTAAAAAACCTACAGTCTAAAGTTTTACTATATAGTAATAGATATAAAACAAGATAAAAGTTTTTAAGCAGAAGCTACTGCTTCTTCTTTACCTTCTTCTTCTTCACCTTCTTCATAGGTTTAAGCAGTATTGTGTAATTAGATAAAAAATCCACATTATGAGTCACTAGTTAGACACAAAGTTAAAAGCAAAAATAATTTAAGTGTAATTTCTTAATTAGGCAGTTTATCCTTAAAAAAACCTTATAGAAAGCGAGATATAACCCCATTTTTTACCTTGCATTGTAAAACTCACAAGTTGTAAGACTGTAACATAAATAAAAAACTAATAAACATCTCAGTCCAAGATACAAACATGTAAAGGAACAACATAAAGACATCAAAGTCAGTAAAGAAAAAGTCAAATACCAAATAGGGAGGATGAGGAAATGTCTTAAGGCTTAAGAAAAACTCTTGTAAAACTATAGGGAAAAACTCTTTTTCCCTGTAACACATGAAAGTATAGAGAGATGAAAGTGTTCAAACTGATATCAAACAAAAGCCTCCATACCAAAGTTAACAGATAATAAAGCAGTTGTAATCTGGAAGAAGCTTAAAAAGAGAAAGAGGGGAAAATGATAAGACCCTATACCCCCAAAGAGAGAAGAAGTCCTCTATTCCCAGACATAAATATGATTTTAGAAATCAATAATAATAATTTAAAAAATCATAAAAATCAACAGCAGGTGACATCAGCTTTGCTGCAGAGGAGCTGCCAGTTACAAACCTGCAGTTTGGGGCCAAGGCCCTTGGTCTGGGACACCAGGATGGGATCATCATAACCAGATGCCTTCAGGTCAAAGAAAGCAGCAAAGCCTCCTCCTTCTGAGCACCCCCCTGCTAAGTACAAACACGGCATGGACTGCATTTATGGGAGATAAAAACACCCAAAACTCTCTCCAAGAAAAGAACTGCAAATTATCCCCAGATCCCTGGGGCTGGAAAAGCCCTCCCAGCCCAGGGAGTCCCAGCTGTGCCCATGCCCACCTTGTCCCCAGCCCAGAGCACTCAGTGCCACCTCCAGGGGACACCTGCAGGGATGGGCACTCCAAAGCTCCCTGGGCAGCCCCTGCCAGGGCCTGAGCCCCCTTTCCATGGGGAAATTGCTGCTGCTGTCCCAGCTGAGCCTGCCCTGGCCCAGCCTGAGGCCGTTCCCTCTCCTCCTGTCCCTGTTCCCTGGAGCAGAGCCCGACCCCCCGGCTGTCCCCTCCTGGCAGGGGCTGTGCAGAGCCTCCTTTTCCCCAGGGTTTTAATTACTATTATTTTATTTATTCAGGGTATTAATTACTATTATTTTATTTATTCACTTATTTCCATTATATTCCTCTCCATTCTGCACTTCTAAGAAGCACAATCAATTTGTTAATTAATCATGAGAGGAGTGGCAAGAAAAAAATTAATTTCTTTCTTTGTGCTGATGCCAGCCCAATTTCCCAAGCTCAGTTTCAATGCCACGAGTGCATTTCCCAACCCATAAGGATTAAAAAAACAATATACTGAGGGAATTCCCACATTCTTCCCAGTCCTACCTGCCCTGGAGCCTCTCACAGCAGATGTTTGTGGCAGACGACTGAAAACCTCCCTGCTTCCAGCTCCCACGTGTCTGTCCTTGTACACCAGGGCCCTGTGGGGAGGCAAGGACGAGCTGGCAGCAGCAGGACCCTTCTGCAGCGCCCAGCAGAGGTGGCCCAGATGTGAGGGCAGGGAGGAACATCTGGGCTGCACTCACGTACAGGGGCTGGCGGAGCAGCCGCAGGCCCCGGTGCCCGATGTCCCTCCTGAAAGTGGCCCCTTGGAAGTGGATGGTGGCCACGCCTCTGTTGGCTTCTCCCAGAGCTTCCATCAGGTCCTGCCTGATAGCAGTGATGGACAGGACTCTGCCACCACTTGTCACCACCCTGCCGTCCTTCAGCGCTGTGCCCCCGTGGAACACCTGCAGCCCCAGCTCCTCGGCTTGCAGCAGCCCTGCAAGAACAAAGGGGATCCTCTGAGGGTTCTGGATTGCATTCTCTGCTGACAATCTCATGTTGGAATCTGAGCTATTGATGATTCCAGGATTGTAGAAAGTCTCTGTCTGTCAGCCCCGCTGCCAAAGCAGAAGCCATAATTGTTCTGTGCTGGTTTCAAGGTTGTTTATTCTGTTTATCTCTAACATGTTCTGCTGCCCTGCCGCAGCTCTGTCCTGCAGGGCAGCGTGTGGGGCTCTGCCCTCAGTGGGATGGTACAAACATTAAATACCACAAACTACCTGTGCTGGATTTACAATAACGTGCCAATATCTGTCACCTACGTTGGACAGTGTGTCCCCAGCCTGAACCAACAGAAAAATGCCAACACCACAGTGAAACATGGAGGGCATGAAGAAGGAGAAAAAGGACAAGACACACCCAATTCCTCCATCTTGTCCCCTTTGAACCCCTCATCTAGAATCCTAAAATTTTACTTTTGCACCCGTGCCACTCTTAATTATTACTTTTATCAAACACTCAAAGCTTGTAATTCATCCTGTAAGATTGAAAACTCTTTTCCATGGGCAGAGATCACAGCCAGTGTCTGTGGGGGCTCTGTCCAGGGGGGCTCCTGACCCCTACCAGGGTCCCAGACCTGCCAGGGCAGCCAGAGGGAAGCCCTGGGCTCCCACAATCTCAGAATTAAGGTGAGAAGAGCCCTTCATGGTCATCCAATTGCACCCCAGCCCCACCAGCATCACCCAAACCCTGTCCCCAAGGGCCACATCCAGACTGCTCCTGAGCACTCCCACAGACAAGTGACTCCAAACCTCCCTGGGCAGCTCATCCTCACACCTCCTGAAGGGAAATTCTCTTTTCCAATCTCCAACCTGAGCCTCCCCTGGTGCTATTTGAGGCCATTTCCTCTCCTCCTTTCCCCTGGGACACGGCAGCAGAGCCTGACCCCCTCACTGCCCCTCCTGGCAGGGATTGTGCAGAGCAGTGAGGTCCCTCCTGAGCCTCCTTTTCTCAAGCTGAGCCCTCCCAGCTCCCTCAGCTGCTCCTTCCAGGATGCGTTTTCCAAACCTTTCCCCAGATCCATTACCTTCTGTGGGCCAAACACTGAAAACTGAAGTCTTGTATTCAGTGAAGGAACAACAGAAATTTTCACCTTTGCTTTTTTCCGAGAAACAGCATCATCAGTGAAAGGCATCCCACTGCACGGGCCCCAGGAATCCCCTTCTGAGCCATCCACTAAAGCATCAAGGAATTCCAGACTGGTTTGGACTGGGAAGAACCTCACAGCCCACCCAGTGCCACCCCTGCCATGGCAGGGACACCTCCCACTGTCCCAGGCTGCTCCAGCCCCAGTGTCCAGCCTGGCCTTGGGCACTGCCAGGGATCCAGGGGAATCTGGGAATTCCATCCCAGCCCTGCCCACCCTGCCAGGGAACAATTCCCAATTCCCAATCTCCCATCCAGCCCTGCCTTCCTTCAGCTTAAAGCCATTCCCTGTGCCCTGTCCCTCCATGCCCTGGAAATTGTCTCTTTCCAGGTTTCCTGGGGCTCCTCCAGGCCCTGCAAGGCCACCCTGAGCTCAGCCCAAAGCTTCTCCTGTGCAGGGGAACAATCCCAGCTGTGCCAGCCTTTCCTCCCAGCAGAGCTGCTCCATCCTCTGCTCATCCTGGAGCCTCCTCTGGGCTCTCCCCTACATGTCCACATCTGGGACACCCCGAAAGTAAAGAAAGAAATCCCACAGGGACAGAAATATGGGATGCAGGAGCCACCACAGGACATATCCCTGCCCTGTGCCGGGACAGCTGTGCTCTCTGTGGGAGCTGTGGGGGATTTGTGCAGGGTTTTCCTGCAGGAAATCACAATCCACAGCTTTTTCCTGCCTGGATTCTCCCCTCTCCCTGACATTCCACCTTCAGTGCTGATTTTACCTCTGCTCTCCCCCACTATTCCATCCTGCCCCCTCCACACAATTCCCTGGAACTGGTGCTCCACAAACACTCACAGGTGGCTGCTCGCACACAGGGAAGCAAAACTGTTCAAGGTTTGGGGTTTTTTTACATTCCTATTTTGAGGGAAGAGAAGGGAAGAGGAGGAACTGCTGCCATCACCTGGGGAAATGAGAGCCAAGCACAGTTTCCTCCTTGCTACAGGCTCAGGGGATTCTCCCCCCCTGGCCCTGCTGCAATCCAATCCCTTTGCATCCTGTTTTTAGGAATACTTCAGAATAGAAAGTTTGCCAAGACATTAAAAGGAGAGAATCACAGAATAGCCTGAGCTAGAAGCACACACAGGGATCACCCAGTCCCACCCCTGGCCCTGCACAGGACACCCCAACAATCCCACCCTGGAAGCATCATCCAAAAATATGTGATTCATTGTGAAAAAGAGAATAAAACTAATAAACCCCATAAAACTCTGAAGTGGAAGATAATAATAGAATAATAATATAACAATTAAATACATAATAAAACTAATTAACCCCATGAAACTCCAAAGTGGAAGATAATAATAGAATAATAATATAACAATTAAATACATAAGAATAATTATAACTATATCATTATAATGTATAAAATAAATACTAAGAGATTATAACAAATAAAGGAATAATAAAAGAATGGATTGAATTCCATTAATTTCATGTCTTTTTTGTGATTAACAAGCAGGGGGTCAGAAACCCTGCGAGGGACAAGGCACCAGAGCACGGCCTTGTCCCTGGTTCATGGAGGGTTCCCAGAGAGAAAATGCCAAAAATTGCTGCCAAAATTCAGGAGCCCTGGCCAGGAGCTGAGGTGCTGGGCTGGGCTGACACCAGGAGAGGGTGGGACTGGCAGGGCAGGAGCTGAGCAGGCTGGAAATGGTTCTGCAACAGTTCCCTCTGTTTGTAAACACTGCAAACATCTCAGGAGATCCTGAACCAGGAGTACTGAACAGAGGAGATGGATATTGCATACCTGCATGAATCCTGAATATGTATATCCAACATCCAAATGGACATTGAGTACCTGCATGAATCCTGAATTTCTATATCCAATATCAAATGGATATTGATATCTAAATGAATAGTGCATACCTGTATGAATTCTGAACATCTATATCCAATATCCAAATGAATATTGAATACCTGCATGACTCCTGAATATCTATATCCAATATCCAAATGAATATTGAATACCTGCAGGACTCCTGAATATCTATATCCAATATCCAAATGAATATTGAATACCTGCATGACTCCTGAATATCTATATCCAATATCAAATGGATATTGAGTACCTGCATGAACCCTGAATATCTGTATCCAATATCCAAATGATATTGAGATCTAAAAGAATATTTCATACCTGCAAGAATCCTGAATATCTATATCCAATATCCAAATGAATATTGAATACCTGCAGTACTCCTGAATATCTATATCCAATATCCAAATGAATATTGAATACCTGCATGACTCCTGAATATCTATATCCAATATCAAATGGATATTGAGTACCTGCATGAACCCTGAATATCTATATCCAATATCAAATGGACATTGAGTACCTGCATGAATCCTGAATATCTATATCCAATATCCAAATGGTATTAACATCTAAATGAATATTGAATATCTGTATGAATCCTGAATATCAATATCCAGCATCCAAATGGATATTGATATATAAGTGAATATTGCATACCTGTATGAATCCTGAATATTTATATCCAATATCTAAATTAATATTGAATACCTGCATGAATCCTGAATTTCTTTATTCAATATCCAAATGGTATTGACATCTAAAAGAATATTGATTACCTGCATGAATCCTGAATTTCTTTATTCAATATCCAAATGGATATTGATATCTAAATGGATATTGCATACCTGCAAGAATCCTGAATATCTATGTTGAATATCTATATGGATATTGAATATATATTTCTAATAGCTGTATGAAGATTGAATATCAATATCAAACATCCATATGAATATTGAGTATCTGTATCTAACATATGCATAGATATTGGATACCTATGCAAATACTGAACATTTATATCAAATATCTAGATGAATATTTAATATCTATATCAAATATTCATATAAATATTGAATACATATATCTAATATCTAG
This sequence comes from Taeniopygia guttata, assembly GCF_048771995.1. Taxonomy (NCBI): domain Eukaryota; kingdom Metazoa; phylum Chordata; class Aves; order Passeriformes; family Estrildidae; genus Taeniopygia; species Taeniopygia guttata. The sequence continues at coordinate 114,809,199 of NC_133024.1, read as the reverse complement.
ATGAATATTTAATATCTAATATCCAAATTAATATTGAATATATATAGCTAATAGATCTATATAAAATATCTATTCTAATATCTACGTGAATATTGAATACCTATCTCTAATATCTAAGTTAATATTGAATACCTGCATAAATACAGAATATCCCAATGCCCACCTTGCCCAGACTCTGGAGCCCTGTGAGTAATTAAATAATTAACAAGCTCCCAGAGTTACCTGTGACCTCCCTGCCTTTGTCAGAGTCTCCTGGGTATCCTGGGCTGGCCATGACCACACACACAGCAGTTCTGTTCTCCAGCCAGGCTGGCATGCAGCTGCAGAGTCTGCCATCAATTGTTGCTTGAATCACTTCATAAAAATCATTTTTAAGCAGAGGGAGAATTACCTGTAGAAAAGTTTTCAGAGTGATGTAAGTTAATTTTTATTTTGCTTGCTTGTTGAAATTCACCTTAGGGAAAATTCAGTTGATGGAATACAATCTGTATGTGCCAAGCCAGTAGAGTTGGAAATTCTGGGTTTTAATTTAATTTGCAGCATCTTTTGGCACCAGTCATAAATTTAGAAACATAAGGTGTGGGCTTCTGTAGAAGGAACATTAATTTAGGCCCTCCCATTCTGATTCTAGCCAGAAAAACAAAATCTGAGGAAGAGATTTTTTAAACTAATAAAAAAGCTCACAGGAGCTGACAAAATGTTAAGTTACCTCAGATGTTCACATCCAGATCTTTCCCTAGAAATAAACTACAACAGTAAGAGGTAAAAGAATGTAGCATCTTTAATTTTCCAGTGTGTTCCACTCACCTGACACTGGGGATCCCCAAACTGGCATTTAAAGTTTAAAACCTTCACCCCCTCTTTGGTCAGCATCAAACCTGTTTGCAGCACACCTGGACACAAAGCCAAGCAAAAGAACTTAAACATTTCTTTCTTTCTTTCAAGAACTCCTTTAAAATAAACAGAGCATTTTGGAGCATTCTGCAAATCAGAAGGCGTTAGGGGCAAGAGTTCTGCAAGCCATAATAATTCCCAAATATCCATAAAGGTGACAAGCAGCCACCAGAGGAGCAGGGCACCACATTTAAAACCCCAAAGTTCTCTGACATCGTGCACCCAACTCTGTTCTTACTCAGGCATTGTAAAAAAGGCCCCAAAAAGCAGAAGCTGAAGATGTGGGGTGGGAACCCAACTCTTTAGAGGTCTGAGATCTCTTCAGTGCCAACAGCAGCCCTTGGCATTAAGTGACACCTGTGAGCACCACCTGCCTTTTCCAAAACAGCCTCTGTATAAAGATCTGGAGAAAATGGACATTGTAGTATGTAGGAGTGAGCAGTACTGCAGGACTGAAGTATATGTTCTGCCCTGAACTGCAAATAAATCTATTTTATTTAAAAATATTTAATAAAATCGTGGTGTTTTAAGGAAATGAGGCCAAAGTACTCTCCCAAAGAGCTGTGGGGCTTAACACTGCATGAAAAATGAGCTGCTGCTAGGTTGTTTTTTTAAATCAAATACCATCTGGAATTGAGAAGCAGCCTCTGACCATGGAAGTAGCCTGGATAGGGGCTTACCTTGGTTTTCAGGTGCTCACTCACCTACATAGGCTGCTCCTTCTTGTCTCAAGCTGTCCACGACGTGCTGGAGGATTGCACTCCTGATTTGCTCCAGGAGAGCTTCTGGAACCTGACAACCAGAGGAAAGCCATGAGGCAGGGCTGGCATCTTCTCAGGAGGTGCCTGAGGTGTTTGCTGTTGTCCCACCCCAAGCTCTGCTCCCTCCCTTGGGCTGCTGCTGCTGCCTGAAGGGTGGAATTTTCTCAGGGTCTGGGGTGTCAGGATGACCCCAAGAGTGTAGATGTCCTCATTTCCCAGCCCGTGCAGCCAAAGAAGTCTGAATGTGTAGGATCAGCTTCTCATGGTTGTTTATTTTTCCTTATCTATAATATCCTTTCTCTGACCTGCTGAGCTTTGCCTGGCAAGGAGGCCATGGCATTCTGCCTGCTGCCTCAGGCAGAATTTACATTATATATTCAAAATTATGTGTACTATATTTACAATACTGTGCCAATATCTATCATTTATGTTGGACAGTGAGTCTCTACCTTAAACCAATAGAAAAGTGTCACCATCACAGCAAGACATGGAGGGCAAGAAGAAGGAGAAGAAGGTCAGGACACGCCCAAATCCCTCCTTCTTGTACCCCCTGAATTACATTCTAAAAAGCCTAAATTTCTACTTTTCCACCTTGTGTTAGTTCAAATATCACACTACTCAAACCCCTGTGGTTTGTAACTCCTCATACAGAGTTGGCAGCTTTTTCCACGGGCTAAAATCGAAGCCACAGGTGGTTTTGACTTTGTGCCAGGGTCTCTGAGCCCCTGCCAGGGTCTGGAGCAGCCAGAGGGATGTGCTGGGCTCCCACAGGATCTCACTGCTCTGCCTCCCCAGGGGTTGGGGTGGTTCTGAAGGAGGTCTGGGACTGGAACTCAGCTTGGACACAGTCAGAGTGTTTCTGTCCTTGGAGAAGCACACACTGGAAATGTGGTGGAGCAGCTCATTTGGAGTTGAAGAACCAACAAGGACCCCCAGGTTATGTTCAGGACACAAAGGTCCCAGGCACACAGGGAATTCTGCAGGGATTCCTGACGTGATGAGGTAAAAGAGAGGCTACTCCAGAGGATGAAACCCCAAAGAATGACTATTAAGGGGTGAGCACTCCAGAAGGGCCAGGGGCTGTGCTGAGCAGGGGCTGGGACAGTGTGAAAAATGCAGATTAAATGATTGGCTCTTTGCAAAGATTAAATTGAATACTATATGTGATATGTTGAAAAGTTATTTTGTAGTACTGTATTAATCCTTTTTAAGCATTGTGGTAGATATAGTTTTAGGTTATAACATAATGTTAAAATAGAAACTCTGCAATGTGAGATTTTTTTAACTAACTCAAGAAAGGGATGAGATAATCAAGAAATTCTTTGCACAGAGATAACAGCAACAAGACAACTAGGAGTTAATACCTTCTTATGGGAAAAGAAACATCCTTCCACCTCCTCTCTGTCTTTAAGGAGCCACCAGGGTTAAGGGGAAGAAGTTGACGATAAGCACAGAGCACCCTTTGTTTGAAAAGAATATATGCATCATGTATGGATATATGAATGTGCAACAGGCTGCTGCTTTTAAGGGTTATTCCTTTGTTAGTGAGCCATGCTTTCAAGAGGAAATCATCCCAATGTCTGGAACCCTTTGCTTTTTATTGTCCTAACTCTGATTGTCCGAATTCTTACTGCGCTAATTTTTCTGACTATTTTTATCACTATTTCATTACCATTAAACTTTTTAACTTTTCAGATAAGTGACTGGGGTTTTTCACAGGCAGCAGTAGGGATGGGGCAGCAGCTGCAGGGATGGGGCAGCAGCAGGGATGGGGCAGCAGCTGCAGGGATGGGGCAGGAGCAGCAGGGATGGGGCAGGAGCTGCAGGGATGGGGCAGCTGCAGCAGGGATGGGGCAGGAGCTGCAGGGATGGGGCAGCAGCAGCAGGGATGGGGCAGCAGCTGCAGGGATGGGGCAGCAGCAGCAGGGATGGGGCAGCAGCTGCAGGGATGGGGCAGCTGCAGCAGGGATGGGGCAGCAGCAGGGATGGGGCAGGAGCTGCAGGGATGGGGCAGGAGCAGCAGCAGGGATGGGGCAGCAGCTGCAGGGATGGGGCAGGAGCAGCAGCAGGGATGGGGCAGGAGCTGCAGGGATGGGGCAGGAGCAGCAGGGATGGGGCAGCAGCTGCAGGGATGGGGCAGGAGCAGCTGCAGGGATGGGGCAGCAGCTGCAGGGATGGGGTAGCAGCTGCAGGGATGGGGCAGCAGCTGCAGGGATGGGGCAGCAGCAGCAGGGATGGGGCAGGAGCAGCAGGGATGGGGCAGGAGCAGCAGGGATGGGGCAGCAGCTGCAGGGATGGGGCAGGAGCAGCAGGGATGGGGCAGCAGCTGCAGGGATGGGGCAGCAGCTGAAGGAAGGGGCAGGAGCTGCAGGGATGGGGCAGCAGCTGCAGGGATGGGGCAGCAGCTGCAGGGATGGGGCAGCAGCTGCAGGGATGGGGCAGCAGCTGCAGGGATGGGGCAGCAGCTGCAGGGATGGGGCAGCAGCTGCAGGGATGGGGCAGCAGCTGCAGGGATGGGGCAGCAGCAGGAGCAGGGATGGGGCAGCAGCAGCAGGGATGGGGCAGCAGCAGCTGAAGGAAGGGGCAGGAGCTGCAGGGATGGGGCAGGAGCTGCAGGGATGGGGCAGGAGCTGCAGGGATGGGGCAGCAGCAGCAGGGATGGGGCAGCAGCAGGGATGGGGCAGGAGCTGCAGGGATGGGGCAGCAGCAGGGGCTGTACCTGGGGCACGGGGCACAAAGCTCCCATCCCTGCCGTGGTGGGGCCCTGCTCCCCATCCAGCAGCCGCTTGTGGGGCTGAGCTGGGGGCATGGAAGCCACGGTGACACCATCAGTGAAGCAGGAGCACTGAGGGGAGAGACACAGACACAGCGGTGACAACACCCTGGGCACAGGGTGAGGCTCAGTTCTGCTGGAAAACGTAGAAATTGCAGAAGCCCAGACTGCAAAGGATATTAAATCCCACCCAGTGCCACCCCTGCCATGGCAGGGGCACCTCCCACTGCCCCAGGCTGCTCCAGCCCCAGTGTCCAGCCTGGCCTTGGGCACTGCCAGGGATCCAGTGGCAGCCACAGCTGCTCTGGGCACCCTCTGCCCTTTATGCTCTGAGTAAAGAATTTCTCAGAATCCATTTAGATCCAATAGGATCCATTTATTCTGCTACAAGCCCATTGACCTGAAGGATTAATTGTTTCTTTCTCACGTTTAAATTAGCAAGAGTAAATGGTGGCTCTCATTACAATCCCCTTTTCATAAATCAGATTTTGAGTCACATGGAAATAAGCCTGTCCTCTGGCATGTGAGTAGCCTAAAAGAGGCATTAAATATTAGCACAAAGTTACAGATGTAACAAGAATTACCAAGGCAGATTCCATAAAAACATGTTTTGGGTTACTTTAGGGGAAAAACCCCCACATTTTCCCCCCTAAAATAACCACTGTAATGTCATTATTAATGTAGAAGAAAAATCTACTGACAACATGCATTGGTTAGCATGACACAGGGGGATACATTTCTCAAGGTGCAAATAAAACAAACAAACAAAAATTTAAACAATAAACTTGTGTTTTTATACAGAAGCCCAGCAATAAAGCCAAAGTATACAAGCACAACATCACACCATCAATACCTACAGAAAGTTCTTCCCCTTGAAGCAGTTCTTCAATAACAACCATCTCTCCAAACATTCTGTCCTGTAAAAGACACAACAAAACAAAAGAAATCCCCAGTGAGCAGATATGAATCCACTGCCTAAATCCTCTCTTCATTTTCTTTTAACAAAAAAACCAATGTGTATGAGAAGTGCCAGCTTGCTTGGAGGCCAGTGGGGAAAGCCAACGGAATTTCATTTGGACATAAGGAGGCAACACTGAAATATTCCTTATCAGGCTTGGGAGACAAGGAAAAATTACAATTTGAAGGGGCAGAGAAGTGGCACCTGAGGCTGGAACAGAAGTTCAGTCACAAAATCTCCCAGCTCTGCCTGGGGGACACGGGTGGAATCTGAGACCCAGGGAAACTCTTGAGTGGAATGAACAATTTCTCCCAAAAATTCTTGCCCCCTGTAGCAGGAATTACAAACTCCCAGAGTACAGAGCACCAAGATTTGGACTGGCAGGGATTAATTAAGGATTTTTCCACCTGCATAATCTCCTGGACAGCTCTGCAGGCCTCCTCCTTGCTGGCTGCAATGGTCACTTCTTTCCTGGCCGCTGGCCCCCGCGCCCGCACCACCCGTGCAGGGAAATCTGTGCTTTAAGGGAAGCAGAGTGGGGGTCAGACATCCCTGCTGCATCCAGGGAATCCAGGGAAGGCACCACTCTGCTCCTGGATGCCCCCCACACTCCCACTGTACCTCCAGAGTTTCCCCACTTACTCTGAAACACAAACTGAATCCAGAAGTTAAAAAAGAACAAAGCGTCACCCTGGAAATGAATGGATTTTAACTTTACCCACTCACCCTCTGGCTTGTGAACAGCCAAATAAAACATTTTTTGAAGGGCTAAATTTCCTTTTTCCTGAAAGAACACTTCACTCTCCTTTCCACACTGTGATTTCTGTTAGGTTAAACCTCAACCCAGTTTATACCAGCCAGGCTCCCACCCCTTCTCCCCATCTCGCTGTGCACACCTGGGACAGTTTTCCCTTTGGAGCCCTGCACTTGCTGACAGAGAAGGTGTCGGCCTTGTCTCTGTGTGGCAGCAACATAAACTGGGTGTTCTTACAGAGCAAAACCAGTGAAAAAGTCGGTTTTATTCCCAACCTTTATAAAAAAGGTTTTTATTAAAAAAAACCCCCACAGGTTCCATGAGTTTATCCCACATGGAGCACTTGGCAGCAAGGACAGGGAGTCTGGGAACACAACCTACAGGCAAGGAAATGGGACTGTTCTCCTTTAGTTATGGATAGCTGACCAAAACCTTCCAAATCATCCTCAGAGAGTGTTTTGCTGGGATCTGTCTGGGTAGAAATGATTCTTAGCCCTTAACTAACTGAAAGATTCGTTGAAATATTTTCATTATTACAATTTTTTGTCTATAAATGACTTATTGAGTATCCTGAAGGAGCAGATGGAAAAGAAGAGCCGGGAATTCAGAACAGAAAAATCAACCTGCTGCAGCTCACAGAATTGTGAAATCACAAAAGGGTTGGATTGGAGAGACCCCAAATCCCACCCAGTGCTACCCCTGCCATGGCAGGGACCCCTCCCACTGTCCCAGGCTGCTCCAACCCCAGTGTCCAGCCTGGCCTTGGGCACTGCCAGGGATCCAGGGGAATCTGGGAATTCCATCCCAGCCCTGCCCACCCTGCCAGGGAACAATTCCCAGTTCCCAATCTCCCACCCAGCCCTGCCCTCTGGCACTGGGAGCCATTCCCTGGCTCCTGTCCCTCCATCCCTGTCCCCAGTCCCTCTGCAGCTCTCCTGGAGCCCCTTCAGGCCCTGGCAGGGCTCTGAGCTCTCCCTGGAGCCTTCTCCAGGATGAAAACCTGTGTCTCACATTGTGCCCAGTCCCATACAAGTTTTCTTCTGCCTGCAGGCCACAAACCAGCTCTTTGGGTTAGGAATTTGTTCTGGTTAGTTCCTAACCAGAAGGGCAAGAGCCCAGGAGCTCCCCAGCCCCGTGTGAAGCTCAGGTGAGGTGCAGAGGAGCAGGTACCTGGTGATGAACCTGCAGGCCTCCTGGGGGGTGCTGAAGGCTCTCCAGCGCGCCGTGGCGATCCCGTGGCGCTCCAGGAAGGCTTTGCTGGATCTGCTGTCCGAGGCCAGCTGGGCTGCCCTGGCCCAGGGCCCAAAGCACCGAACTCCTGCTGCCCTCAGGTCATCCACGATCCCTGAGCCACAGGAACAGCACAAGCACCAAGGGGGCTCTTTGGGAGAGATTCCCTTCATCCCTGTGGTACTCCTCCCTTTGTCTCAGGTAATTCATTCACCCTCCAAATGAGGTTCTGAATATCCACTGACCCTTCTCAGCCTGTGGTTTTAGGGCTCTTTAGCTCTGTGCTTTATTGAGCACTCCCATGGTTACCCCCCCATTTTAAAGCAGAATTCAACCTAATTATATTCTTTGATATTATTATGTTATGTTCATTTATTATATTATGATATTATCATACAATTTATTTATTTTTTTCTGTCAAATTAGGTTTATTGAATTATTTTATTAACTTACCAGCTGCCAAAAGAGCTTCTGGGCCGACTACCACAAGTCCAATGTTGTGATCTTTGCAGAACTGGGTAACAATAGTGTGATTGCTCACTAATACAGCTGGAAAGGAAAAATAATTAACTGATGGCTGTAAAGCCTAAATAAGGGACAGGAGATGAGAATGTTTTTTTTCCATCCTCCTAAGAGTATGATTAAAATAATGAAGCAGCCCACTAAGGGCAAAGTAGAAAACCAATGTAATAATAGCAGAGTCCAAAAGGACCTGGGAACAGCTCCAATTTGCACAATTTACTGTTTTTAATACATACCTGCTAACTGATTAAATCTCTTTTACTTGCCATGTGTAATGAAGATATATTTTTAAAAGCTGCTTATCACAACAATAACAATTCAACCACAAAAAAAACCTGCTTATCATAACAATAACAATTTTAACAATAACATTTTTTTTAATTTGAAAAATAAAACTTTAGATTGGGAAAGAAACTCAATTTCAACAGCTGAGTAAAGATTCACTTAAAGCATTGGATAGTGCAGCTAAATTTTGCTGAGCAGCCTGGGCAGACACAGAGGTGTTTCTGTTCAGATTTAAGAGCTTTGAGCTTCTGGGTTGAGTTTCACTGGAATTGGTCACAGAATTCAAACATGGAAGAGATGAGGTGTAGAAATGCAGTAGCCTCGCTAGCTTAGGCAGCAAGGCTAAAAACAAACAGGGCAGGGTGTTCTAGGAGGCAGCTCTGAAATTCAGAAACAAAGCACAAAATGAAGGAGGAATCTGTGCCCTCAATCATCTGTGGCACCAGTAAAAGACAGCAACTGGTACCTGCCCAGCTGTCTCGGGGTCAGCCTGTTGGGACCCCAGGAGTGTCAAAGTCCTCGTTTCCCAGCTCATGTGGCCAAAGGAGGAGTCTGAAATGTGTAGGGTTGAGTTCTCAAGGTTATTTTTCCTTATCTGTACCATTCTTTCTCTGACCTGCTGAGGTCTGTCTAGAAAGGAAGCCATGGCCATCTGCCTCTCGCCTCAGGCGGAGGTTACATTATATATTCAAAATTACTGTACTATATTTACAATATTGTGCCAATACTGATCATTTATGTTGGACAGTGAGTCTCTACCTTAAACCAATAGAGAAGTGCCACCATCACACCAAGACATTGAGGGCAAGAAGAAGGAGAAGAAGGTCAGGACATGCCCAAATTCCTCCATCTCGACCCCCTGAATTACATTCTAAAAACCCCAAATTTCTACTTTTCCACCCTGTGTTAATCCAAATATCACACTGCTCAAACCCTTGTGGCTTATAATTCCTCATATAAACTTGGCAACCTTTTCCATGGGCTAAAATTGAAGCCACAAGTATTTTTGACTTCTTGCCAGGGTCTGCAAGCCCCGTGCCAGGGTCTGGAGCAGCCAGGGCAGCCAGAGGGATGTGCTGGACTCCGACACAGCTGGTTTGTCCCAGCTGCTGCAGTGCCGATTGCTTGCACTGGGATTTCACCCCCTTCTTTTTACCTGAATTGGAGATTTTCCCGTTGTCAGCTGTGCCTGCGTTTCCTGGAGCCACAAAGACGTGTTTGACGTGTGGGGACTGGGCCAACTTCCAGGCCAGGGCGTGCTCCCTGCCCCCGCTGCCGATCACCAGCACCCGCTCAGCCATGGCCCTGCGGGAAAGCAGCACCAGTGGCTCACCAGAGAGCCCAGACACAGACATCCCACCCACTGCTGCAGGTTTCAGGTGATTTTAACCCCGTTTGTGGCACAAAGGTGCTCGTAGCCACGGGACACGGTGGCTGTGCCAGCAGTGCCACTGGATGGACACAGAGTCACAGAATCCCAGAATCCCAGAATCCCAGAATCACAGAATCACAGAATCCCAGAATCGCAGAATCATGAGGCTGGAAGAGACCTCTAACATCATCAAGTCCAACCCATGCCCTAACACCTCATCCAGACTATAACACCAAGTGCCATGTCCAGTCTTTTTTTAAACACACCCAGAGATTTTGATTCCACCACCTCCCTGGGAAGACAATCCCAGTGCTTTATTATTCCTTCAGAGAAAATTTTTTCCTAATATCCAACCTGCACCTTCCCTGCCGTAGCTGAGGCTGTGTCCTCTTGTTCTGTCAGTGCTGCCTGGGGGCAGAGACCGACCCCACCTGTCTGCAGCCTCCCTTCAGGAGCTGTGGAGGGCAATAAGGGCACCTCTGAGCCTCCTCTTCTCCAGCTGAACAGCCCCAGCTCCTTCAAACATCGGTCACATCAGTCACATCTGGTTGAAATACACACAACAAATGCACTGGGAATTGTCCCCACTTGTTCCAGCAGAGTCAAGATTTCATCTCTTAAGCACCCACAGATATGAAATAATTGAGTAAGTTTCATCAGGTCCTTTGTACAACTGCACAGGACAGGAATAAAAGTGTCATACAAATGCTCTAAAAGTATGTTTTAATATATTTTATAAGTTATATATGTATTTATTTCTGAACAAAAATAATCTATATCTAATAAACAAGTGATAATAAAATATATAAGACAGAACTAAGCAATGAATATCTATATAATGAATAACTATATAATAAATAGATGTGGAAAAATAAAAATGTAATTGTTCATCTTCTTTTCATATTTAATATAAACATATTTCAGTCTGAATGCTGTGATTGGTCTAGAAGCTTTTAAGAGTGCAATCATGCTTGGCAATAAATGGAAAAGGCAGATTTTAGGACAGATTTTATCCACGGGCAATTGCTTGGAGGACACTTCAGCAGAGCAGCACATCCAATAAAAGACAACTGTTCATCTCACTGGCACACTGACATTTCAAGCAGTTCCTCAGCAATATTTTGTGGCAGATTAGTTTGGATTTATTTCAGAAATGTTATCATAGGTCACATCTGCAAACTTAATTTCTCCCTATATGCTGCATGTGGACAAATGTCAGAGAGGAAAATGCATCTCCGAATGTGACCTTTAAGGGGGGTGCTAATGGAGAAACCAGTCCTCAGCCAGGAGAGAGATCATAAATTAAAGGTACCACAGACACCAGCAAGTGCCGCTGTCTTCTCCCGAGGAATCACAGCCCCTGGGTTTAATTCATTGTGCAACTTCCAAAGGCAAGCGGGAACTAAATGGTGACACTGAGAATATTCCAGGCAAGATGTTCATAGAGCTGTGGTACAGCTAGAATTGTGCTTGCAGCTCCTGAGACAGGATTTCACTGCCTTAGCTCACAAAAAAAATCCAGTTTAACTCTCTCTGTTTCATCGCTCTTGAATTGCCCAAGTACAAAGTCAGGAATTCTCAGAGCCCAGCTCCGGGAACTGCAGAATTTTGGGGGTTATTTGCTTTTAAATTTCAGCTATTGTGCTCTAGGAGTAGAAACACAGAACACATGCTTCATGCTCTACCAGGGACAGACTGATTTCCTTGCAAAAGACTTTTTTTAGCCTTTTTGTTGGGTAACAATCCAGAGTGTCAGGCTTTGTCCTTCCTTTTGTCACTGCCTGAGAAATAATCCCTGGAAGTGGCTGTGAATATGAAGATGAGTTACAACTGTTCTGTCTCTAACAAGGGCACCAATGCTCTCTGAGAGGCTCCAGTATGGTACAACAGTTATCAATAAAAAGGAAAGAGGTTTTAAAAGCAATTTCCCCCCCCCCCCCCCCCCCCCCCCGCCCATAATCTCAGAATTCTGTGAAGTTTCTAAAGCAGAATGAATTAAAGTTCCCAACTGGGAAGAGTGAGCAGTGCCTCCAGCCCTTTGGGGAAAATTCACTTTCCCATTCCACCTCCCAGGGAGGACACTAAGGATGTTCTTCGCAAAGCCAAGCAAAAGTGTGCTGGAAGAGAGGAAATTTGGTGAGTGAGCTGGACCAGGAGGGAAGGCTGGAGAGAGGGACAGAGCTGCTGGAGAAAAAGAGAACTTCAAGGACTCCTGGTGCTGGAAGAAAGACTGGAGAGAGACGTCTCAGTGGAATTCTTTTCCCTTACCGTGTCAGACCCTGCTGTTGGCCCACACAAAAGGAGTCCTCCAGAAGGATCTTCCTCCAGCTCCTGCTTCAGCTCCAAATGATTTCTGATCTCCTAAAGCACAGCATAAGAGGTGGAAGAGGCAGCCAGACCTGCAGCTGCCCTGTCCCCCTTGATCCTCCACCGTCGGAGGATCCCCAGCAGCATCCCCTCGGTGCCTCCCACCCTTCAAGTCCTCCCTGTCCTCACCACTGTGGACACTCCTCTCTCTCTCCATCCTCCTTGTTTAAGGTCACAAACAGCTCCTCCCACCAGCCTGTCTGACCATGGAAATAGGATTCAGCCCTAGAGAAAATGCCCCAGTGACAAAGAGTCTCAAAGCTAAGCTCAGCAGCTCCCATGCAAGAACAACTGTATATCCCCTACCAGGGGAAGGATCTCAGAGAAGCAGACAAAAAACTATGTTAGAAAAAGCTTACCAATTTTGTCACTTGTTGTTCTCATCTTTTTGAACTTTTAAATTTGTTTCCTGTGCTCTTCTTTATTTTGGGCACACTGAAGCAAAGCTGAGCAGCATCAGGGAAAATCCAACAGCTGGGTCCACCAAGGCTTCAGAAGGGTGTGGAACTCCCGGAGGACTTGCACGCTTCAGCCGTGCACAAAAGCTCCTCTCCTTTCCGAGGCTGCACAGCAGCACACGGGGAGTAAAATCAGAGTTCCTCCTGATTTCCTACACTCGCCCTCCATCATTTATCCAGCACCTTCTCCAAGTGCAGGGAGTGAGGGGACACAGATCAAGTGTGGCTCTGGATAATCTGTTTTCTCTCCAAATTTTCCACTCCTGGCCCAGCTCTGAAGTGCCGAGCTGCAGGTGGGAGCACACCTGATGTCCCCCAGTGTTGCAGCATTTCTGAGAGAGAGAGGCCATGATTTATGTCTGGAATGAGATTTGAGCTACTCCAGTCTGGGCCTCAGATCGGGCCTTGTGAGGCCTTCCAGCCTGTGACGCAGTGAGAAATTAAGAGTTTGTGGCACAGTTAGAAATTAAGAGTTTGTGGCACAGTTAGAAATTCTATTAAGGTGTGATGTGAAGAGCTGGGCTGTCTGGGTGTGAAGTAGTATAGGTTTATAATGAGAAGTTTAGTCCACCTTAAGACAAAGACAAACAATGTTAGCTTGCCAATGAGAGTGCCTTTGTAAACTGTAAACTATATAGAAGTGTAGGTAAAGTGCCATCTTCTCACTAATAAACGGAGAACGTTTAATTAACCATATTGGTTTGACGTGTGTTTGTCCTGTCCAGCTTTCCTGTTTTATGAGGAGCCTGGCTTTGCCCCAGGCCTCTCCTGTGGGCTGGAGCCCCAGGGGGCAGCTCCACCGTGAACAATTCCTTTTCCCATTGCAGGAGTCTCATTTGGTGTGGAAAATACAGAAAGAAAGGAGATTTCCTGCCTTCCCCTCTCTCAGGGCTGCAGAAGTCCTCAAACTTCCCTCCTGCTGCTCCCACAGAGAGAATGCTGGCCTAGGGTCTCTGCTGTTGGATTTTGGGCTCGGGAGGAGGGAGACACGTGGTTGTCCCTGTGGACACAAGAAATGGGCCAACATCCAGTCCCAAATATTCATGTGGCATTTGTAATTCAGTGATTCCGTTTTAGTTTTGCAAAGCAGGGAAGAGGAGGAGAGGGCCCAGGAAAGGAACAATCCTTCTATACCCCCTGACAGGAGGGGACAGCCGGGGGGTCGGGCTCTGCTCCAGGGAACAGGGACAGGAGGAGAGGGAACGGCCTCAGGCTGGGCCAGGGCAGGCTCAGCTGGGACAGCAGCAGCAATTTCCCCATGGAAAGGGGGCTCAGGCCCTGGCAGGGGCTGCCCAGGGAGCTTTGGAGTGCCCACCCCTGCAGGTGTCCCCTGGAGGTGGCACTGAGTGCTCTGGGCTGGGGACAAGGTGGGCATGGGGCCCAGCTGGGACTCCCTGGGCTGGGAGGGCTTTTCCAGCCCCAGGGATTTTGGGGTTCTGTGAGAGCTCTCCCAGCAGAAAGAAAAGCCAATCCCGGAGAAAGGCCCTGCCCTGGAGCAGCAGAGGAGCAGCCCCGAGGCTGGAGGAGCCAGGAGCGGCTCCAGGCACGGCTGCTCAGCCCTGAGCCCTGTGGGGCTGCCCAGCAGCAGCAGCAGCAGCAGCAGCAGCAGCAGCAGCAGAGCCCCAGAGCTGCGCTGCTGCTGCGCTGCTGCTGCGCTGCTTTGGGCTCTGTGGCTGCACAGCCCCGTGCAGCTGCTGCCGCAGGGATGTGTCAGGAGCAGCACAGAGCTGCTGCTGCTGCCTCAGCCGGGGCTGCAGCGGGGGAACCCCTCCCGCCCGGCCCAGGGCTGCTGGAGGCAGGCAGGGCTGCAGGAACAGCCCCGGCCCGGCTCCCCGGCCACGGGCAGCGGCAGAGCGGGGCTCCGCTGCCTTCGCTGTGCTGCCTGCACAGCCCTGCTGCAAAGGGCTGCCCGGCACAGCTCTCTGCCAGCCGGGCTCAGCCTGCGCCTCCCGTTTGCCCGCAGAGAGCAGCGACAGCCCTGCCCCGCCGGCCCGGCCGGGAACTCTCCCGCTGCCGCTGGGGCTGAGCCCGCGCTGCCCGCGGGGCGCTCCGGGGCTCGGGCTGGGACAGCGCATCGGCACCTCGGAGAGAAGGACACGGAATCTGGGCACTCTGCTCTGGGGCCTGACCGACGGTGTTAGCAAACACACAGATTCTTCAATAGCGGGAACAGCGTGGGGGCGTTATGATGCATTGTGGTTACAACATATGGTACATTTATGTTTTTATTGCATAGACTGTAATATAAATATACAATATGTAATAGCAATAAATTATTTCTATGTTTTATTTATTTCTTCAATTTTCTCTTCACTTTCCTATTCTTATTCTTCTTATGGTTTATCTTCTTCCTACACTTTACTATTCTTCTTGTTTGCTACTTCTATGTATTTTTATATTCTTATTCCTATTCCTATTCTTCTTCTTCTACATACTTTAAAACTCTTATTCCTATTCCTATTCTTTTTCTTCTTCTACATATGTAAAAATTCTTATTCCTATTATTCTTCTTCTACATATTTTGAAATTCTTACTCCTATTCCTAGTACTCTTCTTCTTCTAAGTATTTCTAAATTCTTATTACTATACTTCTTCTATCTATTCTTAAATCAACATTCTATGTCTTGTCTTTTTAGTCTTCATCTTTGTCTTCTTCCTCTTTGTTGTCTTCTTCATCTTCTTCATCCTATTTGTCGTCATCTTCTTCACTGTCTTCATCTTTGTCTTCTTCCTCTTTGTTGTCTTCTTCATCTTCTTCATCCTATTTGTCACCATCTTCTTCACTGTCTTCATCTTTGTCTTCTTCCTCTTTGTTGTCTTCTTCATCTTCTTCATCCTATTTGTCGTCATCTTCTTCACTGTCTTCATCATCTTCATCTGCTGAGTCGTCGGTGTCCTCTTTTTCTGTGTCTTTGTCTTCATCTTCTTTGTCTTTGTCTTCTTTGCCGTTGTCCCGGAGGGGTTTGTGCTGAGAGTCTGTTCCAGGAGCCTCTGCTTTGTGCCCAAGAAATGGTTGTTGCACCTTCCAGCCCGGGGCCGGGTGTGTGCGGGGCAGGGATGGGGGAGCTTTGGGCTCTTTGGGTGGGCATTTTCCAAGCCTCACTGCCCAGGTCTTCATGGCTCTGCGTGCTTGGGCTTTGCTTGGCTTGCTTGGTTTGCCTGGCCCATCCAAAGGCTTTTCTCTTCCCTGGCTTGGAGGAGCTGCAGCAGCAATCTCTGAGCCCCTCGAGCCGAACCGAAGAGCTGCTGCTCTGACACAGAGGAGCGGGACTGGCAGGAGCGGTCATCTTCATGTTCTTCCTGTTCTTAACCTTCCTTCTCTTCATGCTCTTCACCCTTTTCCGTGCCCGTTTTACTCCTCGGTGCGTGGCCTGAGGCAGGGACAGCGGAACAGCCCCCGCAGCGCCCGTAGCGCCCGCCTGAAGCGGGAGGGACGTTTCCTGGGGGCAGCCGGCTGCCCGCGGAGGGCCTGGGCTCCCAGCCGGGCAGGCCAGGGGCTGGGGGGGCTGTGCGGGGCAGGCGCCGGCCCTTGGCTGCACGGCTCCTGTGCCGGGCACTCAGCCCAGGCCTCCCGAGGGACGGGCACTGGGAGCCCCTCTGCCACTAAAACTTTCCTTTTCTGGTCTTTGCCGTCTTCTGGGGGCAGCTCCAGGAGGCTCACATCGTCCCACTCATCGTCCTCGGGGCACAGGGGCTTGGCCAAGATGACGTGCTGGGGCCAGTTCTCCTGCATGAGCCCCGTGTCGCTGTCGTCTTCCCAGCTGGAGAGTCCTGAGGGTCTGCTGCCATTCCCTCTGGACACCTTCTGGCCAAGGTGCTCTTCCCAGTCCGAAACTTCTTCGCAGCTGATGACATCTCCTCCGCACAGCACTTGCTCAGGGTATTCTTCCCAGTCCGAGGGGCCTTGGGAGCTGCTGACTTCTCCCTGGGACAGGTCTTGCTCCAAATATTTTTCCCAGTCAAAGAGTTGGTGATAACTCATGACTACACCATAGGGCAGATCTTCCTCTGTGTATTGTTCATAGTAGGACGCTTCCTGGGACAGCTCTGGGTCTCCAACCAGGAAAGGCGCCAGGTCATCCAAGTATTGCCAGAATTTCATTTCATCATCGTCATCGTCATCTGTCCTCTCCTGCACTGCCAGCCCTGACCCCGCTGCTGCCTCCTCAGCAGCTCCGGACGGGGCAGCAGCTGCCGGCTCAGCCTCCGTGGGACTGCCGGGGAGAGGAGAGGCGCTGGGCAGGGCAGGGGCTGCCTCTGCTGCCACCTCTGTGCCCACGGGGCTGGCAGAGCTGGGCCCCTCTGGGGGAGAAGGCTGGGTGTCCCCCTCCTTCACTGGGCCCACAGGCTTCTCCCCAGAGCTGGAGCTCACATTGTCCTCCTCCTGGGACAGCTCTTGGATGAGCGAGACTGTCCCCTGGGACAGCTCTGGCTCCACTTCTCCTTCCTCTTCCTCACTGTTGGATGACCAGTCGCTGTCCGGAGCCAAGGCCTCCAGGCTCCAGTGCTGTGACAGCACTGGCCCTGCCAGCGCCAACACTGCCCACTCCGGCTCTTCCCAGGGGGCCTGGGCTCCCAGCGGGGCAGATGAGGGGCTGGGGGTTCTGTGTGGGGCAGGAACCGGGCTCTCCTCCTCACTATCAGAATTCCGGTCGCTGTCCGGAGCCAAGGCCTCCAGGCTCCAGTGCTGTGACTGCACTGGCCCTGCCAGCGCCAACACTGCCCACCCTGGCTCCTCCTCCTCCTCAGCAGCTCCAGCCGGGGCAGCAGCTGCCGGCTCGGCCTCCGTGGGACTCTGTGGGGCAGGAGAGGCGCTGGTTAGGGCAGGCACTGCCTCTGCTGCCACCTCTGTGCCCACGGGGCTGGCAGAGCTGGGCCCCTCTGGGGGACAAGGCTGAGGCTCCTCGTCCCTCACTGGGCACAAGGGTCTGTCCCAGATCTCTGAGCTGATGTTGTGTCCCCATCGGGACAGCTCCTGCCTGCTCACATCTTCCTCCCTTTGGGACAGCTTTCGCTCCCTCACATCGTCCCACCGGGGCAGCTCTTGGGCTGCAGCGTCTGCTCCTTGGCACAGCTCCCTGCCACTGCTGTCTCTGACTTGGGACAATTCCAGCTCTCTCCTGTCTTCCCATTGGGACATGTGGCAGTGCACACCTTGTCCCCATGCTGAGAGGTCTTGGTACCTCTCACCTTCCCTCTGGGAACGCTCCTGGGCATCATCCCATTGGGAATCCTCTGGGACACTCAGATCTCTCTGCAGGGACAGCCCTCGTGGCATCTCCCATCTTCTCCCCATCCCATCTCCTGCCACCCAGTCACATCTATTTCCCACTGGGAAATCTCTTGGGTTGTCACTCGTTCTTCCCTCTCCCGCCCCTCTTGGTACATCTCACTGTCCTCCTCCCACTGGGACAGCTCCTGAGCTCTGATAGTTTCTTCCCCTTCACAGAGCTCTTGGTGTGTCCCACCTCTGTACTGGGAAACCTCCCAAACTCTCACATGTACCTGGCCTTGGTACAGCTCTTGGCTGCTCCTCGTTCCCTGCCCGGACATTTCTTGGGCTCCTGGAACATCTCTCTGGTTGGTCTCTTCCACATCTTCCCTCCGGGAAAGCTTTTGGCCCATTTTGGCCAAGATCCTCTCCTCCACAGTCTGTGACAGCGACAGGACTGAGCTGCCCACTGCCCCTGACCACGGCTCGCTGGTGGCTTCCAGCCAGCTGGGCAAGGAGCTGTGGGACCGGGAGTTGGAGTTGGCTTTGTCCTTGTCGCTGTCGCTGTCTGTCGCTGTCGGCCGCTATCGCTGTCAGCGTGTGGCACAGACAGAGCCAGGGAGCTGCTTCCTCCTCAGAGAGCGGCTCTCCTGGGAATGAGCACCCCAGGGCTCCGCGCCCCTTGGAGATCCTCAACCCTCACGGAGCTCCCTGATGTCACAAGTGTCTCTGGCCACCACCACGTCCCACATCACAAAGGGCCGTGACACCATGTGCCGTGTCACAAAGGGCCACCCCGGAACCCCAACAGCAGTAGAGCACACAGGAACCTGTTGCAGTTTGTGTTTATTTCATTAAGTTATTGTTAAGTGGTACATTCTGTTGTCTGCCCATGTTTTCACCAAGTTGTTTTTTTTCCCTAAGTTGCACACTCAGTTTAAAGGTGTCCCTCAAGTTATTCCCCTCCCTTTGTCCCAGTCCCTTCCCTGCCTGTCCAGGTAACCCTGCCCCTTTTCCCTGAATGTTCCCTGCCACTCAGCCCCTGGGCCAGCCCCTGATTGAAACCCTCACTTGGAAATCCCCTAATCCAGGATGCCCCATTGGCCCCTGTGCCTTTCCCTCTGCTCCCCCTATCCTGATAGTCCCACAGTGTTGCTGTAATCCCCTCACTCCTGCCCTGAGGATTCCCTGTTGCTTCTCTGTTTGTACCCACCGCCTGACTTGGATCTGAGCAAAACCCCTTGCAAAAGAGGGTGAGGAGCTCTTCTTTATCCTGCTCTCTCCACCTCGAATAAGCTTTCCCTATGGAAGCTCAAGGCAAAGCGGCTCCTCCTTCCTCCTTGGCCTGGTCCCTGCCGTGGCTGTAACAGCGTGCAGGGCAGAGCTCGCAGCTCTCCAGGTTCAGCTGTGGGCAAAGCCCAGTCCCCAGCTGTTCCCCAGTCCCGTCGTGGCTGCCGGAGCGCACAGAGCCAGCCCGGGTTGCGGGGGGCTTGGGCAGGAGCTGGCTGGGAGCATCCCCGGAGCGGTGTCCTGGCGGGCCCGGCTGTGCCCCGAGCCCTGCGAGGCTTTGGCCCCGCTGGCACACGGCAGCCCCAGCCCCGCAGTGCCGAGCCCCGGCTTTGCAGGCTGCGCTGCCCCGGGCACGAGGAATTGGCCGCACGGCCGTGCCGGGGGCTCGTGGGCAGCGGCTCCAGGAGCCGCGGCAGCCCGGGGAGCAGGGGTGTCCCTCAGGGCTGTGCCCGGGCACCGGGGCTCGGCCCTGCCCGCAGCAGCGGCACCCGGGGGCACCGAGCGCGGCCCCGGCGCCCGGGCAGGGCACGGGCAGCTGAGCGGGGCAGGGGCAGCCCCAAGGCCGGGGCCGTGCCCGGGCACCGGGCCGAGCTGGAGAAGCGGCACCGCCAGAGCCTCCTGCGCTGCCGCAGGGCCGGGCCCGGCTGCTGCCCCCGGCCCGGGGCAGTGCCCGAGGCAGCGGCTCCTGCGGCTCTCCCCTCGCCTCTGCGGCGCCACGGGCACAGCGGCCGGGCCGGGGCTCGCTCCCCGCTGCCGGCCGGGCGCTGCCGAGGGCTCCCCGCCCGCCGGGGCCGGGGCCGGGCGCTGAGGGAGCGGCGCCGCCATCGCTGCCGCCCTCAGGGGCTCTGAGGGGAGCGCGGCTCCCGCCAGCCCCGCTCCGCCCGCACGGGCAGCGCAGACCTGGAGCACAAAGACACACGGCGCTGCCATTGTGTCCGAGCCCTTCAAATGCACCCGCACAGCGGCCCCAGGGGCTGCGCTCGGCCGCGGCAGCAGCGCTCCAGGGCCGAGCTCTGCGAGATGTGACACTGAACCCACAGGCTTTAGTCTGTCTGGGAGAAAGAAATGAATGTTTCAGTCTCCTTGGGATAGAAAACCACTTTTGATTGCACTGTTCTGTCATACACTGGTTTGAAGAGACATCATAAATACTAAACTGGTATAATTAGAGGTCCATGTGGGTTAAAAGTCATCAAAAGTTGTAAACACGTATTTAGCAACATCTCTACTAACAGAAGATTCAATAAAAGAAAAAGCTGGGCTGTCAAAAATTTACAGTCTTGTCACTTGTTGCTCTTGTCTTTTACAACGTTTAAATTTGTTTCCTGTGATCTTCTTTAATTTGGGCACACTGAAGCAGAATTGAGCAGCATCAGGGAAAAACCAACAGCTGGGTCCACCAAGGCTTCAGAAGGGTGCGGAACTCCTGGAGGACTCGCACGCTTCAGCCGTGCACAAAAGCTCCTCTCCTTTCTGAGGCTGCACAGCAGCACACGGGGAGTAAAATCAGAGTTCCTCCTGATTTCCTACACTCGCCCTGCATCATTTATCCAGCACCTTCTCCAAGTGCGGGGAGTGAGGGGACACAGATCAAGTGTGGTTCTGGATAATCTGTTTTCTCTCCAAATTCTCCACTCCTGGCCCAGCTCTGAAGTGCCGAGCTGCAGGTGGGAGCACACCTGATGTCCCCCAGTGTTGCAGCATTTCTGAGAGAGCGAGGCCATGATTTATGTCTGGAATGAGATTTGAGCTACTCCAGTCTGGGCCTCAGATCGGGCCTTGTGAGGCCTTCCAGCCTGTGACGCAGTGAGAAATTAAGAGTTTGTGATGCAGTGAGAAATTAAGAGTTTGTGGCACACTTAGAAATTAAGAGTTTATGGCACAGTTAGAAATTAAGAGTTTGTGGCACAGTTAGAAATTAAGAGTTTGTGGCACAGTTAGAAATTCTATTAAGGTGTGATGTGAAGAGCTGGGCTGTCTGGGTGTGAAGTAGTATAGGTTTATAATGAGAAGTTTAGTCCACCTTAAGACAAAGACAAACAATGTTAGCTTGCCAATGAGAGTGCCTTTGTAAACTGTAAACTATATAGAAGTGTAGGTAAAGTGCCATCTTCTCACTAATAAACAGAGAACATTTAATTAATCATATTGGTTTGACGTGTGTTTGTCCTGTCCAGCTTTCCTGTTTTATGAGGAGCCTGGCTTTGCCCCGGGCCTCTCCTATGGGCTGGAGCCCCATGGGGCAGCTCCACCATGAACAATTCCTTTTCCCATTGCAGGAGTCTCCTTTGGTGTGGAAAAGACAGAAAGAAAGGAGATTTCCTGCCTTCCCCTCTCTCATGGGCTGCAGAAGTCCTCAAACTTCCCTCCTGCTGCTCCCACAGAGAGAATGCTGGCCTAGGGACTCTCTGCTGTTGGATTTTGGGCACGGGAGGAGGGAGACACTTGGTTGTCCCTGTGGACACAAGAAATGGGCCAACATCCAGTCCCAAATATTCGTGTGGCATTTGTAATTCAGTGATTCCGTTTTAGTTTTGCAAAGCAGGGAAGAGGAGGAGAGGGCCCAGGAAAGGAATAATCCTTCTATACCCCCTGACAGGAGGGGACAGCCGGGGGGTCGGGCTCTGCTCCAGGGAACAGGGACAGGAGGAGAGGGAACGGCCTCAGGCTGGGCCAGGGCAGGCTCAGCTGGGACAGCAGCAGCAATTTCCCCATGGAAAGGGCGCTCAGGCCCTGGCAGGGGCTGCCCAGGGAGCTTTGGAGTGCCCATCCCTGCAGGTGTCCCCTGGAGGTGGCACTGAGTGCTCTGGGCTGGGGACAAGGTGGGCATGGGGCCCAGCTGGGACTCCCTGGGCTGGGAGGGCTTTTCCAGCCTCAGGGATCCTGGGGTTCTGTGAGAGCTCTCCCAGCAGAAAGAAAAGCCAATCCCGGAGAAAGGCCCTGCCCTGGAGCAGCAGAGGAGCAGCCCCGAGGCTGGAGGAGCCAGGAGCGGCTCCAGGCACGGCTGCTCAGCCCTGAGCCCTGTGGGGCTGCCCAGCAGCAGCAGCAGCAGCAGCAGCAGCAGCAGAGCCCCAGAGCTGCGCTGCTGCTGCGCTGC
Source organism: Taeniopygia guttata (assembly GCF_048771995.1). Lineage (NCBI taxonomy): Eukaryota > Metazoa > Chordata > Aves > Passeriformes > Estrildidae > Taeniopygia > Taeniopygia guttata. Next base: position 114,787,226 of record NC_133024.1, on the reverse strand, counting down.
TGCTGCGCTGCTTTGGGCTCTGTGGCTGCACAGCCCCGTGCAGCTGCTGCCGCAGGGATGTGTCAGGAGCAGCACAGAGCTGCTGCTGCTGCCTCAGCTGGGGCTGCAGCGGGGGAACCCCTCCCGCCCGGCCCAGGGCTGCTGGAGGCAGGCAGGGCTGCAGGAACAGCCCCGGCCCGGCTCCCCGGCCACGGGCAGCGGCAGAGCGGGGCTCCGCTGCCTTCGCTGTGCTGCCTGCACAGCCCTGCTGCAAAGGGCTGCCCGGCACAGCTCTCTGCCAGCCGGGCTCAGCCTGCGCCTCCCGTTTGCCTGCAGAGAGCAGCGACAGCCCTGCCCCGCCGGCCCGGCCGGGAACTCTCCCGCTGCCGCTGGGGCTGAGCCCGCGCTGCCCGCGGGGCGCTCCGGGGCTCGGGCTGGGACAGCGCATCGGCACCTCGGAGAGACAGGACACGGAATCGGGGCACTCTGCTCTGGGGCCTTACCGACGGTGTTAGCAAACACACAGATTCTTCACTAACGGGAACTGCGTGGGGGCGTTATGATGCATTGTGGTTACAACATATGGTTCATTAATGTTTTTATTTCATAACTGTAATAGAAATATACAATATGTAATAGCAATAAATTATTTCTAAGTTTTATTTATTTCTTCAATTTTCTCTTCACTTTCCTATTCTTATTCTTCTTATGGTTTATCTTCTTCCTACACTTTACTATTCTTCTTGTTTGCTACTTCTATGTATTTTTATATTCTTATTCCTATTCCTATTCTTCTTCTTCTACATACTTTAAAACTCTTATTCCTATTCCTATTCTTTTTCTTCTTCTACATATGTAAAAATTCTTATTCCTATTATTCTTCTTCTACATATTTTGAAATTCTTACTCCTATTCCTAGTACTCTTCTTCTTCTAAGTATTTCTAAATTCTTATTACTATACTTCTTCTATCTATTCTTAAATCAACATTCTATGTCTTGTCTTTTTAGTCTTCATCTTTGTCTTCTTCCTCTTTGTTGTCTTCTTCATCTTCTTCATCCTATTTGTCGCCATCTTCTTCACTGTCTTCATCTTTGTCTTCTTCCTCTTTGTTGTCTTCTTCATCTTCTTCATCCTATTTGTCGTCATCTTCTTCACTGTCTTCATCATCTTCATCTGCTGAGTCGTCGGTGTCCTCTTTTTCTGTGTCTTTGTCTTCATCTTCTTTGTCTTGGTCTTCTTTGCCGTTGTCCCGGAGGGGTTTGTGCTGAGAGTCTGTTCCAGGAGCCTCTGCTTTGTGCCCAAGAAATGGCTGCTGCACCTTCCAGCCCGGGGCCGGGTGTGTGCGGGGCAGGGATGGGGGAGCTTTGGGCTCTTTGGGTGGGCATTTTCCAAGCCTCACTGCCCAGGTCTTCATGGCTCTGCCTGGCTGGGTTTTGCTTGGCTTGCTTGGCTTGCCTGGCCCATCCAAAGGCTTTTCTCTGCCCTGGCTTGGAGGAGCTGCAGCAGCAATCTCTGAGCCCTTCGAGCCGAGCCGAAGAGCTGCTGCTCCGACACAGAGGAGCGGGACTGGCAGGAGCGCTCATCTTCATCTTCCTGTTCTTCACCTTCCTTCTCTTCCTCCTCTTCACCCTTTCCCGTGTCCATTTTACTCCTCGGTGCGTGGCCTGAGGCAGGGACAGCGGAACAGCCCCCGCAGCGCCCGCAGCGCCCGCCTGAAGCGGGAGGGACGTTTCCTGGGGGCAGCCGGCTGCCCGCGGAGGGCCTGGGCTCCCAGCCGGGCAGGCCAGGGGCTGGGGGGGCTGTGCGGGGCAGGCGCCGGCCCTTGGCTGCACGGCTCCTGTGCCGGGCACTCAGCCCAGGCCTCCCGAGGGACGGGCACTGGGAGCCCCTCTGCCACAAAAACTTTCCTTTTCTGCTCTTTCTTGTCTTCTGGGGGCAGCTCCAGGAGGCTCACATCGTCCCACTCATCGTCCTCGGGGCACAAGGGCTTGGCCAAGATGACGTGCTGGGGCCAGTTCTCCTGCACGAGCCCCGTGTCGCTGTCGTCGCCCCAGCTGGAGAGTCCTGAGGGTCTGCTGCCATTCCCTCTGGACACCTTTTGGCCAAGGTGTTCTTCCCAGTCTGAAAGTTCTTCACAGCTGATGACATCTCCTCCGCACAGCACTGGCTCAGGGTATTCTTCCCAGTCCGAGGGGCCTTGGGAGCTGCTGACTACACTGTGGGGCAGATCTTCCTCTGTGTATTGTTCATAGTAGGACGCTTCCTGGGACAGCTCTGGGTCTCCAACCAGGAAAGGCGCCAGGTCATCCAAGTATTGCCAGAATTTCATTTCATCATCGTTGTCGTCATCCGTCCTCTCCTGCACTGCCAGCCCTGACCCCGCTGCTGCCTCCTCAGCAGCTCCGGACGGGGCAGCAGCTGCCGGCTCGGCCTCCGTGGGACTGCCGGGGAGAGGAGAGGCGCTGGGCAGGGCAGGGGCTGCCTCTGCTGCCACCTCTGTGCCCACGGGGCTGGCAGAGCTGGGCCCCTCTGGGGGAGAAGGCTGGGTGTCCCCCTCCTTCACTGGGCCCACAGGCTTCTCCCCAGAGCTGGAGCTCACATCGTCCTCCTCCTGGGACAGCTCTTGGATGAGCGAGACTGTCCCCTGGGACAGCTCTGGCTCCACTTCTCCTTCCTCTTCCTCACTGTCGGATGACCAGTCGCTGTCCAGAGCCAAGGCCTCCAGGCTCCAGTGCTGTGACAGCACTGGCCCTTCCAGCGCCAACACTGCCCACTCCGGCTCCTCCCAGGGGGCCTGGGCTCCCAGCGGGGCAGATGAGGGGCTGGGGGTTCTGTGTGGGGCAGGCACCGGGCTCTCCTCCTCACTATCAGAATCCCAGTCGCTGTCCGGAGCCAAGGCCACCAGGCTCCAGTGCTGTGACTGCACTGGCCCTGCCAGCGCCAACACTGCCCACCCTGGCTCCTCCTCCTCCTCAGCAGCTCCAGTCGGGGCAGCAGCTGCCGGCTCGGCCTCCGTGGGACTCTGTGGGGCAGGAGAGGCGCTGGTTAGGGCAGGCACTGCCTCTGCTGCCACCTCTGTGCCCACGGGGCTGGCGGAGCTGGGCCCCTCTGGGGGACAAGGCTGAGGCTCCTCGTCCCTCACTGGGCACAAGGGTCTGTCCCAGATCTCAGAGCTGATGTTGTGTCCCCATCGGGACAGCTCCTGCCTGCTCACATCTTCCTCCCTTTGGGACAGCTTTCGCTCCCTCACATCGTCCCACCGGGGCAGCTCTGGGCTGCAGCGTCTGCTCCTTGGCACAGCTCCCTGCCACTGCTGTCTCTGACTTGGGACAATTCCAGCTCTCTCCTGTCTTCCCATTGGGACATGTGGCAGTGCACACCTTGTCCCCATGCTGAGAGGTCTTGGTACCTCTCACCTTCCCTCTGGGAACGCTCTTGGGCATCATCCCATTGGGAATCCTCTGGGACACTCAGATCTCTCTGCAGGGACAGCCCTCGTGGCATTTCTCGTCTTCTCCCCATCCCATCTCCTGCCACCCACTCACATCTATTTCCCACTGGGAAATCTCTTGGGTTGTCACTCGTTCTTCCCTCTCCCGCCCCTCTTGGTACATCTCACTGTCCTCATCCGCAGGCCCCTCCTCTCGCTGGAGCCCCAGGGGGCAGCTCCACCGTGAACAATTCCTTTTCCCATTGCAGGAGTCTCCTTTGGTGTGGAAAAGACAGAAAGAAAGGAGAATTCCTGCCTTCCCCTCTCTCAGGGCTGCAGAAGTCCTCAAACTTCCCTCCTGCTGCTCCCACAGAGAGAATGCTGGCCTAGGGACTCTGCTGTTGGGTTTTGGGAAGGGAGGAGGGAGACACTTGTTTGTCCCTGTGGACACAAGAAATGGGTGAACATCCTGGTCCAAATATTCATGTGTCATGGATTCATCATGGTTGGAAGAGACCTTCAGGATCATCCAGTGCCACCATCGTCACTCCAAACCGTGTCCTATGAGCTACACCCAGACTCCTCCTGAACACTCCCAGAGACTCAACCACCTCCCTGGGCAGGTCATCCCAAGGCCTGACTGATCCTCCAGGGAATGTTTTTCCAATCACCATTCTGAACCTCCCCTGGTGGAACTTCAGGCCATTTCCTGCCACCCCTTCCCTCCGTCTGGGCAGTGCAGATCGACCCCCAGAGTTTTCTGGGTACCCTGGCAGACCCTGCATGCACTGACCCCATTCACCAGCTCCTTCAGTGCTCTTTCCATGTCCTTCCCAGCCACCTTTCCCAGGGTGAGCCACATTTTCAAGTCAGGCCACGAATGTTCAGCCACAGCTACAGAAACTCAGGGCAGCTTCAGCATCTTCCTCCCTCAGGGCTGTGCTTCCCCAACCAAAACTCTGGGCACCATCTCCACGAGAAGGAAGAATTTTATTGTTTCCCTGGGACATGATTCCCTGGGAATGACCAGGACAGCTCTCTAGACAGTCTCTCTCATGATTTTGGTGAGTTTCTGGATCTTGGACCTTGTTGACATGTCCACGTACTTCTCCCCAATATTGACAATCATGCCACCAAGGATCGATGGATCAGTCTAAGGAAGGAACATTGAACAGAAAGTTGTTTAGCAGGAGTTTGTTACCATTGGATACAAGTTTCAGAGTAGCAAAAAAAAAAAAAAAAGCTTTTTACAGGGCTTTTTTAGAGATCATTTTGCTGTCATTGCATTCTAAAGTGAAGATTTTAGAAACTAAAACATCATCATGTCTACAAGAAAGCACAGAACTATGTAACAAAACAACTAGATTCAATAAAATATTTTTGCTTTTGTAAAAATCAGAGACACAGAAGCTCTGAACATGAACTTATGACAGTTATTTGGAAGTCAAAAATCCAGACCTTAGTCTCCAGCTTCAACACCTCTCCTTTGGCCAAGAACCCATTCAGAACACTTTTCAGTTCAGTGAGGCTGGCATCATCCAAGGGCTGAAAACAAGAACAGAAGAGCAGGAAAATGAATGACTTTAAAATACTCAAATGATATAATGATAATTAATTATATAATAATATATACTCAAATGATATAAATGATACAAATTTTCTCCTCAGGTCCCTTTGAGGACACATTTCCACCAAGAAGAACAGGGATAACCCAAGGACAGCACAGGAACAACAACCACTTTGTGCTCTCCTGATTGCATGAAACATTTTCATGTTAGAAGAAAGAACAGGGGCAGCTCTACGTGCAGACCAGCCTGAATTTTGTCAGCCCCTGGGTTCACACACAGGAAGGAAAACCATGAGCTGCTGAGCTGCAATGGGGTGAAGAGTTTTCATTTTGGAACAGGAACTGCAGGGTATCAGCACTCTCTTTGCAGCAGTTTGTTCAGCTTGGCAGAGGTGAGACACGTCCTCACTGCTCTCACAGCAATTACTTCAATCTCAGAGTGCAGCCTGAACTGGGAGAGGTTTGTCTTTTCTCCCACTGCCTGCTGCCTGGATGCAGAGCTCCCCAGCCCACCTGAGCCGTGGTGACCGTGCACACCACCTCCCCTCGGAAGGCGCTCATGATCTTCCCGAAGGCAGAGACGATGCCCGGGGTGTAACGCAGGCGGCCGTTCTCAGCCAGCAGATCTGCAAAACAGCCACGCACCACTTCAGCTTAACCAGCTTTTTATCTGGAAACTGATAAGCTAACCACTCCTGTGACTCCTTCCCATTTTTCTGGCCAACACATCGCCTCTGGAAACCTCCCTTAGTGCCAATTACCCCATCACAGAGAGGGACTAGTAAGAGAAACTAGCAAACCCCTTCTGCCACCATGACTTCTTTAGGGTAATTTTTGGTTTTTCATTTTATTTGTTACTATTTCTCACCCTGCAAACTCAGTGGGGTAATTATCAGTTACTCTGGACTTTAGTAAAAGGAACAGGGGAGAAAAGGCCAACATTAAGTCTGATCTCAGACTTCAGGGGTTTTGCTCGCTAGGAGAAATTGAACTCCAGAAGTTGCTCTATTCTGGCCCCTCCATTAACTACTTTCCCAGTGAAATTACAGCACACCAGAAAAATTCTCTGTATACAGAGCGGTTTCCACCATGCTGGCAGTGCCAATGCCTCTCTGGCTTCGACACAAAACATTTTCACACCCAAAGGAAGCACTTGCTACTTGTATCAGCCTTAGCAACCTAGTCAGTGAATGTCTCCTCTTTTCAAAACATAGCCACAGAGAAACCTGAATCTCTCTCCCTTGTATTCTCCCCTGCAATACTGCAGGAGCAGGAACAATCTCCTAGATCTCTGTGAAAGGGATCTGAGTTCAGAGTCACAGCCAAGTGCTCCTAAGCACCACCAGAGGCAGATCCCAGCAGCCAGCAGCTGGATGGCACTGCTGGGATGCTCTCCTGAACCCAGAGGTCACTCACTCATCAGGTTGACAGTGATTGGGGACATCTTCTCTCTTGCCAGGGCGTCGTTCACGGCTTTTTGTTTCACTGAGCTCTTGGTGTGAGGGTTCATCACCACACTGGACAGCTTAGGGTCCTTCAGGAGACTCTGAGGGGATACACAAGGATGTGACAAACGCCACGGGTTTTCCTGGCACCACAAAGCCCACCTGGAACAGCCAAGGCAGGCAACAAGGGCATGCCCGGAATGACAACAAAGAGCTCTGGACTGATGGGAAGTGAAATGGCAGCTCCAGCTGGAGAATCAGGGAATGGTTTGGGTAGGAAGGGACCTTAAAGACTGGATGGACAGGGACACCTTCTACTATCCAAGACTGCTCCATGCCCCATCCAACCTATCCTTGGACACTTCCAGGAGTGGAGCAGCCACAGCTTCTCTAGGCACCCTGTGCCAGGGCCTCCCCACCCTCCCAGGGAACAATTCCTTCCCAATATCCCATTTAAACACCAGGGTCACAAGCAGGCAGTGCAAGCTGGAAGTCTCACAGGTCACAGGAGGGTCTCACAGCCCCCTCCCTCCTGAGGAGCAGCAGGGAACCCTCCCCATTCCCACCCCCGGGAGTTCTGGCTGTGGAACACCTTACCCACACCCGGGTCAGCTCCTTCTCCACCTGCTCCAGCTTCTTCTGCTTGCTGGCTGCCGAGTAGAGGGCGGTGGCATAGCGCCCTTCCAGCCCGTACACCTGGATGGGTGGCTGTGGGAGCCAGGGTGGGAACTGAGCGGGGAACCCGGGGAGAGACCCCCTGCCCCTGCCTTGGCCAGCCTGGAGCCACCCTGCGCCCCACCCTCACCGTGCCCACCTCGGCCACCCGCCTGCAGCCCCTCACAGCCCCTCACCCTGTCACCTCGACCAGCCTGGACACCTCCCTTGAGCACCTCGGGGACTCCTCGATATCCTCACGACCTCCACCTCCTCACCTCGACCAGCTTGGAGACCCCTCCTGCTCCCTTCAGGACACCCCCCATCTTTACCAGCTTGGAGACCCCTCCTGGTCCCTTCAGGACACTCCAGCCCCCCATCTTTACCAGCTTGGAGACCCCTCCTGCTCCCTTCAGGACACCCCAGCCCCCCATCTTTACCAGCTTGGAGACCCCTCCCGCTCCCTTCAGGACACCCCCAATCTTTACCTGCTTGGAGACCCCTCCTGCTCCCTTCAGGACACCCCCAGATTAATCTCTACCAGCCTGGAGACCCCTCCCGCTCCCTTCAGGACACCCCAGCCCCTTATCCTCACCCCCTCCCTTTGACAACGCCCCTGCCCCCTCACCTTGACCAGCTTGGTCACCGGTCTGGCCGCCGTCGTACTCAGCTGCCGCACCTGAGGGGGAATAAAGAGGAGAAGGGCGGGGTCGGCGCAGCCCTGGCGGATCGAAGGAAGGGGATGCCGAGGGCGGGAGCCGGCGCTGTTCCCCCCAGAGCCGCCCGGGCCCCGCCGCCCCTCAGTTTCACCTTCAGGACGAGCCCGGCCGCCGCCGCCATCTTGCCCGGCCGCCCCCAGGGTCACTGCGCGCTGCGCAGGCGCGGCGGGGCCACGCCCACCCGGCGCCGTTGGGTGACGCTCGTGCCGCGGGGCACGCTGGGAGTTGTAGTTCCTCCGGGCGGCGCCTGTGCCTGCGCCCCCTGCCGGGACATTGCGTGAGTGCAGTGGTGTCACTGTGTCCCTGTGTCACTTTGTCACCAGTGTCACTGTGCCACCAGTGTCACTGTGTCCCTGTGACAGCGGTGTCACTGTGTCACCTGTGTTACTGTGCCACCAGTGTCACTGTGTCCCTGTGTCACTGTGTCACTGTGTCACTGTGTCACTGTGCCATCAATGTCCCTGTGTCCCTGTGTCCCTGTGTCACTGTGTCCCTGTGACAGCGGTGTCACTGTGTCCCTGTGTCACTGTGTCCCTGTGTCCCTGTGTCACTGTGACAGCGGTGTCACTGTGTCCCTGTGCCACTGTGTCCCTGTGCCAGCGGTGTCATTGTGTCCCTGTGTCACTGTGCCATCAATGTCCCTGTGTCCCTGTGTCACTGTGTCACTGTGTCACTGTGTCACCTGTGTCCCTGTGTCACTGTGTCCCTGTGTCACCTGTGTCACTGTGTCCCTGTGACAGCGGTGTCACTGTGTCCCTGTGTCACTGTGTCCCTGTGTCACTGTGTCACTGTGACAGCAGTGTCACTGTGTCCCTGTGTCCCTGTGACAGCGGTGTCACTGTGTCACCTGTGTCACTGTGTCACCGTGTCCCTGTGTCACTGTGCCACCTGTGTCACTGTGTCATCAATGTCCCTGTGTCCCTGTGCCACCTGTGTCACTGTGTCCCTGTGACAGCAGTGTCACTGTGTCCCTGTGCCACCAGTGTCACTGTGTCACCTGTGTCACTTTGTCACCAGTGTCACTGTGTCCCTGTGCCACTGTGTCACCTTTGTCCCTGTGTCACTGTGTCACTGTGTCCCTGTGTCACTGTGTCCCTGTGTCCCTGTGTCACTGTGTCACTGTGTCACCAGTGTCACTGTGTCACCGTGTCCCTGTGCCACCTGTGTCACTGTGTCCCTGTGACAGCGGTGTCACTGTGTCACCGGTGTCACTGTGTCCCTGTGTCACTGTGTCACTGTGTCCCTGTGTCACTGTGTCCCTGTGCCACCTGTGTCACTGTGTCCCTGTGTCACTGTGTCCCTGTGTCACTGTGTCCCTGTGACAGCGGTGTCACTGTGTCACCTGTGCCACCGGTGTCACTGTGTCCCTGTGTCACTGTGTCCCTGTGTCACTGTGTCCCTGTGACAGCGGTGTCACTGTGCCACCAGTGTCACTGTGTCCCTGTGCCACCTGTGTCACTGTGTCACCTGTGACAGCGGTGTCACTGTGTCCCTGTGTCACTGTGTCCCTGTGACAGCAGTGTCACTGTGCCACCTGTGTCACTGTGTCCCTGTGACAGCAGTGTCACTGTGCCACCTGTGTCACTGTGTCCCTGTGTCACTGTGTCCCTGTGACAGCGGTGTCACCGTGTCCCTGTGTCACTGTGTCCCTGTGTCACTGTGTCCCTGTGACAGCGGTGTCACTGTGTCACTGTGTCCCTGTGACAGCAGTGTCACTGTGTCCCTGTGACAGCGGTGTCACTGTGTCCCTGTGTCACTGTGTCCCTGTGTCACTGTGTCCCTGTGACAGCGGTGTCACTGTGTCACTGTGTCACTGTGACAGCGGTGTCACTGTGTCCCTGTGTCACTGTGTCCCTGTGTCACTGTGTCACTGTGACAGCGGTGTCACTGTGCCACCTGTGTCACTGTGTCCCTGTGACAGCGGTGTCACTGTGTCCCTGTGTCACTGTGCCATCAATGTTCCTGTGTCACCTGTGTCACTGTGCCACCTGTGTCACTGTGCCACCTGTGTCACTGTGCCAGTGTCCCTGTGCCACCTGTGTCCCTGTGTCCCTGTGCCACCAGTGTCCCTGTGCCACCAGTGTCAGTGTGACACCGGTGTCAACTGTGCCACCAGTGTCCCTGTCTCACCAGTGTCACTGTGTCACCAATGTCCCTGTGATGTCCCTGTGCCACCAGTGTCCCCGTGGTGTCCACATTGTCCCTGTGTCCCCAGTGTCTCTGTGCCACCAGTGTCCCTGTGTCATAGTATCCCTGTGGTGTCCCTGTGCCCGGTGCCCCTGTTGTGTCCCTGTGCCACCAGTGTCCCTGTGGTGTCCCTGTGGTGTCCCTGTGGTGTCCCTATGTACCCGGTGTCCCTGTGCCCCTGGCACCCCTTTGTCCCCAGTGTCCTTGTGCCCTCAGTGTCACCGTCCTTATCCCCCTAGTGCTCCTGTCCCCACGGTGGCCCAATGCCCTCAGTGTCCCTCAGCCCTGCTGTCCTCCATGGACTTCTTCAGGATGGGTACTTCCCACAGGATGGGTTCTTCAGGATCAGGGTGTCCCAGTGTGGGTCCTTTCCATGGGGTCATTCCTGCAGGAACTTCTCCCTTTTCCATGGGGCCATTCCTGCAGGAACTTCTCCCTTTTCCATGGGGCCATTCCTGCAGGAACTTCTCCCTTTTCCATGGGGCCATTCCTGCAGGAACTTCTCCCTTTTCCATGGGGCCATTCCTGCAGGAACTTCTCCCTTTTCCATGGGGTCATTCCTGCAGGAACTTCTCCCTTTTCCATGGGGCCATTCCTGCAGGAACTTCTCCCTTTTCCATGGGGCCATTCCTGCAGGAACTTCTCCCTTTTCCATGAGGCCATTCCTGCAGGAACTTCTCCCTTTTCCATGGGGCCATTCCTGCAGGAACTTCTCCCTTTTCCATGGGGTCATTCCTGCAGGAACTGCTCCAACTTCCATGGGGCCATTCCTGCAGGAACTTCTCCCCAGTGTGGGTCCCTTTTCCCATGGGATCCCTCCCACCAAACCGGCTCCAGGGGGCTCCTCTCCCCACAGGGCCTCAGATCCCTGCCAGGAGCTGCTCCAGGGTGGAATTCCGATGGGATCACACCTTTTGTGCATCCCCTGCTCCGGCGTGGGCTTCACCAGGAGCTGCAAGTGGATGTCAGCTCCTCCAGGGAGATGTGGAGCCTGGTGGGGATGGAGGGGTGGATGGATGATGGATGGATGGATGGATGGATGGATGATGGATGATGGATGGATGATGGATGATGGATGATGGATGGATGGATGATGGATGGATGATGGATGGATGGATGGATGATGGATGGATGGATGGATGATGGATGGATGATGGATGGATGGGTGGATGGATGATGGATGGATGATGGATGGATGATGGATGGATGATGGATGGATGATGGATGGATGGATGGATGATGGATGGATGAATGGATGGATAATGGATGGATGGTTGGATGGATGGATGGATCATGCATAGATCATGCATGGATGCACGGACGCATGGATGGATGGCTGCGGGAATTCTGCAGGATCCGAGCACCAGGTGCCGCTCTCGCTGCAGATCTCGAGCGCTGGGATCGCTCCAGGACGCCAGGACAGAGTTCCAGTGGGGCTCAGCGTCCCAGCGGGAATAAAGCAGCGGCTCCAACCCGATTTATTTTGGCTGTCAGGGTTTAATTCCCTGCTCTGTCCCTGGCTGAATTCCGGGGTGGCTCTCCAAGGCACAGGGACGGGTTTGAGCCTGGCATCACTGAGACACAACTTGACAGGCTGGGAGAGCTGGGAATGTTCAACCTGGAGAGGAGAAGCTCCAGGGAGAGCTCAGAGCCCTGCCAGGGCCTGAAGGGGCTCCAGGAGAGCTGCAGAGGGACTGGGGACAGGGATGGAGGGACAGGAGCCAGGGAATGGCTCCCACTGCCAGAGGGCAGGGCTGGGTGGGAGATTGGGAATTGGGAATTGTTCCCTGGCAGGGTGGGCAGGGCTGGGATGGAATTCCCAGATTCCCCTGGATCCCTGGCAGTGCCCAAGGCCAGGTTGGACACTGGGGCAGTGGGAGGTGTCCCTGCCATGGCAGGGGTGGCACTGGGTGGGCTGTGAGATCCCTCCCAACCCAAACCCTGCTGTGATTCTCTCACTCTACTTTTCAATATCTTTAAGAACTACACTACTGAGAAAAGCATGTCTAAAATGTAGAAAAAGACTTGCTTTTCTTTAATAAAAATAACGTGGGTATTTTCATAATGTGCCTGCACTGAAGTTTTCAAAATTATTTATTTGAAGCGTGGTTTCATATCCCAAATTATTTTATTGTTTTTCGAGGACACTCCGTGATCTTGCAGCATTTTAATAGACAGAAAATCTGACTTTTTTAGGCTAGGGAAGTCACTGAGTGCTGAGGGCACTTTACTAAGCTGGGGATTGGGTCAAAGCCTGATAATGCTTTCAGGAATTAAAATCAGAGCACCTTTCACAGGTTAATTTTGGACAAATAGCATCCCCCAGATGATAAAGAGTTTGTGCCTTGATGCCTTCCACTGGAAGGAAAATTTAAGCCTGAATAAAACCTGTCCTTGTATTTGGATATCTGTTACAATAATGGACTCCTCCATTGTCACAGATGGGAGGGTTTAGGAGTTTTTTCCTCCTGCAAAGCAATTAAATAATATATTATAAATAAATATTGCCCCTTTCTCTGTGTCCCTGGTTTCAGTCTGGTCACTTAATGAACACTTGAACATCTGCAAGGTCAGGAGAAACACCTGGAAGAACATTCCCTTGTGGGCCTGCCCCTTTAGTGCTTGCAGGGTTGTGACCTTAAAGTGCTCATTTTAGTCATGTGGGGATAGAAAAAACATAAAAAAAACATCCCTTTTTTTGTCTCCTGCTGAGTCAGAGCACAACTGAACCCATGCAAAGTGTGTTTTATTTCCTTTCACTGAGAACCCTCCAGAAAGAAGGTGACAATTCTCAGGCCATGGTGGTGCTGGGGAGGTGTTTCCCTCAGGGCCCTGCCTCAGGAGATGTCCCAAAAACTGGAGCAAGGCTTGTCCAGCTCCACAAACAACTCATGGCACAGAGAGCTGGGAAGAGGAGGTTTTTAACAACCCACCTGAGGTTTTCACAGTGCCACAAAACCTGCTGGGCTCACCTTGCACCAGGGAAGGAACCCAAAAACCCCTCTAATGATTAAACTCCTGAGCTCAGGTTTGGAAGCAGAAAACACCAAATGCTTCTCTCCTTCACCTGAAATCTGAGCTCTGTTGTTCCCCACCTGTTATTCAGTAATTGCACCTGGCTCTGCCCAGGACTGGGCACCTGGGAGTCCCAGAGGAGCCAAACTGGAGCTGGAAACAACTTCCTGACCAGTTCCTCTGGAAAAAACCTTTGGTGTTTACCAGCAGTGGGGGAATTTTCCTCTCCTGGTGCTCCAGTTCACCCCAGAGAACCTGGCCCCAAAAAGTCAGGACCGAACTCACCCCGTCACAACCATGGGCTCGTTCCTGCAGCTGCAGGAAGGGTTGGAGGGGGTTTGTTAGGGTGGGGTTTGTTGGGTTTTTTCCCTCTTTCCCAAGGGCTCCAGAGGCACAGCTGGTGCTGGATCCAGACCAGGGTGGTGTTTTCCACACTCTGCCCCACAAGCAGTTCCCCTTGGGCAGGTAAATCAAGAGCTCCCTGGGGATGGAGCCTGTGCCCACCCTCCAAACCTCCCCTGCCCAGCACAACCTGACTCATTTCCCCATCAAAAAAGGGTTTTTCACTCAGTGGCAGGGACAGAAAACCTTTAAATTTTTTTTTCCCGTTCAAACCAGAAAGAATGATTGAAAACCCACAAAAACAATCGGGGGATTTCCAAACGGGGGCAATGTCAGTTGAGTTGGGTGACTGAACTCTCTGCCCTCAGCATCACCACACTCCTCTAAAAGCTCTTGATCTGCAAAATCAAGCACCTCAAACCACATTTTCCTGCCCTCCCAGGGAGGTTTCAGGTTAGTGTTGTTTAATAGGAAAAAGATTCATCATTATTATTTTGTTGTGCATGTGATGCTTCCGGGGGAGCTCGTGGTGGTTGCATTTATTTTCCATGCAACCGTTATAAAAGGGAGAGAAACCCATAACCAGGTGCCTGTAGACTTTAAAAAATAATCTAAATTGTTTTAAGATGCTGTAGAACACCCAAAAAAATTCATTTAAGGGTGAGCTGGCTGGGGGAATAAACACTGACTGCAAATCTTTAACTAGGAAAGGTGATGTGGGTCCACTTGGATTGTCTTAGAGATTATTTGATTTATTTATTTGTCTTATGAGGTTGGCCACGAAATATCAAAGGTAAAAACAACTGTTTTGGGAAACTCTGAGAATAACAGACACAGGGTAGGTGGTACCAAGAGCTGAGTGTCACCATCTCCCCCCTTGGCAGGGGAACAGGCAGAACGTGGCCCTGAGGCTCAGGGGATTTGGGATATATTTTCAGCTCAGCTTTGGACCTGCTGATTGGCTTCTAATTATTCCACACCTCAGTTCCCCCATCTGCAAAAAAAGCAAGATACCAGCATCCTTTATAAATAGCTCTCAATTCTGTTGTTGAAACACGGTTTATTAATAGCAGTGGTACCTTCTCACACACGCTGCCGGGGAAAAAAAATCAAGAAAAATCGTTGTAAATTCACAAATGTCACTCAGATTATGGAAATGTGCAAGTTGGCATTGGAGGAAATAAAGCAGAGGAGGAGCACCAGGCCTTGTTAGATATTAGGGCTCCAGTTTGTTCATTGCCACAAGAGGGAAGCCAACACTAATAAAATAACTTTATTTCTGCATTAACTGTGGTTATTGTGGAGGGGTTTACCCATTTCAAGGCTGTTGTTTGTCCTCTTTCCTCGTAGCAAACTTGCACTTGATCATATGTCAAAACCCAGAGAACATTATTCCACATTCCCTTTGGTCAATGTCCTGTGAAATGAATTTCATGGATTTGCCTGTTTGAATGGCAAATCCATAAAGCTGAAACAGAAAGTTGGGACGAAACTGAGCTGGCTGTTCTTGTAGTGAATTTTTAAAAAGGCCTCATACAAATAAGGGGAAGTTTGGTGGATGTGGGGCTTGAAAAAATAAAGATGGTGTTTCCCCTCCTGTGGGTGAACATGAGAAATTAAGGACTAATCACAGCCAGAGGTATTTTTAGGAGTTTTTACACCACAGCAGTGACAAATTAATTCAGGAGATCTTCTGACTCTTGTTCACAACGTGTGTGAGCATCTTCTTTGTGGATTCATCTGTTACAGCAAAGCTGCTCTCACTGGCTCTGCTGAGACCACGGGATCTGCAGATCTGGGGGATTTATGGAGCAGGGAGGAACCTGTGAGAGTCACCCTGGCTCACATGTAGATGGCATAACCCTGGTGGGTCAGAATTTGTCAAAAAATGGTCACCCAGATTCCTGTGGTGGATCTTTTCCTGGCTGTCCCCTGGATCTCTGTGAGACAGGAACATCTGAGAGTCGCTGTTGGGGTTTCTGTAGAGCTTTGGAACATTTCTGTCCCTCACAGAGTGGGCAGGCCTTGGGATGAGCTGCCCAGGGAGGTTTGGAGTCACTGGAATTGTCCCAGAGGAGTCTGGATGTGGCCTTGGGGACAGGGTTTGGGTGATGCTGGTGGGGCTGGGGTGGCACTGGGTGATCCTGGAGGGTTTTCCCAGCCTTGATTCTGGGATTCTGAGAAGATCCAGCACTTCCTAAACTCCACCTTTAGGCAGGTGGGACAAGTCAAAGCTCTCTGGTGCTCAGCCTGGAGAAAAAGAGGCTCAGGGGTCCCTCCTTGCTCTGCACAGCTCCTGACAGGAGGGACAGGGAAAAAATGAGAGGAAATGGCATCAAATGACAGCAGGGGAGGCTCAGGTTGGAGATTGGGAAAGAAAATTTCCCTCACAGAGTGGTCAGGCCTTGGGATGAGCTGCCCAGGGAGGTTTGGAGTCACTGGAATTGTCCCAGAGGAGTCTGGATGTGGCTTTGGGGACAGGGTTTGGGTGATGCTGGTGGGGCTGGGTGATCCTGGAGGGCTCTTCCCACCCTGGTGATCCTGGAATTGCTGGCAGTGCTCAGAGATCATAATTCCTGGTGTTTTGTAGTCAGGATTTTTGAGGAATGGGAGAAAAGGGGAGCCAAAGGGGTGCAGAACATCACCTTTGGTGAGGTTTCCTATGAAGACCCCGAGGATGTTCCCTGCAAGTGCAGAGAGGGAATCAGGGCAAGGTTGGGAAAGCCACAGACAGGGATTGCAGTCCCCAAAGGACATTTGCATAATGAGCTGCTTTGTGAATTCTTTTTTAATATCCTTTAGGAACATTTGGGGTGTTTTGTTCTCCTCCCCTTCACAGCAGGCAGACCTTAAACTGCTGCCCTAAAGAATCTGCTGGGCTCAGAGGAATTGTCAGGCTGAAAAGGGGAATCAGCCAGAAATGTTCCCATGGCCCAGGTGGGCAGCCCCCTCTGCCACATTGCTCAGGAATTCCCACACTCCCATCCCTTCTCCTTCCCCCTGGTGCTGCTCCAGGCCCCGGTGGGTGTGCTCAGGCCTTGTGGATGTGTGGATGTGTTTAACTTTGAGGACACAAGCAGTCACACTGGGGAGATTCACATGACTCAAACCATGCACTGGCATAGGGATTTCCTGAATCAAGGGCATGGGAGGAAATGGCCAGGTTAAAAATAATGCCTGGGTTTTGTCCCTGCTGCCATGCCTGTGACACCAGTGGAATTGTACAGGCCTGAGCGGGGTCCAGCTCCCTCACCTGCCAGTTTCCATTGCTGTGTTTATGGAGGGATAAAAGTCAAGCCTGTGCTTGGCTGGGGGGAATTCAGATCCCTTTGAGTCCTTCAGCACAGGATTGTGCCCGTGGAGAGCTGTTTCCCCATGTCCCCATAGCTCAGATGCTGTCACAGGGGTGGCTGGGGTGACAATCAGAGCAGCTTTGGCCTCTCCTGCCACTTCCCTGTTCCTGCCCAGGGCTGGGACACTCTCTGGCCTTCTCAGGGGCTGCTGCTCCTGGGGTAGGAGCCCCTCTTGCCTTTCTTGGGCTCTGGCTGCTTCTCTTTGCATCCTGCACCAGCCCTGCTCTGTTTCAAACCGCTGGGAGGTGAGCACTGACATAAAAATGTTACAAAGCACTGCAGAAATCTCTCCTAAGAGCATTTCTCCCTCTTTTCTGTGGCCAGGTGCCCACGTGGGGCTTTTTGGACTCCCCAGACCCAAGCGGGGCCAAACTCACTCTCACCTGCAGCTCCCCCGTGTTTTCCTGCAGATCCCAAAGCGTGTGCCACACCTGCTCCCGAAATTCCCAAACCTGGGCAGCGGGGAGAGCGAGGGGGAGAAAACCCACCCCAAAGCACGACCTGGGGCAAACAACGCCGTGCACCCAGGGCTCCTGAGGGATCTCTGACAGGATCTATCTTTAGTTCCACAGTGAGTCACACCATTGTGATCTGACTTTTCGGTTTGTGGAGCTATGAGCCAGGCCATGGCACTGACTGACGGCGAGCGGGAGTGTCACGGGATGGAGCTGTAAAATTCCACTGCTTGCTCCTCTCCAGACCAGCACCCAGCAGCAGGGTGGCACAGGGGTGGCACAGGGGTGGCACAGCATCGCACTGGGGCCATCCTGGGCACGGTTTGGCATGGGGGGACGGCTCAGGGTGCCCATGGCTGGGCCAGCCCGGCGCTGGCGTTGCGTGGATGCTGCTGCGTTGCTAAGCGACATCGCCAGGCAGGGATGCTCAGGGATGCTCAGGGATGCTCAGGGATTCTCAGGGATGTTCAGGGATGCTCAGGGATGTTCAGGGATGCTCAGGGATGCTCAGGGATGCTCAGGGATGCTCAGGGATGTTCCCTCTGTCACGCACGGGGTGGTCGAGCTGCTACCCGGTGGTTCTGCTGCAAAATAATCCATTTTCTGCTCGCCAGAAAGGCACAGGGGTGCTGCCCCCCTTCCGGGTGGGGTGGGAGCCACGGGATGCCCGGGACACCAACTCCTGCCTGGCACAGTGCTGGGCAGCTCGGGAAAAATGGGAATAAACAACCTGGGGGTGTGACAGACAGAATGGTTCCTGTAACACAGAGCCCCTACTAATTGTTCTTTCATGTACTGATGGGATCACTGAGGGTGGAAAAGCCCCCCCAGACCATCGAGATCCCCACTTTGTCACTGAGTGTCACCTCCAGCCCATCCTTGGGCACCTCCAGGGGTGGCGACTCCAAACCTCCCCCCTGCCAAATGAAACCCTCTGTGAGTCCCACGTGTTCGTGTACACAAAACCCACAGACACTGTCTGGACACTCTGGGACAGTTCTGAGGCCCTCAGGACGCCGGACCATTGGATGATCCCACCACAAACCAGTGGGGATTTTTTTAGCCTGATGGGTGCGGTTTTGGCAGAGCCTGCCTGCCGAGCCCCCTCCTTGAAATGATTCCAGAACCAGCTGCTGCACGCAAAAAGAGAAGCCCAGTCCCATTCTGGAAGAAGCTGAGGGGTTGTTCTAGAAGGCAAACAGCAGCCAGAGTGGTCCCCAGGACCACAGAGAAGGTGGCACCTGCAGTGTCCTGTCCCAGGGCAGGAGCGGCCTCTGCTCAGGCCAGGCTTTGAGCACAACCGAAATCCTCACAGCTGAAACATTCATTTTTTGGGCAGATCGTGGCTGGCAGCAGGTGGTGAGAGGGGAGGGATGCAGAGGAGCTGATAAAAGGCAGCAGACAGCTCCTGGCACGTGAGCCTGGCTGGGTTTTTCCGCTGCGCAGCCTGGGCCGCGCACGGGGCGTGAGCCAAGCAGGGAGGGAAGCAGGGGAGGAAAACCACACTGGCAGCATCCACAACGGTCTGGGGACAGAGATCAGCAGCTGCCCTGCCCTTGGTTCACACTTGGAGACACCCCAGCACCAGGGGTGCTTGTTTGGACAAATTTTTGGGGAGCAGCAGTTTCGTTGTGCTGAGCCCATCCTGTGCCCGCACACCCTCCTGCTCCCGGGGGTGGAACCAGGGAAATCAGGTACAAGTGTAAAATAATCTCCTGGTTCAGGGATGGGTTGGGATGAAATAGATCAGAGCAGATTCTGGAGGAGCTGAGGCGCTGCAGCTCGAGGCAGAAAGAGCTCTCGTGGCGCTCAGTGGCGTTGGGCCAAGAGCAGAACAAAGGCAGCCACTGAACTTCCATTTGTCACCAAATTGCAGCAGACTGAGGCAGATTTGGCACTCAAGGCTCCTCAGCCCCTCCCTCAGGCTCCTCGATTTTTGTCTGTACAAAAGGCAAATTTAATAATTCAATTGTAGGAGAAGATGCTCAGGATTTGCACCAAGTGTAGGAAATCCACTGAACTCTTTGGAGGGAAAACCACTGCTACAGCCACCCAAAATTCATCCTCCAGGCACAAGGGCCAGCTGCAAATCCTGGGTTTGCAGCTTTTTTTTTTGTCAGGTGAGACAAATAAATACAGTCTGTCCTTTTTTTTTTTTTTTAATTTTTTTTACACTTCAATTGGAATGATTGCCCAGATAGATTTGCAGCAAGGTATTTCCTCCACGAGACATTTAAACAGAAGCAGCGACAGTAAAACATGAGGGGTAGGAAAAACGTGCAGGATTTCGCCATAAGTTTGCAAAGCTTTCTGTCACCTCATGGAGAACAGAGCTGTGAGCGTGGGGAGGTCCTGGAATTGATTATCCAGGAAAATTTTGGACTTCCCATCCCTGGAAGTGTTCAAGATCAGGCTGGACAGGGCTCTGAACAACCTGGGATTGTGGACGGTGTCCCTGGCCGTGGTAAGGGGTAGAATTGGATGAGCTTTCAGGTCCCTCCCAACTCAAACCTTGTGTGATTCCATGATTAATACAAATGATGACTTATCCCAGCTCTTCCTGAGGGCTGAGAGTCATCACAAGGAAATTTAGAGGATAAATTGCTCCTTGCCCCCAAACGGTGCCAAATTGGGCACAGAAAGGAGAGCAGTGTTCAGCTGGGCAGAAGCTAAAAAAAAGAAACAAGATAATCTCTAATGAAATTGGAAATTAAAAACAGCCTGAGGGTATTTTCTCTCTGAGTTTCGGGGTAAATACCACTCAGTTTTCGCTATCATTAATATCTGATTATTACAGCTCCTCTTTAGCAGTGGCCCCACCTGCTTCTGTCTCTGTTTCACGGGCACGTCCCAGCAATTTGCCAGCTGGAGGTTGTGCTCAGAGCTGGAAATAACTGTATCATCATTTCATTAGCACCTGGCTGGGGGAGAGGATCCATTAATCCAGCTCTGGAGGCACCTACTGCGAGAAATGAGGGAGGAGGCCCACCACAGACTCTCCTGTAGTGAAAGGGAAGCTGCAATTATTTCTTGACATTTTTCTACTTCCTCAAACAGATCACCACAGCTTCATTTTTAAAAATTATTTATTTATTTACCTATTTATTTATTTAAAATTCTCTCCTATTTATTTGCAAGAAGTAAGGTTTGATTGATTGTTTTGTGCTACAAGAGATGTCACAGCCTCCTTTTTTGCTCCGAGTGACTCGGGGTCGATGTAATCTGAAAAACAACTCCAACAGAACAAAGTTGTCACAGATAAATCCTCAGGGACTGAATCTGCTGCTTCTCTCCCTCAAGAACCACTTTGCATGTTTCCCTTCCTTTTTATCCAGCCTGGTGGATAAGGGAAAAGTCAGCTTGTCCTTTAGCTCTGCTGCTGGGGCCTGGATGTGGGAGGTGTTCTTGGATAAAGGAATTTCTGTGCTGGGAATAAAAGGAGTTGATCATTCAAAGGCGCTAAAAAGTCTCCTTAAACCTGCTTGGACCATCAGGATCATCTCCTCAGCCTTCCTCCAACATTCAGGCCATTGATCCTCAAATCCAGGCCCAAATTCCTCTCCTCACCCTCTGAGAAGTGTTTGAGCTCTAAACCAGGCTCTGATCATTTGCTTTTTATGTTCATTTCAATTCTGGCCCTTGGATTTGCTGGTGTGGAGTAGCAAGGTTTGCATACAAAGATTTATTTTAAATATTGCCAGAAGCAGGCTCACATTTATAACTTTTATTAATATATTTATTTAATATATTTAGAATCACTGGATACATTTAGAATCACAGAATGGTTTGGGTTAAAGACCCTCTGATTCCAACCCCCCTGCCAAGAGCAGGGATGGCATTCACACATCAGCTTGCTCAGGGCCCCATTTACTGGTTTTATATTTACTTTGAGTTCTACTGAAACATTTATTCATGCCTATATTTCAAATTGCAGCAAATTGAAAAATGAACCAAAAAAAGGAGTTCATTTTTGTGATGTTTTAATCTTTGTTTATTTGAGGAAACATTCCCCATAAGCAGAGAAGAGAAAGAAATAAAGATTTTTAATTTTTTAATTTTTTTTGGTAGATGTAGACATTTCAAGATGTTCTTCCTTTTTTTTTTTTTTTTTTTTTCAATGAGGGGAAAATGAAAACAAAAATAGTATAACTCCTTCCTTTATCCAGTAATTTTTAATAGCAGAGCCCTAAAATCTGGTTTGGAAGAGGGAAGATGCGTTACAGAAATATCTCAGCAGGCATTTTTCTGCCCTGCTCCTGGCCCAGTGACAGTAACACCCTCCTGAATGTTTTTCCAGCACGGGGAAAGCTGTTGATGGCTGGCTTAGAGACCCTGGGCCAATTTTTATTTGTCCCCTGTGGTTGTGTCCGTGTCAGAGCCACCTGACAGGACCAAACCACGAGTGAAGAATGCGCCCAGAAATTCAGGGATGGAGAAGGAGCCATGGAAATGTCCCTGCCTGAGGTTTGTGCTGCTCAGGGCTGATGGCAGCGCTGCCACAGGAGCTCCTGGCTGGAAAGAAATCTGTGGGGGAGTGACAAGAGCCAGGGTTTGATGTTCCCTTGTTGTGCAGGGTGTAACCTGAGCCCAGGAAAGTGATGCCAGCGTGTCACTGTGCTCCCAGGGACTCCTCAGCCCTGAAAATGTCCTGCACTCCAGGCTTTGTCCTCTGTTCTGGGCTACTGTGGGAATCCAGAGCTTCCCTCTGGCTGCCCTGGCAGGTCTGGGACCCTGGCAGGGGTCAGGAACCCCCCTGGACAGAGCCCCCACAGACACTGGCTGTGATCTCTGGCCATGGAAAAGAGTTTTCAATCTTACGGGATGAATTACCAGCTCTGAGTGTTTGATATCAGTAATAATTAAGTGTGGCACGGGTGCAAAAGTAAAATTTTAGGATTCTAGATGAGGGGTTCAAAGGGGACAAGATGGAGGAAATTGGGTGTGCCTTGTCCTTTTTCTCCTTCTTCATGCCCTCCATGTTTCACTGTGGTGTTGGCATTTTTCTGTTGGTTCAGGCTGGGGACACACTGTCCAACGTAGGTGACAGATATTGGCACGTTATTGTAAATCCAGCACAGGTAGTTTGTGGTATTTAATGTTTGTACCATCCCACTGAGGGCAGAGCCCCACACGCTGCCCTGCAGGACAGAGCTGGGGCAGGGCAGCAGAACATGTTAGAGATAAACAGAATAAACAACCTTGAAACAGCACAGACCAATTATGGCTCCTGCTTTGGCAACG
Organism: Taeniopygia guttata; assembly: GCF_048771995.1. Lineage (NCBI taxonomy): Eukaryota > Metazoa > Chordata > Aves > Passeriformes > Estrildidae > Taeniopygia > Taeniopygia guttata. The sequence goes on along the minus strand of NC_133024.1, from coordinate 114,764,837 downwards.
GGGCAGAGAGACAGAGACTTTCTACAATCTCAGAATCATCAATAGCACAGATTCTGACAGGCTGGGAAAAAGGCAGAGTTTGACTCTGAGCTGGTGGGGGTTGAGGTGGCCCCAATGGTCACAGGGAATTCCGATCTGTCGGAGCTCTAAAACTGGAGAAGGACTTGAGGAATTAATCTGTGGGTTAATTCACACAGGAGATGTTGTCTTGCAGCTCTGTTCGCTGTGTTGGGTGTTTGGAGGACAGAAGGACAGAATTTCCAACTCCTCACCCAGGCTCCTGCCACACGAACAAACTAAAATTCGTTCTGGCCACTCGTCACAGACTCCCCTGGATGAGTTTTGGGGTGCTGCTCACTCCTTGACAGGTCACTAAAACTCCTGTAAGGTTCTGCCTGAGGCTGGAGGGATCCTCTGCACCTCCCTGGCACAAAATCCAGGATCCCTGGGGCTGGAAAAGCCCTCCCAGCCCAGGGAGTCCCAGCTGGGCCCCATGCCCACCTTGTCCCCAGCCCAGAGCACTCAGTGCCACCTCCAGGGGACACCTGCAGGGATGGGCACTCCAAAGCTCCCTGGGCAGCCCCTGCCAGGGCCTGAGCTCCCTTTCCATGGGGAAATTCCTCCTGACTCCTTCCTCTCAGCTGTTTTCATCTTCTCCCACAGCTTCTGTTTGTATTTGATGAACCTTTTCATAGGGCTCTCATTTGATTTATCTTTAATACATCTTTGAAACCACTGCAATGGTCTGGACAACAACAACAACAAAAAATATTAAATTATTAATATTTATGAGTGTCATCTTTTAGTTCACTGAGCAGTTCTGAAGAACGAGTCACAGGAAATGGGGTTGGGAAAATCTATTTGCTCATCAGTCCCTGTCAGAGCTGGAGCTGCTTCTCCACGGGATATTGTCAAATGCTTTTTCCAGCTAATGTTTAACTGGCCAGATGAAACATTCCCATGTGGGTTCCCGTTGAGGAAGGGTGGGTATTGCAAGAAATCCTGAGAATTCCCCCCTCACTGAGCTCTGCTGCCTTGTGGGAAGGTGCCAGCAAAGGAAAACCAGCACAGAGCACATAAAATCACTGCCCAGAGGTTTGGAACAGCAGCTGGTGGGAAGGAGAAGGATAAGGACCCCATTTGTGGGTGACATTTTTCCAGTCTTTAAATTTAAACAGGGTTAATTTAGAAAGTTCTAGAATGGCCATATCTGTTTCCAGGGGGGAAAAAAAAAGCCTGGATTTCTCAATCAGCTCAAATGTCCCTGGTCATATGTATTGGCATTGGGACTCCTCTTTCCACACAAAACTAACCCCAGGATTAGGAACAGCAGTAATTATTTGTTCAAAGTGAAGTCTAGAAATAAACCTCATCAGGATCCAAATCTTGTTAAATATTTTGTGGTGCTGCTGGACAGAAGGAAGACATTTCAGATTTGTAGTTATAATTAACTATTAGGAGGGAGAAAATGCTTCTAAAGTTTCCTTCTCTTTTTCTGTCTCCTCTTTCAGAGAGTTTTATGTGGGCAAATTCTACAGCTGGAGAATTGGAGAAAATATTGGAAAATTGATGGGAGTTAAGAAATGGAATTGTGCAAGTGCTAATGAGATGTAAATTGATATATAGGAAAACAGGAAACACTGTCTGCCAATATAGGTCAAAACAAGGAAATCCAGGTTGGACTTTCTGAGATTTAAACAGGATTTTAAGAGTATATCTTTATTTGCAGCAGAATTAGAAGAGTTAAAATCTGCCACTGGAGTTGTTTAATGAAAGTGAGTCCACTGGCACGGGGACGGAATCCCCACAGCAGGATCCATAGGAAGTTTTCAAGTTTTACAAAGTGGAAAACAGAGGTTGGAGTGAGCCAAGCTGGCAGAGTCTGCAGTGCCTGCGTGTAGAATTTGGATTTTGGCAGAATGTTATGTTGTTTGATGGTGTTTCTGTTGATTGTGAAGAGAGCTACATCTACATCGATATCTATCTATATAATCTATTTATCTATATATCTGTGTCTGTCTATATATCAGTATCTACATATCTATATAACCATAGATCTCTATATCTAATCTATGTTTATATCTTTGTATCTCTATATCTCTATCTCTCTATATCTATATATCTACATTATATTTATGTACCTCTGTATCTATATAATCTATATATCTCTATGTCTATGTGTATATCTATATATCAATATCTCTATATCTATATATAACTATATATTGATATATCTTTATATGTATTCATATTTATATCTATATTATATATCCATATCTATATTGATATATCTGTATTTTTATATCTTTATCTTGATATTTCTATCTCTATATCTCTATATCGCTATATCTCTATATCTCTATATCTCTATATCTCTATATCTCTATATCTCTATATCTATATATCATCTATATATCTCAATGTCTATATCCATATCTATAAATCAATATCTATATATCTATAACTCTATATATAAATCCATATCTATATTGATATATCTGTATCTCTTTATATATCTAGATCTCTATCTATACACCTGTATCTATATATCTACATATCTACATATATCTCTATATCATCTATATATCTCTGTCTATGTCTATATCTATATATCAACCCATATATATAACTATATATCTTTATATATATCCATATTTATATCTATATTCTATATCCATATCTATATTGATATATCTGTATTTTTATATATTTATCTTTATATTTCTATCTCTATATCTATCTTATACCTTTATCTCTGTGTCTCTACATCTCTATATCTCTATCATCTATATATCTCCATCTCTATGTCCATATATATATATCAATAGCTATATAACTCTATATCTATCTCTAAATCCATATATATATTGATTTATCTATAGATCTTTATCTCTATACCTCTATACCTCTATATCTCTATCTATACACCTGTATCTATATATCTACATATCTACATATATCTCTGTCTATATCATCTAAATATCTCTGTCTATGTATATAATCTAAATATCTCTATGTCTATATCTATATATCTACTTATCTCTATATCTCTATATTTCTGTATTTCTATATCTCTATATCTCTCTATCTTTATATCTCTATATTTCTGTATCTCTATATCTCTATATCTCTACATCTCTAAATCTCTATATTTCTATATCTCTATCTCTGTATCTCTATATCTCTATCTCTATATTTCTATATCTCTATCTCTATATTTCTATATCTCTGTCTCTATATCTCTATATTTCTGTATCTCTATAGCTCTATCTCTATATCTCTATATTTCTGTATCTCTATATCTCTATCTCTATATCCCTATATTTCTGTATCTCTATCTCTATATCTCTATATCTCTATCTCCCTATATTTCTGTATCTCTATCTCTCTATCTCCACATTTCTATATCTCTGTCAGTATCTCTGTATCAATTTCCACGCTATCTCCCATCCATCTCACAGGCTGTGTGCAGGGAGCGCTCTCCAGGCCGTTCCTCCCTGTGGCTTTCCCCAAATTCCAGGTGATCAGCTCCCCCCAGGTGGTCTCTGCTCCCTGCCAGTGCCTTTGCACCTCCTCTGCTCCTTTCCGGGAGGATGAGGGGAGAGACCTTTGGAATTTCAACATGGATGAGCCACTCTGAATCACACGGAAATCTGTGCTGCAATTCCACCCTCTGCTCATGACACGACTGCTTTTCTCCCTTCCTTCCCTCCCTCCTCACATTTTGTAACCTGCCTTTCACAAATGCCACGAGGAGCACGATGATCCCCTTTTGTTCCTCCTCCAAGGCCAGAAAATCACAAATCTGACTCAAACCTGTCTGGTCCTTGTCCTCTCTGAGAGCAGCTCTGCCAATTGTTTAAATTATTCTGGTAGTTACTTGCTTTAGACACTTCTGACATCAAAGCCTTCTTGTGCAGTTCTCCAACATTTCTTAGAGGAAGAGGATGGAGAAGCTGTTGGAATTAACCCAGAGGAGCTCTGGAGCCAGGCTGAGAGAGCTGGGAATGTTCAGCCTGGAGAGGAGAAGCTCCAGGCAGAGCTCAGAGCCCTGCCAGGGCCTGAAGGGGCTCCAGGAGAGCTGCAGAGGGACTGGGGACAGGGATGGAGGGACAGGAGCCAGGGAATGGCTCCCACTGCCAGAGGGCAGGGCTGGGTGGGAGATTGGGAACTGGGAATTGTTCCCTGGCAGGGTGGGCAGGGCTGGGATGGAATTCCCAGAGCAGCTGGGGCTGCCCCTGCATCCCTGGAAGAAAATATTAAAGTTCCCGTTTCTACAGTTCAGCTACAGAAGTGAAAGAGGAAACCATTGGTTGGTTTGATTTGGAATTTCTATTCCTGTTATTCCTGCTGGCTGATCCAAGACAATAACAGAACTTTTTTCTGCCCTCTGGGAGCAGAAAGAGGCCACTTTCCTTCCCTGTTTTTTGTTGTCATTTGATCACCTCACCAATACATCCACCAGTTTGTTGGTGATTTTACAGCACAGCTCACAGGCATTCCCAGAGTTGTTTTCTAGAAATGAGTAAAACAAACATCAGGAAGAAAGTTGACACAACATGTTTTTGTGTTTTGGTATTTTTTTTCTTTCTTTTAATCACAAAATCTTGCTGGGCACCGATCAATGCTTTTTTAAAACGAGAATTGCTCCAGTTTAAACAAGAAAAGAGACCAAACCACCCATGGTTTGCTTGTTTTGGACACTGTTCTTGAAGAGGTGTAGCTGGTGAGCACTGTGCCACTTTGATCAGTTGAACAGAGAAAACACATAGCAATGTTCACAATTTATTCTGCCAGCTGCCCAGGCAATTATTTGAAGCTCCTTAGTTCACCTGACCTTTAAAACTTCTCTTAACACACAATGACATCTGATCAAGTGGAGTGTTAAGGTCAGTTTTTGCTCTCAGAGCAAAGCAGAGCCAGCCTGTTGTGCAAGCAGAGCTGGACATTTAAAGGATATCATTGTTCTGTGGTTGCAAGTGAAGATGACTTAAAAAAATCCAAGACTAAAGGTAATGTGGAATTAAATTGTGGTTTAGAACCATGGAATCAAGCCAAAATAGGGCCAAAGATAAAAGTGCTGCCATGTAGCCAGGCCATGGCCACTTAAACTCAGCTCTGGTTGTTTTCTGCTTGAGTCCTGAGAGAATTAAACCTGTAGGAAACATGTGCAGAATCTGGTGGAATATTCCATGTTCCCAGACTGGAACATTCCAACCCTTTGGAGCACCTGAAGTGCTTTCAGACATAACTAAAGTCAGGTCTAATGGCCGAGGGGGAAAGATTCCCCTTGTTGCACCCCCTGCTTCCCTCTCAGATTAAATTCCCCCTGACTTCACTGACAGTTTGTTTTCATGGAATGGTAATTGGATAAGCCTCAGGGTCTGACTCAGACAATGGCCCTGTGATCCACCCAGATACAGCAGCTCCTTGGGCTATTTAGGGGGAAAAAAGCCTGTTTGGGGTGATATTATCTTTGAGGAGAAAGTCTTTGCCCCCTGGCAGCTGTGAGAAGGTTCCTCCTGTCCATGTGGGGATTCCAGCTCAGGACCTCGGGATGTTCTTCCTCTGGAGATGTGGAAGCTCAAGGTGTGGCAGAGGGAAATGGAGGTGCCTTAATCTTGGCTTTCCATGGTCCGGTGACAGCAGAGATGTTGGTTTGACCAGAAGGGAAGCCAAAAATCTGTTTGCTGCGAGGTCTGTGGTGGATTCCAAAGGGTGGACCAATTTAAAATCTCACTAAACCCATTATTCAATTCACCGAGGAGAGAACAACCTGCAGGGAGAAAATAGGGAGTAAAACATTCTCCATTTGATTCCTCTCCACAACCCATGATAACAGTTACACCTGGGATTAAATCTTCTGAGGGATGAGAGCTGGACCTGCCCCATCCCAGCCCATCCTCTGCCCTGGGCTGAGCCCCATTTGAGGATTGGGATTGGGATTGGGATTGGGATTGGGATTGTGCCCCACAGGTGAGAGCCCACCTGCAGAGCTGCCCCAGCCCTGCCCCAGCCCAGGAGGAGCTGGAGCTGCTGCAGAGAGCCCAGAGGAGGCTCCAGGATGAGCAGAGGGATGGAGCAGCTCTGCTGGGAGGAAAGGCTGGCACAGCTGGGATTGTTCCCCTGCACAGGAGAAGCTTTGGGCTGAGCTCAGGGTGGCCTTGCAGGGCCTGGAGGAGCCCCAGGAAACCTGGAGAGAGACAATTTCCAGGGCATGGAGGGACAGCACACAGGGAATGGCTCCCAGTGCCAGAGGGCAGGGCTGGGTGGGAGATTGGGAATTGGGAATTGTTCCCTGGCAGGGTGGGCAGGGCTGGGATGGAATTCCCAGATTCCCCTGGATCCCTGGCAGTGCCCAAGGCCAGGCTGGACACTGGGGCTGGAGCAGCCTGGGACAGTGGGAGGTGTCCCTGCCATGGCAGGGGTGGCACTGGGTGGGATTTAGGGTCCTTCCAACCCAAACCTGTCTGGGATACCCACAGGGGCTCCTCTTTTTCACCCATTTGTGGAACTTGTGCCACCTCCCTGGCAGCTCCCTCCAGAGAGCAAAATCCCCACAAAATCCCCACAAAATTCCCATGCCCTGGTTCCAGCCTGGTGTTCTCAGGGCCCTGGGAAGGTGCAGCACATCCTTGAGGTGCCAGATCACAATCAGACTCTGAAAGGGCCTAATTTTCACTTTGATAGCACAAAAAATTCACTGACCTACTAACCCTCCTCTTCCCCCTTGAAACAAAGCACAAAATGCTCCATATTCTTCCTGCCTCGCTTTTCTGAAGGAGTATTTTGCTCCTATGGGCCTCTGATTCTTCTGCTGTGGCTTTGGGCTTTTTCTCAGCCTTGTCCAGCTCACCTTGGTCAGCTTTTTTCCCAACTTTGGACAGCCTGACATAGCCTGGGCCCCACCCAGCTGCCAGAGTTTTGTCCATTTTCTGTGCTTTTTTCAGGAGACCTGGGAGTGTCCCCATCCACCCTCACGTGGAGCCCTGAAGGTGAGTCTGGGGGTTTTGCTCCTTTCCATATTTCAGAGCATTTCCCTGTGAGTTTGTGAGCCCCAAATTGGGAACTCCCTGGAGCAGTTCTGTGTCAGGAACCAGAGACAATTTGGACATTTTTGGTCTTCAGCTTCAGTTTATTGTTACCTTATCAAAACTTCAGCACATTGTCTGCACCAGGCTCTGCGTGCAGGAAAACAGCACAAAAATGGCCAAAACCCTCGTGTTACAAGGCCTTTTAAACCAAATAAAAAACTAAGCTACCCAGTTAAGAAGTGACACCTGAATTATTTCCCTTTCTAACCCAATAATTGACCCCTAAAGACCCACAATGAGGATTTTTCTACCCAATTACAAGACACCACCTAGACCCAAGAAGAAAGAGGAAGAAGAAGAAAGAAGAAAGGAACTTGAGACAACACCCCATATCCACCATCTTGAACCCACCTACAACGTAATAAAAATCCTAAAACCTAAATTTCTCACCCATGTGACACACTCCACCACTCTCTACAATCTCTACAATCCATTTAACACTTCTGTGGTTTCTGGTTCACTTTGAGGCTTTGGAAGTTTTCTCCATGAATGAGGGACAGTCAGAGCTGCCCTGCGGGTCAGGACACCCAGAGCAGACAGAGAAATATTCCCAATGCCCTGGGTTCCCACATTTTCCAATCCAAACCAGGAGAAATTTGCCTCACACAGCCTTGTTTGAGGGGACAAGGGTGGATTGAAAAGTGGGGGTGAGCTCAGGGTGGGGATCAGAGGCACAAAGTCCATTGGTGGGTCAGCAGCAGGTCCTGTCCTGCTCAGAGCCTTCATCCCTGGCCTGCCGAGGGGACAGAGGGACTCTGGGCACAGCAGGAAGGAGGAATGAGCTGGGCAGGACCTCGTGCAGCTCAGAAGAGGGGAAAAAAGAGGAAAGTCTGGCACCAGGAAAAGGAAACCTCATGTTCCAGAACCTGGAAGCTCAAGAGGAACAGGACCTGGAGGTGCTGGTGGCTGCCAAGGTGACCACGAGGGGGGAAAGGACGTCCTGGGCTGTGTCCAGCTTGTGCTGAGGGACTTGGACATCCTGGAGCAACCCAGGAACGGCACAAAGGTGGTGGGAAGGATGGTAACGTGGAGAGCTGGCACTGTGGGAAGGCTCCAGGATCTCATCCACGCCCATGGATCCTGCAGGGAGAGGCAAAGGGACAAAAACTAGCGTGGAATTCCCACGGAATGGTATTTTGCATCTGCATGAAAACCGGGGTAACTCATCACCTTTCGTGATGTTACAAGGAATCCTGGCTTGGGTTGAGATACTTCACTGTTTCTAAGAGTGGGAGAAAAAAGAAAGGGGCAGGGCCAGGCTCTGTCCAGTGGGCCCAGTGCCAGAGCTGGGGGCACAAAGGGAACAGAGGAGGTGCCCTGGAACGGCTGGGAACACTTTTTCCCTGTGAGTGAAAAGCCCAGGTTGCCCAGAGGAGCTGCTGGAAGTTTTCCATCCCTGGAAGTAGCCAGAAACCACCTGGACAAAATCCTGGGCAGCCAGGGGGCCTGGGCCAGGTGCCCTTCCCACCTCAACCCCTCCGACCCTGGCACAAACTGCCAGGATTGATTTCCCAGCCTGTGCTGCAATAAATGTCCCAGCCCTTGCCAGCCAACAGAGAATTCCAGAGCCACCCAGCAGTGCCTGAAAACAAGCTGATATTTCCCAAATTGCCCCGGATAAAAGCCAGGGTTATCTCACATGTATAAATATTACCACACGTGCAGGTACAATGAAACGGGAGTGAATTTATTTCTCCTCCGAACGAGGAAGGATTACTCAATGAATTAATCTGCAGTGAGTCACAAGGTAAATTTAAGTAATTGCTCACTGTTTCATGTCATAAAAGTGGCAAGCAGAGATTTATGGATAACTGAAGATCTGCTGTTTGATAGCAGGGAACAATCGAGCGCCGCCAGGTGCCACCGTTTGTGTCCCCTGGGGAAGGAGAGCCCTTCCCAAGGTGTGGATCCCTGGCAGTGCCACGTGCCAAGGGACACAAAGGGATGGAGAAGCTGAGGGTAGAGATCCCCAATCCCACTGTGATGAACCCCTGAGGGAGCTGGGGGTGCCCAGCCTGGAGAAAAGGAGGCTCAGGGGTGACCTTGTCACTCCCCACAGCTCCTGAAAGGTGCCTGTGCCCAGCTGGGGCTGGGCTCTTTCTCCAGGCAGCACTGACACAACCAGAGCTCACAGCCTCGGGCTGAGCCAAGGGAAATACAGGTTGGATAGCAGGGAAAAGGTTTTACAGAAATGGTGATAAAGTTCTGGATTGGCTGCCGGGGGAGGTGGTGGAGTCACCATCCCTGGGTGTGTTTAACAGAGCCTGGATGTGGCACTGGGTGCCAGGGCTGAGTTGAGGTGCTGGGGCTGGGCTGGACTTGATGGTCTTGAAGATCTCTTCCAACCTGGTCATTCTGGGAATTCTGTGTGAACCAGAGGTGACAGCTGTCCCCAGCTGGTCCCTGAGGTGCTGCTCTGGTGCCATCACAGCCAGAGTCCTCTGCCCTTCCCACCACTCTGGATTCTATGATTTCAGCTGCAGGGGGCAGCAGGAAAGGGTTTTCAAAGATATTGATATTTGATATTTTTCAAACCCTTATTGATATTTCATGATGCTGGTCTAATTTTCATGACCAGGAAACTGGAGAGGAGAAGCTTTGGGCTGAGCTCAGGGTGGCCTTGCAGGGCCTGAAGGAGCCCCAGGAGCCCCTGGAAAGAGACAATTTCCAGGGCATGGAGGGACAGCACACAGGGAATGGCTCCCACTGCCAGAGGGCAGGGCTGGATGGGAGATTGGGAATTGGGAATTGTTCCCTGGCAGGACTGGGATAGAATTCCCAGATTCCCCTGGATCCCTGGCAGTGCCCAAGGCCAGGTTGGACACTGGGGCTGGAGCAGCCTGGGGCAGTGGGAGGTGTCCCTGCCATGGCAGGGGTGGCACTGGGTGGCTTTAGGGTTGCTCCCATCCCAAACCATTCTGGGATTTCACGAACATCACCCCCAAGGGCAGGCAGGCAGAATTCAGGGATTTGTTTTTATGATAAAGGGGCATTTTAAGGCTGATCAGCCCCAATGTAGCTCTGGATGAGCTGCATTCCAGGCTGCTTCTTGCTTGACAGAGATCTTGGGAAAGGTGCTGGGAATTGGTTTGGATAGAGGATAAAGGGCAAAAAATGACAGAACCATTGAATTCTGGAATGAGGGAATGATTTGGGCTGGAGGAGACTTTAAAGCCCATCCAGTGCCACCCCTGCCATGGGCAGGGACACCTCCCACTGTCCCAGGCTGCTCCATCCTGGCCTTGAACACCTCCAGAAAACCTGGCTTTATTCACACCACAGCTGGACAATAACCTGAGGATTTTCCCTCTTTGATGTTTTCCTTCTCCACAGTCAATTTTTCTAAAACAGAGATTTACTGCAGGGCTTCAAGGAGCTGAACTTAAGGTCATTCCCTGAATCTGTGTTCAGTCTTTGCTGATATTCACGGGGGAATGGCAGAGGGACTTGTAACAAAAATCTGAGAGGAATTTTTGAGAAGTGCTCCTCTTTTTCTCACAACCGGAGCATTCCCAGCTCCCAAATCCTGGTTCTGACCTCACTGGCACCATCATTTTTTCCTGTAGGGAATATTTGCCTTGCAGGATGGGTGTTGGGGCTTGATGGACACGTTGCCTCATCCATTGTGGCATCTTCTCCCAGAAATATTCCACACATCCAACGTGCCCGACACGCACCAGAGCTGCGTCAAAGAGGTGACGCAGGGAGAAACGCACGCAGCGCCCGTGGCTAAGGATGCCTTAATCACATCTTCCAAATGCACAGCTACGCACCCAGGACATATTTTGAGGTCTATTATTTAAGGCTGCTATGAATAAAGATTTGTTTTTTCGTGTTGAACATCGTCCTTCCCATTGGAGGGCAGAGCACAGGGGCAGTGGAAATTTTTTGGTGGCGCAGTGGAAATTTTCTTTCTCTTTCTCTTAGGCTGTTTCACACAAATCTGCACTTTGGTCTTTCCACACAGATTACTTCAGCAGCTGCCCTCAGGAAGCTTCTTTAAGCAGCAACTTATGCTGTGCTCGTGGTTTTTTGCAAATTCCAAGGACTTCTGCTGGTTTCCAGCAGGTCAGGGGAGATGATTCCACCCCTGTGTCCCACATGTGAGAGCCCACCTGCAGAGCTGTCCCAGCCCAAGAGGAGCTGGAGCTGCTGCAGAGAGCCCAGAGGAGGCTCCAGGATGAGCAGAGGGATGGAGCAGCTCTGCTGGGAGGAAAGGCTGGCACAGCTGGGATTGTTCCCCTGCACAGGAGAAGCTTTGGGCTGAGCTCAGGGTGGCCTTGCAGGGCCTGGAGGAGCCCCAGGAAAGCTGGAGAGAGACAATTTCCAGGGCATGGAGAGACAGCACACAGGGAATGGCTTCAGACTGAAAGAAGAAAGGCTTATATTGGATATTAGGAAGGAATTGTTCCCTGTGATGGAATTCCCAGAGCAGCTGTGGCTGCCCCTGGATCCCTGGCAGTGCCCAAGGCCAGGTTGGACACTGGGGCTGGAGCAGCCTGGGACAGTGGGAGGTGTCCCTGCCATGGCAGGGGCGGCACTGGGTGATCTTTAAGGTCCTTCCAAACCCAAACCATTCAGGGATTCCATGATCCCCCACTAAAACCGAGGGAAGGAGGGAATGACTTTGTTGTTGTGCCTGTTCCCAGAGAACACGCGGTGTCGTTTGGTCCCAGTCTGTGGAATTCCCTCTTTAAAAGCTTTAATTTGCCAAGAGGGATAATTTGCAGTGCTTCAATTTAAGTGCAGAACACCATAAAAACCAGCTGGAGATTAAGAATTTTGGGTGCTTCATCCAGGAGTGAGGATCAAAAATCCCAAGGGAGAGGCTGGGCAGAGAGAAGAGCCTGTGGAGAGGTGTTGCTGTCCCCTGTCCCCAGCAAAGGGAGGATTTATGGCTCTCACTGAGGATGAGTTGGCTTTTGCCAGTTAATTTCTAACAGGAATGAATGAGTGGGTGAAAAAAAACAACAAACACAAACGTAAAGAAAGCAATATTAAATAAATGAAACGTTCCACTTTGTGACTCCCCAAGAGAACCCGGGGGAACTGCAGAAAAGCAAGATTGAAAGGGAATGGGAGTTTGTAGCAGAGTAAATACAAATTAACATTAAACTACTGTGAAATTCCCAAGGAATGATATTTTGCATCCACATGAAAACCAGGGTAATACATCACCTTTAATGATGTTACAAGGAATCCTGGCATGGGTTGAAATACTTCCCTGTTCTAAGAGTGAGAGAAAAATGTTTACCATGAGCACTAAATATGGACATTAATCATTATGTCTGTAATGCCAGGGCAAAACTACTTCCATGCTGCGAATATTCAGCTCACTATTGTAATATTTAGAGTGAATAGACTGACTGAGACAAGTCTAAAATTCCTAAGGAGCTCATGCAACTGAAGGCAGAGCTGCAGAGAAAATCCCAGACCTCTTCAAATGTTTGGGCAGTGGCTGCTGCTGCTCAGTTTTCACGAGGTAGAAAATGGTTGGAGGAGCAAGAAATGCAACATGAGGTGAGCTGAGAGTGATTTCACAAAATCTTTTGGGGCTGAGACAAGGAATGACATTCCCAGAGTCACATTTGCTCTGTCTGGGAAGGACAACACAGCCTCTGGGTCGATGGGTGCAATTTTCCCAGCTGGGAGAGAGCTCAGAGCCCTGCCAGGACCTGAAGGGGCTCCAGGAGAGCTGCAGAGGGACTGGGGACAAGGATGGAGGGACAGGAGCCAGGGAATGGCTCCCAGTGCCAGAGGGCAGGGCTGGGTGGGAGATTGGGAATTGGGAATTGTTCCCTGGCAGGGTGGGCAGGGCTGGGATGGAATTCCCAGACTCCCCTGGATCCCTGGCAGTGCCCAAGGCCAGGCTGGACACTGGGGCTGGAGCAGCCTGGGACAGTGGGAGGTGTCCCTGCCATGGCAGGATGAGCTTTAAACTCCCTCCCAAGACAGGGATTCCCTGATTCTGTCAGGCTGGGACCCCTGGAATGATCCCTCACCCCAGCACGTGGCTGCTCTGCCCGAGCTCACCTCCCCCAGGGGTGCTGGACAGGCTCCTCTCCTGCTGGGGTGGGTTTTTTTAGGGGAAATTGCCCTGCCAGGCACATGCCCAGATCTGCCTGTTTACATTTTGAAGCTGCTGGGGCTGTGTCCAAAGTCCACTGAAATCACTGGGAGTCTTCCCGTTTATTCCAATGAACTCGGATTGGGATGGGCATCAACCAAAATTGAGATTTACCCAGGCTCTGCCACCTCCTCTTACTCCTTGCCCTTATTCCAATGAACTCAGATGGGGCTGGGCATCAACCAAAATTGAGATTTACCAGGTTCTGCCACCTTTTCCCACTCCTTCCCCTTCCCTGGCTTCTCCTCTCCTCTCCTCATGACACCATTGCCACATGAACCAGAAAGGCTTAACCAAGATTTGTGATATCAGTGACATTTAAAGCCTCCAGAAATCAGGAGCCTCTCCTAATCCCAGGCTTTGTAATCCCCCTGATTATCCAGGTAATGAGGGGCTGGAGCCAAAGTCATCTCAGCATGTTCAGCGTGTTAATCTGGGGACTAGAAAATTAATGATCCCATTACATCTGCACATTTTCCTGGCTGTCAGAGGGGCTGGAATATTGTGTGATCTTCACTGGATTTCTTTTATCAGTCTTATTTTGTTTGAGGGCTTGGGTTCTTTTTTTTTAATATATTTTTTAAAGGTAAAATTGGTGACTTTTTGCGGTATAATTGGCTGAAATAAAAATTACCAGGCAAATAAACAGGAGTAGGAAAAGGGCAGAGAGGTGAAGCTGCACTTCAACATTTTCTAATGCTTCAAGTTCCAGGCTCCAAGCTTAATCCAGGCTATAGAATCGTGGAATGGTTTTGGTTAGAAAGGACTTTAAAGATCATGGGCAGGGACACCTCCCACCATCTCAGGTTGCTCCAACCTGGCCTTGGAAACTTCCAGGGATCCAGAGGCAGCAACAGCTTCTCTGGGCAATGTGAAGGTGATTTTGGAAGCATGGAGAGGCTCTGGAGAAGGGGACCAGTGAGGCTGACAGAGCTTCTCTTGCCTCAGCCTGGGGATTTCTCCTCTTTTTTAGCCCTGGGCATCCTTTGGCATTCCCATGTGTCCCATTTGTCCTGGCTGGCGAGGATTGGGGATGTTTTACACCCTGAAACAGGAGTTTTATCTGCCCCAAGGGGCTGCTTTTGGGCCAGAGGAGCAGAAGTGACCCTGGCACGGGGTGTAAGACATGACAATGGCTTGGAGACACCTTTGTCCCTGCCCTGGTGGCCCCTCTGATGTACCCAGGAGTGGAGGAGCTCAGGGATTTGGGATGGAAGCTGTGACTGGCCAAGAATCCCTGGAGAAAGGGAGACATTTGAGGCAGTGAGAATTTTGATCAGAGTCCTTACAAGGACTTGCAAAGACCAATGGCCTGCGTGGTGTGATCCTGAGCAGAGGATTTTGTTTAACTTAGTGGGGATGCTCAGGGAGCAGAGCTTTGGAAATTGGATAAAATTCAGCAGATCTGGAGAGGCTCTGTTTATGTGTGTCTGTAAATCCTGGAGTCTTGGGCTGAGCCAACTGAGGGCTGCAGAGGCCTCACAAACTGTAGATTATCCTGATCTTATTCCAGCACTTTTTATCCTAAGAGTGGCTTATTTCTGAGTCATTTCTAAATATTATCCAAAACGTTGGTACAGATGTATCCAAATGGTTTTGCTTATTTAAAATTATCTTCACCCCATGGTTTTAGGCCTGGCTTTCTGGAATTGGGAGCCTGAGTCATGGGAATGCTCCTGTGTCACCTTTATCTGCTCACAGAAAGTTAAGCAGGTTTGCAGGAACAGGCCTGGCAGGGTTAAGTAGATCCTGGAAGGGTTAATTAGATCCTCCCTATCACCAGGAGGTAAAAACTTGATAACTAGGCTTGAGAATGAAGAAGGGAAGAGTTTTTCCTAATTTAAAGCAGGAACTTGTGACTTTTCACAGCTTATTTCCTAAAAAAGCCTTGGGAAAGGGGGTTTCACTGCCAGGGCGCTTCCCCCAGCGCACAGCATCACCTCAAACGAGCATTTATGTTTCTCATAAGCAGCTCCCTTAAATTTTTAATCAACCTTTGGCAGCTGCTTTCATGTTGCCGAGCGTTTCATCAATGTTTCAGCGAAGTGTCACATTTCCCAGGCACAGCTTTTGCCCCTCAGGATCCTGCAGGGGCACGGCCGGGAGGGTCCCACTGGGCATGTGGGGGGATGCAGGGATGCAGGGATGCAGGGATGCAGGGATGCAGGGATTCAGGGATGCAGTGATTCAGGGATTCAGGGATGCAGGGATTCAGGGATGCAGGGATTCAGGGATGCAGGGATGCAGGGATGCAGGGATTCAGGGATTCAGGGATGCAGGGATTCAGGGATGTAGGGATGCAGGGATTCAGGGATGCAGGGATGCAGGGATGCAGGGATGCAGGGATTCAGGGATGCAGGGATGCAGGGATGCAGGGATTCAGGGATTCAGGGATGCAGGGATGCAGGGATTCAGGGATGCAGGGATGCAGGGATGCAGGGATTCAGGGATGCAGGGATGCAGGGATTCAGGGATTCAGGGATGCAGGGATGCAGGGATGCAGGGATGCAGGGATTCAGGGATGCAGGGATGCAGGGATGCAGGGATGCAGGGATGCAGGGATTCAGGGATGCAGAGATGCAGGGATGCAGGGATTCAGGGATGCAGAGATGCAGGGATTCAGGGATTCAGGGATGCAGGAATTCAGGGATTCAGGGATTCAGGGATGCAGGGATGCAGGGATGCAGGGAAAGCCCCCTTGGGGCAGCCTGCTGGAGGTGAAACCCCTCAGATCTGCTGCCCTGGGAATTCTGGAGTCTCCCCTGCTGGAGGGTGGCAATGGCAGGGATTTTTTGGGAGCACTGGTGATGTTTGTGAGAAGCAGAAAAAAGCACGGATGAGACAACAGCAGGGACATGAGCAGGAGGTCCTGGATGTGCTGGGAAGTGCAGGAACAGCAGGGCTGCAGTGCAGGCAGGGAACATCCCAAAAAAAAACCCCAGGGAATCTGGGATCCCAAAAAATCCCCCCAGGGAATCGGGGATCTCAAAAAATCCCCCCAGGGATTCGGGGATCAGCTGCGGCCCAAGGCACAGCAGCTCCTGCAGGGAGGGCTGAGATGATGAGGTGGGAGTGAGTGATGAAGGATTGTGCTCAGCAGGAGGGAAGCAGTTTGCTTCCCTCATTGCTCATTCCCAAGCACTCTAATGTTTGGGTGGTATTTCAGTGGCAGGGTTTTTGTAAGGGAAGTGTGATGTTGTTTTATGGGGTGCCAGCCAGATCCCACTGAGCCACGCTCTCAATCCTCAGCCTTCTTAGTCACAGTTTTTTCAAGTGGGAATTCAGCTGCTCAGAAAGTTATGTTTCTGAGTGTTTCAACATTATCACTGCTGAGGACTGGCCTGCATTTCCATTTTTGTGCCAGGAGAGCTGTCTCAGGCAGAAATGTGGGGTTTTATGGGTTGCTGTTGCTGTAATAAAGGAACAGCCCTTCGTGCTGCCCCAAACCTTTCGTGTTTTAACAGAAGGCACCAATTTTCTAAGCAGTCCACACATTTCATCTGCACTCATTGCTGAGCACTTCAGGACAACCCAACGAGGCATTTAGGACACTTTCCTTCAGCTGCATAGAAACAGCAGTGCAGAGAGTTGAATTTCAAAGGAATATTTCATTTCCCCCTTTCCTTGCTGTCCCTCCCCCAGGTCAAGATATCAGGAGATTGTTGAGCACCATGTCAGCAAGGTCTCCTGGTGATTGCTTCCCCATGAGAAAAAAAAATTAGTTCTGAATCCTCAGAAAACAGCTTTTTCTTGATGGCCCAGCTTTTAATCCGTGATTTCGGGCTCCAGTGGTCGGCCTAAGCCGTAATAAACCACACTTGGAACCAGATTGCTCAAGCTGAAGGAACTGAAATTGAACCTGTGTGATTTAAAGCCAAAATACCTGCTCGGGACAGAGGCTTTTAGAGCAGCAATAATGCTCTGAGAGGCAAAGAGCTGAAGGCCAAGCTCTGGGGCAGGATTTGGTTTCATCCCCACTCAGAGGTTTTGGGATGTGCTCTGCATCCCAGTCCTGGCTGCAGTGGTCACTCAGGAGTGGTGTTTTCCCTGGGAACATCCCTGCCTAAGGAGTTTTTTACATTCATTGCTATTTCTGACTGCAGAAAACGAGGGGGTTGGATTTTAGACCTGATTCTATCAGGGCAGACTTTAGGGTTCTGAAGTAACTGGAACGTGCAACTCTCCTGTCTGGACACTGTGACCCTGCCCAGCTTCCCTCCAGCAGCTGCACTCGGATTCTGCACTGGCAGGGTCCAAAAATAGGTCAGATTTCAGACACTTAATTGTCATTAATTTTTCAGAGGGCCCCGTGTGCCAGGGGTCACGTTCCCCAGGCTGCCAGGGCTGCCAGGGATGCCCAGGGTGGGATTGTTGGGGGATCTGAGCAGGGCCAGGGGCTGGAATTTCGTGATCCTTGTGGGGTTCTTCCAGCTCAGGATGCTCTGGGATTCCGTGACCAGTCAGATTCTGAGCTCACCCATCTGGTGATGAATTGGGAAAACTGGGAAAGAACTTGGCAGCGTTCTGGAGCCTCTGATTTGCTGTGTAGGTAAATTTTAAGGCCAAGATTTCGACAGTTTCTCTGATTTTTTGAGGCTAAATTGCAGCGATCAAGTGAAGAGGGTGGCTGCTTGTCACAATTAAAGTGACTCTGTTCCTTCTAACTTGCTTGAAGAATGAGCTCCTAATGCTGTTTATAAAATGATGAACAGCCTCCAATTCCAATTTGGGACAGGGACAAGGCTGAGGTGGGATAGTGCAAGGAATTAAATTTCTCTGATTTTGCAAGAAATTTAAGAAATTCAAGGAATAATTCAGAAATCTAGTTTCTCTGATTTTGCAAGAAATCCAAGAAATTCAAGGAATAATTCAGAAGTCCAATTTCTCTGATTTTGCAAGAAATTAAGTTTTCACAAATTCAAGAAATTCAAGAAATTCAAGAAATTAAAGAAATTCATAAATCCAGTTTCTCAGATTTTGCAAGAAATCCTGTTTTTCTGATTTTGAGGTAAATTGCAGCAATCAAGTGAAGAGGGTGGCTGCTTGTCACAATTAAAGTGACTCTGTTCCTTCTAACTTGCTTGAAGAATGAGCTCCTAATCCTGTTTATAAAATGATGAACAGCCTCTAATTCCAATTTGGGAGAGGGACAAGGCTGAGGTGGGATAGTGCAAGGAATTAAATTTCTCTGATTTTGCAAGAAATTAAATAAATTAAGAAAATAATTCAGAAATCTAGTTTCTCTGATTTTGCAAGAAATTAAGTTTTCACAAATTCAAGAAATTCAAGAAATTCAAGAAATTCAAGAAATTCAAGAAATTCGTAAATCCAGTTTCTCAGAATTTGCAAGAAATCCTGTTTTTCTGATTTTGAGGCTAAATTGCAGCAATCAAGTGAAGAGGGTGGCTGCTTGTCACAATTAAAGTGACTCTGTTCCTTCTAACTTGCTCGAAGAATGAGCTCCTAATCCTGTTTATAAAATGATGAACAGCCTCCAACTTCGCTTTGGAAGAGGGGTAAGGCTGAGGTGAGATAGTGCAAGGAATTAAATTTCTCTGGTTTTGAAAGAAATTCAATAAAATAAGAAAATAATTCAGAAATCCAGTTTCTCTGATTTTGCAAGAAATCCAGTTTCTCAGATTTTGAGGTAAATTGCAGTGACCAAGTGAAGAGGGTGGCTGCTTGTCAGGATTAAAGTGACTTTGTGTTCCTTCTAACTATGGTTGTTGCTTGAAGAATGAGCTCCTAATCCTGTTTATAAAATGATGAACAACCTCCAATTCCAATTTGGGAGAGGGACAAGGCTGAGGTGGGATAGTGCAAGAAATCCAAGGAGTCACTGGCAGGAGAGAGGGAACCAAGGCCCCAAAATTAACTGCCCACTTTAAATACAGGAGCAAAATATAACAACAGCAAAACCCTCCAATTCCCTGAGGGATGTGGTGAGCTGGAAACCTGCTCTCTGTACCCTGTGATATTCTGGACCCGTGTTACACAGTGAAATACAAGTGACTCAGTGCCAGAATTTATTTTAGAAATGCCATTAAAATGCTCTTTAAAAGCAAAATAAAACCAAGAGACACATGATCAGCATGGAGCAATTATTAGGAAAACTACACTGATCCAGCATAAAATACTTTATTAGATACAAAGCAAATCAATCTTCGTTGTGAGTAAGAATTAAGTCACCAAATGAATTCCAGCTCTAGAAGGCAGAATAGGAAGTTTTGCTCTAAATTTCACCTACATTGCTGTAGGTGAGTATTTAAGGATTGGAAACTGCTGGATGTTTAATACCTGGTTCAAAGGGTATTTTTGGATACCTGTTGGCTTTGATTAAAATCCTGTATTTAAAATCTGTTATTGTTATAGTGGGGTCAAACAAATGACTCAGTTTTTAATTCTGTACTTTAGAATTTGATAAAGATTGTGTTGCCCACACAACAGGCTAAAACAAAAGGTCACAGAACCCTGGAATGGTTTGGGTTGAAAGACACCTCAAAGATAATCCAATTCCAACGCTCCACCATGGCAGGGACACTTCCCACTGTGCCAGGCCCCAGTGTCCAGCCTGGCCTTGGGCACTGCCAGGGATCCAGAGCGAGGGGAGGGGAGCAGTTCTATGAAGAAGAAGCTTTGTTCCCTGTGAGGTTTTGCCCTCTTTTTCCCAACCACAGGTTTTCCTAAACCCTCTCCCCACCTCCCTGGGCAGGCCCCTGGCCCTGGGTGTCCCTGGAGGTGTTGGATTCTCCCTCCCTGCTCCCGTGGGACTGCCAGGCCCACTCCTCTCCCTTGCCACAGAAAGCTCAGCTTCCTTCCCTGGCCACTTTTAGCAGAACTGCAGCACAGCTTTGCCATGTTTTTGTGGGAACAAAGAGCTGGGAATCACCCGAGCTTGCTGCTCTCAGGAAAGCAGAGTAAGTGTGGGAATCCAGAGCTTCCCTCTGGCTGCCCTGGCAGCTCTGGGACCCTGGCAGGGGTCAGGAACCCCCCTGGACAGAGCCCCCAGAGACACTGGCTGTGATCTCTGCCCATGGAAAAGAGTTTTCAATCTTACAGGATCAATTACAAGCTCTGAGTGTTTGATATAAGTAATAATTAAGTGTGGCACGGGTGCAAAAGTAAAATTTTAGGATTCTAGATTAGGGTTCAGAAGGGACAAGATGGAGGAAATTGGGTGTGCCTTGTCCTTTTTCTCCTTCTTCATGCCCTCCATGTTTCACTGTGGTGTTGGCATTTTTCTGTTGGTTCAGGCTGGGGACACACTGTCCAACGTAGGTGACAGATATTGGCACGTTATTGTAAATCCAGCACAGGTAGTTTGTGGTATTTAATGTTTGTACCATCCCACTGAGGGCAGAGCCCCACACGCTGCCCTGCAGGACAGAGCTGCGGCAGGGCAGCAGAACATGTTAGAGATAAACAGAATAAACAACCTTGAAACCAGCACAGACCAATTATGGCTTCTTATTTGGCAGCGGGGCAGAAAGACAGAGACTTTTTACAATCTTGGAATCAGTACCTCAGATTCCAACAGTAAGGAAGAGAACAAGGACCCTGCAAATCCAATGGGAGTGCAAACACTTCAGCCCTCAGCATCTCCCCTTCCCATCCGGAGCAGGGCTGGAAGGGCAGAGCACATGTGGCTGTTTTCCTGGCACTGCTTCCCAGATTTTTCAGGTGATGGATTACTCAGCTACTGAGGGAGCTGTTAGAACGTGGCTGCTGCAAGTTGCTCTTCCCCAAGCAGCTCTGGGATCCCAGAGGAGCAGCATTCCCTCGGGATGTTTGCTGACCCAAAAGTCTCTTCTGCCTCACCCTTAAATTTGGGGGCTGCTTTGCTCTGTCTCCCTCAGGGCCAGGCATCTTTGCCTTGAATTAGGTCACTCTTAACCAGTGTCAACTTGGAGGAGCCTTGCTGAAGCTGGCAGTCTAAAAAAACAACAACAAAAAAGAAATGGAAATATTTTCCATGCCACAGAAACTATTGGTCTGTGACCCACCAAAATATCCAAAATCCAGATGCATCAGACCAATTCTGATGAAGTTGGCATGGTCTTATCTGGGTCAATTGTCTTAACAAGACATTATGTCACCCGTTAGGGGAAAATACAATCTAAACCCCCTAAAAATAACTAATGGGAAAAACCTTGCACAACAAAGCCAGTGGCACATCAGAAAAATAAAAATAAATTCAGACTCATGATATATTTAATCATCTGTATTTATTCCTCTGCTAATCTAAATACAGGCGAATGTTCTTTTTCTTCTTGGAAACGAGGCAATTCTGGAAAATTTCATATTTTAGGCAGCTCTTTGAACAGCTTTTCTCCCCAAACTTCAATTTTGTTACTTGTTAGGAGGAAAACCATTGGAATGAAAGAAATTTGCATTGTATATAAGTGATTTTACCATACCAGCTCTGTCCTCTGGGCTCTCAGGCACCAGAGAAATCTCATTTTTATATTTTGCCACAGAAGGAGAATTTGGATTTTATGCCAATCCCTCTGGAGAAGATGGGAGCAAAGACAAGGGAGGCCCAGGAAGAAGAGAAAGGCAGAGAGGGATCTCCAGGTGTTGTGTCCATGCAGAACATCCTGCACATGGAAATATTTTGCAGTGGTGATGGACGAAGCCTCCAAAATCACCGATCCATTGGGAAGTTCCCCAGCCACCAACTTCCAGGGGTTTTGTGTGAAAAATCCATCGATGGAAAAACCTGAGAGGGGGAAAGCTCCAAACCAGCATCCTGCAGGTTCCTCATGGGGACAATCTCTGCTCTGGGCAGGGACAGATCCTGGCTGGAGGTGCACCAGGAGGGATTTAGGGTGGATTTTACGGAAAGGTTCTTCCCCAGAGGTGCTGGCACTGCCCAGGGAATGGGCACGGCCCCGAGGCTGCCAGAGCTGCAGGAGCCTTTGGCCAGCGCTGCCAGGGATGCCCAGGGTGGGGCTGGTGGGGTCTGGCACTGGGGGATCCCTGGGGGTTTATTCCCACTCAGGATATTCCATCATTCCATGAAATAGGTGTTGAACCCAAGCACATGGGGAGTTTTTCCAGCCCAGCCTGAATTTGAGAGGAAAAAGGCAAAAAGTGAGAGAGCTGCAAAGAGGGGTGTCTGTGACACCGAGGAGACCAAAGGGATCCTGTGGTTCCTCATCCCAGCAGAATCCAGAAAACCCAGGAAATTTTTCATTGAGGAGATGCCTTGGAGCACAGAGATGATGGAATCATGGAATGGTTTGGGTTAGGAGAGACCCCAAATCCCCCCCAGTGCCACCCGTGCCATGGCAGGGACACCTCCCACTGCCCCAGGCTGCTCCAGCCCCAGTGTCCAGCCTGGCCCTGGGCACTGCCAGGGATCCAGGGGAATCTGGGAATTCCATCCCAGCCCTGCCCACCCTGCCAGGGAACAATCCCTGCCCAAAATCCCATCTGAAGCTCCTGTCAGTTTAAGGCCATTCCCTGTGTCCTATCACTACAAGCCCTCCTGAAAGATAAAACATTTCAGATGTCTTGGAGTTCTTGAGGCTCTTGAAAATGATTGTTTGAAGCTTTTTTCTTTTGCTAAATGGATTTGAGATTTAGTTGGATTAGAGCCTTAATAAATACCTACAGTGTTTGTCTTTCATCTGGGAAATGTTTGCCTGCTTTTAAATAGGCTGTTCTTGTTTGCTCCAGTGTTGTCATGTTGATGGGAGCCTTTGGAAACAGGAATTCTGCCCTTAATTCAATGAAAGGATTTGGAAACCTTAGGCTCCAGCTCGCCTCAAATATAACTGGGAGAAATCCAGAGTAGCAGGCCTTTATTTCATTGCTGGGGAAGCAGCAGGGGAGCAGCTCCTTGACAATTTTTGATGTCTGGATGACTTTTTTATGTGCCTCAGGACAGTTTGTGGTAGTGTAGCTATTATTTTTAAGGCTCAGCCCTGGCCAGAGGGCAGCTGTGCTGTTCCACGTGGTGGGAAAACCCAGCAGTGCTTCACTGGGAGGAGATGATTCCTCCTTCTGCCCCTCTGCTCCTGGGATCCCACCCTGCCCCAGCCCAGGAGGAGCTGGAGCTGCTGCAGAGAGCCCAGAGGAGGCTCCAGGATGAGCAGAGGGATGGAGCAGCTCTGCTGGGAGGAAAGGCTGGCACAGCTGGGATTGTTCCCCTGCACAGGAGAAGCTTTGGGCTGAGCTCAGGGTGGCCTTGCAGGGCCTGGAGGAGCCCCAGGAAACCTGGAGAGAGACAATTCCCAGGGGATAGAGGGACAGGACACAGGGAATGGCTTCACACTGAAAAATTACAGGTTCAGATCAGATAATAGGAAAAATTTCCTCCCTGTGAGGATGGGCACAGCTGTGGCTGCCCCTGGATCCCTGGCAGTGCCCAAGGCCAGGTTGGATTTGGGGCTGGAGCAGCCTGGGACAGTGGGAGGTGTCCCTGCCATGGCAGGGGTGGCACTGGGTGGGCTGTGAGGTATTTCCAACCCAACCCAACCCAATCCAACCCAACCCATTCCCATGTCCCCACGAGGGTTTATGGCTGTGCACTGGTGTCATGGGAGGGTTTCTCACCAAGGAAGCCAAGGTGGAAGCTGCTGGAGGGGAATGTCAGGATCTGCTGCTGGGAATGCCAAAACCTGCTGGTGGCACTGCCAGGATCTACTGGTGGGCTGTCAGGACCTGCTGGTGCATGGTGGCCCAGAGATGAGCAGAGCTGGGACAGTGCCAGCCCTGCAGGGAGATGCCTTTTCCACCACTGTGTCCCTTTGCAGAGCAGCTGAGCTCAACAATGAACTCCTGGGGTTGAATCCCTGGTGGGAAAATCCTGGACCTGGGGATTTTCCATCCTGGGCAGCTCCCAGGTGGTCAGCAGCAGGGACACAGGGACACAGGGACAGCAGGATGGGTTTCCTCTCCCCCTTGGAAAAATGCTCCTGGAGCCAGTTTGGCTCTGCTTCAGTCCAGGATTGTGACCTTTCTTCTCCAAGAGATATTTGGGCAGCTTTTCAGTGTCCTCCAGGCCTGTGTTTTGCTCCAAGGAGCTGTGAAGGTCACAGGGCAGCTCAGGTGCCACCACCCTCCCTTCAACACTCCTGCCTTTGTCACCCGATCCCTCGGGACTGCAGGGATGGGACTGGGTTTCATCAAGCCCGATGAAAACAGCTGGGAGAGAAGGGTTTGTTTCTGCTCTCAAAATCTTATCAAAGAACTGTGTTGAGCTTTAAAAAAGAGAATTAGGGGGTTGTGAGGCAATTTTGACACTGAACTGGGTGGCTGCAGCAGTTCTGGAGAGGTCAGTCCTGGGAGTGAAAGTGAATTTTTGATCTGGAGTGTGCAAATCTCACAGGATAATTAATAGAAATTAATAAGATTTATTGCTTGCTTTTGAAGAAGCCTCTTTCTCTGGTTACAATAATAAAAAAAATCCCCTTTGCCCAGCCCTTATCTACTCATATGACCAAAAAACAGATGGAAAAAGCAAGGAGAAAGGAGAGAAACAAAGGACATGAAAGGATCCTGATCACCCAATAATCCCTGGTGTTGATGTATTGTCCACCTGCTCCTTCTCAGGTGATTTGCAGGCACAAACAATAGTTCAGCTCCTGTTTTTCCACAAAAATCTCTTTGGATACAGCCTTCAGTTGTCTTTTTTCCCTTCATTTTTCCCCCTGGAGCAGGACAGCAGCCACAGGTCGGTGTCAGGCACACAGAGAAGGAAGCAGAAGGTCCATGGCAGAGTGGGAGAGAGCAGGGAAAGTGTTCCAGAGGTGTTATTCTCCATGTCACTTTAATAGCTGATGATTAAATCAGAAGGAAAAGAGGGCAGGCAAGAGGATTTTATTATTAAGAGGGATGAGAAGGAAAAATTGTGTGATCTCCTAGGACAGATCACACACCCAGGGCTAAACTTGTCACAACAGAATCAGGTTGATTCATGAGGTGTAATTAGACCTTAGTTAAAAATGAAACAAAAAAAAAAGAAAAAAAAAAGAAACAAGAGAAAAATAAAAAAAAAGTTTTAAGGTTGAGACACAGCAGAGCTCAATCCTGCCCAAATTAGGGAGGAAGGAACTCGGCTGAAGGGCCCTGAGTCGCAGAGCTCTGCATGGCCAAACCCAGATTCCTCAGGATGGTGCAGGCAGAACCTTCTGGAAATAAAACACACCCAGAGGCAGCTGTGGTGCTACAAAGGCACCAAAGCAGCCACCCCCAGCCCCACAGCCCATGGGGCTCTGCAGTGTCCCCATCAGAGGCAGGGATTTTGGGATTGCCCAGAAGCTGGAAAAGAGGCCCCTCCATCTGCTGAGCAGCACTGGGCAGGATGGAGCCAAGAGATGACTTAATTGCTGTGAAAATAATCTGAGTTTTTCCAGAGTGGCTGAGCATCCCCCTGAGATCAGGGGAGGGGGAAATGCCCGGCCCCAGCCCCGCTGGGAGCACCAAGGGCTGAGCATTTCCCTGTGCTCAGGAGCTGGGAAGGGCTGCCAGCTCCTGCTCAGCTTCATTCCCATCCCTGTGTGAAAAACACCAATCACTTGGTTTTTAAAATCTTAAAAGTTTATTAGCAATAGAGTAGTTATAAAAAAATAGTAATAAAATTCGGGTAATAAAAATTTGGACAATGAGGATTAGGACACTATGAGACAATAAAAAGCAAAGAATTACGGATGTCCGGATGTTTTTGGGCACTGAGCTGCCAAAACCAGGCCTTGTGAGCAAAGGAATAACCCTTAAAAACAACAGCCTATTGCATATTCATAAATCTCACACATGATGCATAAATTCCTTGCAAATTAAGATTTTTTTCTGGTTTTTGTCAACTTCTTCCCTTAATCCTGGTGGTTCCGTAAAGATGGAGAGAAGGTGGAAGAATGTTTTGTCTTTTCTGATAAGGAGGGGGTAACTCTTCAGATTTCCTGTGCTGTTATCTCTGTGTGAAGAGTTTCTTGATTATCTTATCCCTTTTCTTCAGCTAGTAAAAAATACCTTACATCGCAGGGTTTCTATTTTAACATTATGTTATAACCTAAAACTATAATTAACACACTACTTAAAAAGGATTAATACAGTATTACAAAATAACCCTCCAAAATACATATAGTGTTGAATTTAACATTTGTGAAGAGCCAATCATAAAATACGCATTTTTCACACCTGCAAAATCCAAAAAGTCTGAAAGGATCTGGCCAAATCCTTCCTGAGGGACAGCAGCTTCAGCCTGAGCAGCTCCTAAATGTAGGGATGGGGGAAGCTGGGATTTTACTTTTGCACCCGTGCCACACTTAATTATTACTTATATCAAACACTCAGAGCTTGTAATTCATCCTGTAAGATTGAAAACTCTTTTCCATGGGCAGAGATCACAGCCAGTGTCTCTGGGGGCTCTGTCCAGGGGGGTTCCTGACCCCTGCCAGGGTCCCAGGGCAGCCAGAGGGAAGCCCTGGATTCCCACACTAAATCCATGGATTTGTCCCCCTCTCTCTCGTCCTGCATTAAGTGGTGATTATTGATAATGCTCATCCTCCTGTGAGAAATGATACTCACCTTCAAAAATTTAAAAGGTTTATTAAAACCTTATCAAAATACAACAGAAGAGTGAATAGAGAAAATATCGCAGCACCAGGAGCAGAGGGTTTTTCCCACCAGGTGCTCACCCAAACAATGGAGATTTCACCTTTGAACCCTTTGGCCTCTCCCAAAGTTCTGCCCATCCCCTCCTCCTTCACTGTCCAGTGGTGGAGATCACTTCTGACATCTCGATTGGAGACCAGGTAACTGCCACAGTAACAATCCCACCCTCCCAAATTTCCCAAACTCCCCAGATAACAGCACAAGGGGTGGTAAAACATAGCTATAAATCTATAAAACTTCCCCTAACAAATAGACATGATATTTGCATTTTAATTGTGAGAGTCAATGTGGCATTAGTCATCTGTCACACTCCTCTGCCAGCTCAAACCACCCCTTGGAGGGAGGATTCCAGCTGGGTCACTCCTGCTGTTCCCAATCCCAGCTGGGAATGCACTGGGGAAGGCATGGGAGGCACTGTTTGGGAAGGGACACAGACAGCTCGGGCTGCCAGGAGTGTTGGGAAACATCCTGATCCATTTCCATGCTCACAGATGCCTGGCACAGCCTGGTAAAAAGAATAAATCAGCTAAAATTTTAGGTTCTATTTCTTTACATTATCAACAAACAGAAAAAAATGTTATAAAGGGGAGAAAAATATTACAAGTGTTTTATTCTAATTCTTATTACTCTTTCTTTTAATTACTGTGAATAAATTTTTCTTTATACCCTTTTAAAGTTTTAAATCTACTTTACCTTTCTCCTAATCCTATCTAAAAAAAACCCCAAAAAAACCAAAAACAAAACAAAAAAAACCCCAAAAAACCACCAATAATTAACCAAAAAACACCCATCAAAATTAACAAAATCTCAAATTAACAAACCAAAACCACTACACTGTGCCTCGCTGATGGCACCATTGAGTGTCTGGAATTCTGGCAGTTAAAAATGTGCAAATCAGGGGTGTTTTCTGTGCCCACAAATTCCCAAATCCCTGGGGCTGGAAAAGATTTCCAAGGTCATGGAGTCCCAACTGTGCCCCATGCCCACCTTGTCCCCAGCCCAGAGCACTCAGTGCCACCTCCAGGGGACACCTGCAGGGATGGGCACTCCAAAGCTCCCTGGGCAGCCCCTGCCAGGGCCTGAGCTCCCTTTCCGTGGGGAAATTGCTGCTGATTAAGAAATTCTTCCACATGAGTGAATTGCACCTTTAAACATCAAACAGCTTTTGTCATTATTTTCTTCCAATAGAAACCTGGTCCAAAAGTGTGTTTTGACCAATTATTCCTTCTTTTCTCACCGTTTCCCCCTTCCAGATCTTGGCTCTTGCCTGACGTGTTTTGTCTTTGCTGGTGTCATTGTCACAGCCCTGCCTGGGGCACATTTTTTGCATGACCATTGTTGTCCCTCAGCCTGGTGACTTCGTGGGGGTGCTGGGCAGCAGAGCCCTGCTCTGAACAGAAATTGCTGATAATTAATGGTCTGGTTGTGCCCGTGCCAGCTGATTCTGTAAAACCAGAATGGATAAACCAGCAACAACCTGGTGTTTGTGAGCCCAGAGGGACAGAACTGAGAGGGAAAGGGAGGCTCAGGAGGGACCCTGTGGCTCTGCACAGCTCCTGACAGGAGGGACAGGGAAAAAATGAGAGGAAAAGGCCTCAAATGGCACCAGGGGAGGCTCAGGTTGGAGATTGGGAAAGAAAATTTCCCTGGCAGAGTGGTCAGGCCTTGGGATGAGCTGCCCAGGGAGGTTTGGAGTCACTGGAATTGTCCCAGAGGAGTCTGGATGTGGCCCTTGGGGACAGGGTTTGGGTGATGCTGGTGGGGCTGGGGTGGCACTGGGTGATCCTGGAGGGTTTTCCCAGCCTTGATTCTGGGATTCTGAGAAGATCCAGCACTTCCTAAACTCCACCTTTAGGCAGGTGGGACAAGTCAAAGCTCTCTGGTGCTCAGTCTGGAGAAAAGGAGGCTCAGGGGTCCCTCCTTGCTCTGCACAGCTCCTGCCAGGAGGGGCAGGGAAAGGAGGAGAGGAAATGGCCTCAGATGGCACCAGGGGAGGCTCAGGTTTTTTAAAACAGCTCCTGTGAAAGTGAACAAAAAATGGTCACCCAGATTCCTTTGGTGGATCTTTTCCTGGCTGTCCCCTGGATCTCTGTGAGACAGGAACTTCTGAGAGTCGCTGTTGGGGTTTCTGTAGAGCTTTGGAACATTTTTGTCCCTCACAGAGTGGTCAGGCCTTGGGATGAGCTGCCCAGGGAGCTTTGGAGTCACTGGAATTGTCCCAGAGGAGTCTGGATGTGGCCTTGGGGACAGGGTTTGGGTGATGCTGGTGGGGCTGGGGTGGCACTGGGTGATCCTGGAGGGTTTTCCCAGCCTTGATTCTGGGATTTTGAGAAAATCCAGCACTTCCTAAACTCCTTTAGGGCAGGTTGGACAAGTCAAACTCTGTGATGCTGCCCTGGGCCAGGGTTTTGCTGATCTCAGCCCTCCCTCCATGACCATTCCCTGCTGATGTCCTGCTCTGCCTGGGTGTCCTCCTGGTCACACCAGTGATGGTGTGGCCCCCCAAGCACAGGAATGGCCACCAGGATGTCAGGGTGGAGGGGAACATCGATGGGAATGTGCGTGGGGGGGAAGAGGAGGAGTCAGGAATGTTCACCAGGGGAAAAGCCTGGCTGGTGGTGATCACAGAGCCCCTCACACGCAGCTGGAGGGGCTGATGGCACCTTGAACCCCCAAATCCACGACACCTGGGCAAGCCACCTCTGCCTCGTGCCATGTCATGGTTTGTGAGGGGATAAAGATGTCCTGGGGGTTTGGTGTCAGGGACAAGAGGAATGTGACTGGATTGGATCAGAAGGATGGAGCAGCTCTGCTGGCAGAGCTGGGGGTGCTCATCTGGAGAAGAGAAGCTCCAGGCAGAGCTCAGAGCCCTGCCAGGGCCTGAAGGGGCTCCAGGAGAGCTGCAGAGGGACTGGGGACAGGGATGGAGGGACAGGAGCCAGGGAATGGCTCCCACTGCCAGAGGGCAGGGCTGGGTGGGAGATTGGGAATTGGGAATTGTTCCCTGGCAGGGTGGGCAGGGCTGGGATGGAATTCCCAGATTCCCCTGGATCCCTGGCAGTGCCCAAGGCCAGGCTGGACACTGGGGCTGGAGCAGCCTGGGACAGTGGGAGGTGTCCCCATGGCAGGGGTGGCACTGGGTGGATGTTGGGGTGCCCCCCAACCCAAACCCTGCTGTGATTCCAGCATGGCTGAGGGGGTTTTCAGTCCTTTTTCACCCCACAGATGCAGGCTCTGGACTGATCCCAAGCTGTCTGTCCCTGCTCAGAGCTGGCTCTTTGCAATATCGATGTTTACGCTCCACAAGCAACACGGAACTGAATCCTGCTTTCTCCTCAGCATTGATCCTTAAATAGGAAAAGCACAAACCAGAACCTCCATATCCATGGAAACATGGTGCTTCAGCTCCTACGAGTCAACAAACACACCAGGAATTATTTTGCTGTCATTCTTACAACTTCATCACTTAATGGTGTTAAGAGACCCTTGGCTCCTCTGGTTGATTGTTATCTGTCATTTCTGGTAAAATAATTCTGTCAAGAGGATATCATTGCCTGAAATTTCATGTTCTCATCTCCAAAGTAACACCTACCACACGCTGCTGGATTAAGTGTTATTTGAGGTTTAAAATTAGATGGATAGACAGATAATTAGATGGATATTTGGTCTCTTTGTTCCCTCTCTGATATTTTGCCTATTTTTTTTTTCTGTCTCAGTCATTTTTTAACTGGAGATATAAGCGAGTTCCGTGGTTTTATTGTAACCCTGGTAAAGCTTTTCAATTTTTTTTTTTTTTGTCATATTGGTCTTTCACTCTGAGGTGAAAGCAGCTTTTTGGAAATCACAAACAAAACCAGCATTTCAAAATGGAAAAGGCAGCAAGAATCTGGGTCTGGCAGGGCTGATTTATGCACAAACATGCTTTTTTTTTTACTGGTGGAACTGGTTTGAACAGAGAGCAGAACTACTCCTGGGAATGGTGGCTTTTCTGATTATCTCAGACCTTTGGGGGGCAAATTTGGAGAGGGACTTTGGACAAGGGCATGGGATAGGACCAGGGGAATGAGTTTAAGGTGGAAGAGGGCAGGGTTAGCTGGGGTTTTGGGGGTAAATTCTTCCCTGGGAGGGTGGGGAGGTGCTGGCAGAGAGAAGCTTTGGCTGCCCCATCCCTGGAAGTGTCCAAGAGCAGCTTGGAGCAGCCTGGGGCAGTGGAAGGTGTCCCTGCCATGGCAGGAGTGGCACTGGATGGGCTTTAAGGTCCCTTCCCACCCAAACCATCCTGGGATTCCCCATATGGAACAAACTCGGTTTATCCATCAGCTGATGGCAGCCAAAAAGTGTTGGAAAACCCAGAAGGGAGAAGGAATGAGACAGTCTGATCTCCTTAGCAGAGCCTGCAGGAGATTCCTGAGAGCACCGAGTGGTCCCACGAGTGCCACACAAAGGGCTCATAAACAAGGGAACCTTTATTGCAGAAAAGTTTCCACTGCAGCGAGTCCTCCCCTGGTCCATAAAAGGGCATAAATTGGCTCTTTCATTCCAGAAAAAATAAAATGCCTTCCCACTTGATAGCACCAAGGGCAGGAGCCAGCTCTGCTTTAAGGTGTTTACAGGATTAGGCACTCAGGGAAGGCAGGGGAGGAGGAGGAAGAGGAGCCCAGGCTGCCCTGGATGCTGCCTCACCTGCCTGGCCCCACATCATCCATTGTTTTTATTTCCAAAAAACCCAAACAAAACCACCTTCGTGCTTTAAAAACCACTGGCAGAAGAGCCACGCTGAGAAATACACTGGGCTTGCTGCAGCCTGACAAGAGGAGAGAAGGTCCTTTAATTTTAGGAGTTCCAAGGGTTGTTCTTTTCTTCTCCTTCTTTTTGGTTTTTCGCATGAGAAAATAACTCGGCATTCCAACGGCATCACTTGGCAGAAGGGGATTTGGAGTGCTCCAACTGGAGGTTCAATAAATCAGGACAAGAATTGGCTCTGTCACTCCATAAACTCTTGGGCATTTGCTTTTCCTACCCTTTGGAAGTGGCTGGCTGCTCTCTCAGGCACGCCGCCGGTGACGCAGCCACGGTTTCATCACGACACGCTCCGCTGAAGGGAAAAGCAGGAGCACATTCTGTGCCACAGAGACACTGCATTTTTCACAGGTTTCCTCGCAGCCTAATGAAAACGGGAGAGTTTGTTTCCCATTTCCAGGATTCCCTCGCTTCTCCTTCCTTTTAGTTTTTTAATTATTTGGAAAAATCCGGCGGCAATCTGACACCTCGCAGCAGGCGCTGCTGTGAACATGATCTTTCTGTGCTGGTGTGTGGAAGGAATGCACAACAAAGGAGCTACAAAAGCTCTGTAAATATACATTGCCTGCTCTGGCAGAGCAGATTCTATCTGATTAGCTCCTTGCTCCTGCTGTAAACTATATTTTCCTTTTATTGAACAGTTCAAGCCCTCCTGAACCCAATTAAAAGCTTCTCAGGTGTGCCCAGCGAGCAAAATTTGGGTGCATGGGTGCATCAGGAATTTCTGCCATTAGAGCTCTTAAACCTGAGTAGAATTTTGTGTCCACGGAGGGGCTGTGTGTTTGCCCAGCCTCAGAGGCTCTCACTATATGAAAGCATCATTGTTTCTCCAAATGTTATGGCAAAAGCACGACTGGAATTGCAGCGTTTCTAAATATTTTGCCTAATTAGTCTGTTGGGAAGAATTTGAACTCCACTTGTCCTGGATGTGAATGTGGAGTGTTGACCAAACCTCAAACATGTTTGCTGGCCAGCAGGGTCACTATCCCCAGACAGCTGCAAATCCCAAGGGATGCTTTTCAGGGATCCTTCCTTCCCAGCTTTTACATCTTGGGGTTTTTGGACTCTGAACCAGGAGTGACTCGAATTCCAAGTCCAGGTCTTCCCCTCTTGGCTTAGAAATGAAACTGAAGGCATTTCCATAGCCAATGACCCAGGGAAGGATTATATCCCGAAAATTCAGCTGTTCCCCTCTGCTGGGCCTGTCAGAGGAGCATCTCCTAATGCGTTATTCCTCACCTTATCCAACCCAAAATTTATTTTTTGTGGTAGAAAAAGCAGAAGAGAAGGGCTGGAGCAAGGGTTTCTCCCTGCCATTCCCCAGGAATTTCTGGGAGGGCTGGAAACAGCGAGGGCAGATGAAAAGGTTTTGTGTGGTGGTCCTTAAGGTCCCCTCCAAGCCAAGGCATTCCCCTTCTGCCCAGAATTGTCCTGGTCAGCTGAGACAGGGGCTGTGAGATACCCACCGAGCTCTGGACATCAAAACCTCTTCTAGGTTTTGGAAAACTGGGAAGGTTTCTAAAAGATTCAGGAGATCCAGGGGAGATCAAGGTCTCCCTTCTGGGTGGCTTTGGCTGCCTGCTGCACACTTGGATCATGGGCACCTGCAGGGGAATCCCTCTCAGCTCAGGCAGCTGATCCAGGACTGATCCCTTCCAGGGGAGGCTCAGAATTCCCCACAATTTCCAGTCCATGGCCAAAAGTCTCCTGTGCTGAGGTGTGTGGGTGTGCAAGGCTGCAGTGAGCACGGGGTCATGAATCATGGAGTGCTTAGGGTTGGATGGGACCTTAAATCCCACCCAGTGCCACCCCTGCCATGGCAGGGACACCTCCCACTGTCCCAGGCTGCTCCAGCCCCAGTGTCCAGCCTGGCCTTGGGCACTGCCAGGGATCCAGGGGAATCTGGGAATTCCATCCCAGCCCTGCCCACCCTGCCAGGGAACAATTCCCAATTCCCAGTCTCCCACCCAGCCCTGCCCTGTGGCACTGGGAGCCATTCCCTGGCTCCTGTCCCTCCAGACCCAAACCCGTGGGCTGAGCTGCTGACACCTGGTGAATGAATTAACAAATTCTCAATAAATCTAATTCCTATTAGATTCACTCCTGCCTCCCGCTGCTGTTCCCTCTTCCTGTTGCTCCCTGACTCCCTTTTGCTCCTCTCTGTTTCAACCCTTTCCCCGCTGAGGAGCAGAAAATTCCACCCTCCACCTCCTGCTTCCCGTTTTCCCCTCATTCCTCTCCACAAGGATCCCTCTCTGCAGGGGCAGGACTGGCCCTGTGACTGTGGAGAAGTCAGGACAGGGCAGAGTTATCTCACTGAGAGTGGGGCCAAGGGCACCTGGAAATCTCAGCTCCAATGTGCAGAGGAAGCCAAAGGACCTCACTGGGCCCCACAGGAATTTTTCCAGCTCCAGGGTTGTTTTCTGCTCCAATTTTCACACCTGGACGTGGATGGACTTGCAGGGCAGTGGTGAATCAGAGAATCACAGAGGAATAGAGTCCCAGAATCCCAGCATCACAGAATTCACAGAAGCAGAGAATTCACAGAGTTGCCAGAATTCCCAGAATCACTGGGATGGAAGAGACCTTCAAGACCATCAAGTCCAGCCCAGCCCCAGCACCTCAACCCAGCCCTGGCACCCAGTGCCACATCCAGGCTCTGTTAAACACACCCAGGGATGGTGACTCCACCACCTCCCCGGGCAGCCACTCCAGAACTTTATCACCATTTCTGTAAAAAACTTTTTCCACATATCCAACCTGTATTTCCCTTGGTGCAGCTCGAGACTGTGTCCTCTGGTTCTTCCAAGTCACCTTTTCATGAGTCTTTGGAAACACCTGGGGACAGAGGAAATGGATCTGCCTGGCTCCCAGCTCGGGAGCCACAACATTTTTTCCTGAACATCCAGCTCTAATTCCAGCCCCACAACCCAGCT
This sequence comes from Taeniopygia guttata, assembly GCF_048771995.1. Lineage (NCBI taxonomy): Eukaryota > Metazoa > Chordata > Aves > Passeriformes > Estrildidae > Taeniopygia > Taeniopygia guttata. Next base: position 114,730,260 of record NC_133024.1, on the reverse strand, counting down.
CTAATTCCAGCCCCACAACCCAGCTCTAATCCCAGCCCCACATTCCAGCTCTAATTCCAGTCCCACATCCCAGCTCTAATTCCAGCCCCACATCCCAGCTCTAATTCCAGCCCCACATCCAGCTCTAATTCCAGCCCCACATCCAATCTCTAATTCCAGTCCCACATCCCAGCTCTAATTCCAGTCCCACATCCCAGCTCTAATTCCAGCCCCACATCCCAGCTCTAATTCCAGTCCCACATCCAATCTCTAATTCCAGTCCCACATCCCAGCTCTAATTCCAGCCCCACATCCCAGCTCTAATTCCAGTCCCACATCCCAGCTCCAATTCCAGCCCCACATCCAGCTCTAATTCCAGCCCCACACTCTAATTCCAGCCCCACATCCCAGCACTAATTCCAGCCCCACATCCCAGCTCTAATTCCAGCCCCACATCCCAGCTCTAATTCCAGCCCCACATCCCAGCTCTAATTCCAGCCCCACATCCCAGCTCTAATTCCAGCCCCACATCCCAATTTTAATTCCAGCCCCACATCCCAGCTCTAATTCCAGCCCCACATCCCAGCTCTAATTCCAGCCCCACATCCCAGATCTAATTCCAGCCCCACATCCCAGCTCTAATTCCAGCCCCACATCCCAATTTTAATTCCAGCCCCACATCCCAGCTCTAATTCCAGCCCCACATCCCAGCACTAATTCCAGCCCCACATCCCAGCTCTAATTCCAGCCCCACACTCTAATTCCAGCCCCACATCTCAGCTCTAATTCCAGCCCCACAGACGTGGGGAGGGAAGAGGAGACAATGGGAGCTGCTGCTGCTCCAGAGGGGCTGAGGAAGAGCTCCCAAGAGCAGGGATGGGCTGGTTTGGAATTCCAGCTCTGGGCACCCTCCTGTCCCCACGGGCACACCAGAGCCATTCCAGCTGCTCTCAGCCCTGGGGAACTTTGGCAGTGACCTCGGGCCACATCAGTGGGGCACAAGTTGTCCCCTTGCTCTGGAAAGGTGCAGAACCCTGGGAGGGCCCACAGAGCTCACCTGGGATCATCCCCGAGCCCAGGGCCGTGGGATTGGGGATATTTGGGAATGTCCCAGGGAGGAGACTCAGCCCCTCTCTGGGCTCTGTTCCAGCTCGGTTCCTGTGTCAGTGCCCAAGGCCAGGTTGGACATTGGGCTTGGAGCAGCCTGGGACAGTGGGAGCTGTCCCTGCCATGGCAGGGGTGGCACTGGGTGGCATTTGGGGTCCTTCCAACCCAAACTATTCCATGGTTCTCTGAGATACCTGGGATTTCCAGGGCAGGAGTTGTGCCTCCTGTGCAGGGAATTGCTGGGCTCAGCCCCTGCCCGTGGCTCTGGGGCCCTGTCTGACCTCCTGCACACAGGGACAGACAGACAGGGACACAGGGACACACAGGGACACAGGGACACACAGGGACACACAGGGACACACAGGGACACAGGGACAGTCAGGGCTGAGGCCCCTCTCAGCTGGGGCTTCTCTCCAAGCTGAGCAGCCCCAGCTCCCTCAGCCTCTCCTGAGCATTCCAGATACAAAAACTCCTGTAATCCATGCTGGGGGTGTTCAGAATCCTGTGCAGCGTGACGATGGATTGGTCACACACAAATAAATAAATACCTCGGGAATGAGCGTGTGGTAAATCCAGCAAAATGAGTGCGAGGCATCAAAATTAGCAAGGAACTAAAACTGGGGGGGAATTCCTTCTTAAGGGGGAAAACCAGCCAAGAAATCCTGCATTAGTGCAGCTTGTTAAATCAGCAACCTGTTGTGTCTGATCTTGTAAGGTTGGGAGCAGCTTTCCCATTTCCCTGGGCCTGTTAACACAGGCTCTGCCATTCCTTCTCCGAGGAATTTTAATGCATGAATTTCTTCTCCATTTCACTGTGGTCAGGGTTAATTCTCTGAGATACCTCTGCTGCAGGTAAAGCATCTTTTAGCCCCAGCACCCAGGTAATTTTATCCATAAAACATCCCTGAGTTTTATGCTTGGAGCAGGGAATAATCATGAGATCTCTGAGGTCTACGGGAGGTGCCGCTTAACAAATGCAGGAGAATTTCTGCCTCCAGAATCTCTTCTGCTCGAGTCAATAAAGCACTGAGCAGTGTTTATTTCTGCACGTAGTTCATGTTTGTGGTCAATTATTCCTTGGTTATGTTCTCATGTGCCCCAAGGCTCCTGCCCAGGAGCTGCAATGTGCTCTTTTATTTCAGGAAGTTTGCAGAGAGGGTTGCAGCAAATGGCCCATGGCAAACCCTCCTGCTAATCTTTCACACGCTCCAAACTTTGGGTTCAAGGAAGGACAAATCCCTTCTTCATGGAATTGATCAGTTCCTCCTTTCACTTCCCCAAATTTGATCCATAAAAACCAGATTATGGCCATTCTTTGTTAGAGCCGCTGGTGGCCCTGTCGTGGTCTGTGCCACCAGGTCTGTGTGAGTGTCATCCTTCAGGACAGCACTCACCAGCTTCTGCTCCTCGTGTTCCTCAGGATTCCCTGGCCTGGGATCGTCTCTCCAGGAGTGACCTGGGGTTTAGGATGTCTCATTTCTGAGGGGTCGTGTTCAGATTGAGGATGGAATGGATGGAGAATGGAAAATGGACAATGGGATGGGAACAATTCATCCAGTGATTCCCAGACAGCTCAAACTCCACCACAAATCCTGGAGGGACAGGACACAGGGAATGGCTCCAGAGGGCAGGGCTGGGTGGGAGATTGGGAATTGGGAATTGTTCCCTGGCAGGGTGGGCAGGGCTGGGATGGAATTCCCAGATTCCCCTGGATCCCTGGCAGTGCCCAAGGCCAGGTTGGACACTGGGGCTGGAGCAGCCTGGGGCAGTGGGAGCTGTCCCTGCCATGGCAGGGGTGGCACTGGGTGGGATTTGGGGTCCTTCCAACCCAAACTATTCCATGGTTCTCTGAGAAACCTGGGATTTCAATTTTGGACCAAAGGAGTCCTCAGAGTCTCACCCACCCAGCAGAATCCCAGGCTGGAGTGAGCCCTGCTTGAAGGGCTGCAGGGTGGCTGCTGCTCCTGCAACTTCTCACTTTTCTTGCAAATATCAACACCCCTCATCAGGGAAGTGGCACTTAGGGACAGGGTCTGGGGTGATGCTGGTGGTGCTGGGGTAGCACTGGCTGAGCCTGAAGGGCTCTTCCCACCCTGATGATTCTGGGACTGTGTCAGATCATTTGGCTGATGGTGGTTTTAGTCTCTCTGGGATGTTTCCCTTTGATAGGCAAGATGACTGGAAGTGGCAAATTTCAGCAAATTTAAATTTTCTCACTTCACACCAGCCTGGCTGTGAGTTCAAAGGGGCTCTTCCAACACCTTGGGTGTGCACCTGAGCTGTGGAGCACCTGCCTATGAGCAGGGAATAGGGAACACAAATAGGCAGCAAGGGGAGGCAGTGATTCATCTCAATTTGTAAAACTCTAATTTGTAAAACTGAGGCTCTTACAAGTCTTTGATAGCAGAGATTCCTGGGACTGAGTCCATCTGGGATGATGAACTCATAAATAACATTTGGGGTCTAAATTAAGAGCTGGACTGTGGTGTTGGCTGCCCCCTGAGAAAGAGGGCAGGGCAGCACAGATGGTGGAGATGCTGAGTGAGAAGTGCTGACCCTTCCTGCAGCCTCAGGGCCCAGCCAGACTCTGCTCCTCCCTGCGAGGTCCTGCTGGGAGCAGCCTGTGCTCTGAGGCAGCTCCTGGCACCTAAAAACCAGCCAGTGGGGCATTTCTGGTGTCAGATGTGTGTCCTCAGCAGGGCAGGGATTGTCCCTCCAGGGCTGTGCCCAGTTCTGGTCCTGCAGGAGAGACCTGGAGGGGCTGGAGCGTGTCCAGGGCAGGGAACGGAGCTGGGAAGGGGCTGGAGAATTCCTGAGGGAGCTGGGAAGGGGCTGAGCCTGGAGAAAAGGAGGCTCAGGGGGGACCTTGTGGCTCTGCACAGCTCCTGCCAGGAGGGGACAGCCGGGGGGTCGGGCTCTGCTCCAGGGAACAGGGACAGGAGGAGAGGGAACGGCCTCAGGCTGGGCCAGGGCAGGCTCAGCTGGGACAGCAGCAGCAATTTCCCCATGGAAAGGGAGCTCAGGCCCTGGCAGGGGCTGCCCAGGGAGCTTTGGAGTGCCCATCCCTGCAGGTGTCCCCTGGAGGTGGCACTGAGTGCTCTGGGCTGGGGACAAGGTGGGCATGGGCCCAGCTGGGACTCGATGACCTTGGAAATCTTTTCCAGCCCCGGGGATTTGGGGATTCTCTGATTCTGGGAATTTGGCTGAGTTGCCACTGCAGCTCCTTCCAGTTTGGAGTCCCCAAGGCTGCAGGGACAGTGCTGAGTGTCCTCTCAGGGCTGGGCTTCCCCAACCTGGGAAGGAACATTGGGAAGGAATCTGTGACCTCCCAGTGTGGCTGCTGGGAGGCTTCAGCAGCTCCTCTGCTCAGAGCTGTGGTGCCTTTAGGAATGTTGGGGGGCCAGGCTGGCCCCAAACTCCCCATGAACACTTTTCACCAGCAGGAAAACCACAAGTGAGCGCTCTGCTGGAGTTCTGTGGGGGGAAACCAGGCTGGAAGTGGAGGGATTTGGGATTTGGGGTCACAGTGACATAAGCCAAGCCAGGGAGGGGCAGAGTTTGCAGGGGGTGTGCATGAGCCAGCCCTGGGTGTGCTTGAGCTCGGCTTAAAACAAAACTCTCAAAGCAAATCCTCTCAGTTCTTGCTCTGGGAGCAGGAGGAACAGAACAGCTCAGCAGCAGCCTCAGCGTGGCCTGAGGGGACCAGGCGTCCTCCCTCTCCCCTCCTGGCTGCTCCCAGGGCTGGCAAGGCAGAGTTTGGGAATGCAGGGATGGTGTGGTCAGGGCTCTCCTCGCTGCTGGGGTTCCAGCTGCACCCCAGGACAGCTCCTGGAGGGTCAATCCCTTGTGCTGGGGATGAAAAAGATGCATTTATTGATGGAAGGCCTTGATCCAAGCTTAGAATCCTGGAATCTCCTGAGCTGGAAGGAGCCAGAGGGATCATTGATCCAAGCTCTGGCCCTGCACAGACACCCCAACAATGCCCCCTGTGCATCCCTGGCAGTGCTGTCCAAACCAGACCCTTCCCCATCCCTGTGTCCCTCCTTTGGAGCTTTAGCTGAACCTATTTTATGGTGAGGTGCCTAAAACTCCAGACGGTTCCAGGCACCAAATCCAGCTGGAATCTCTCTGGGGGTGTCACAGCCCAGGTGTTCCAGCCCTGGAGATGGCAGAT